>NC_141153.1:52876305-53190472 GCF_053477565.2 Lygodium microphyllum | reverse complement strand
GTCTTTCGGGGTCTCCTTATGCTCTCTTGTGCCTCCCCATGCATCATATTTATAATGAATTAGAGAGGAGGGGATAAGATTGAGAACAAGAGTGGAGGGGCTCTTAGAAGACTCAGTGATCTGATGCTCAGATCATAAATCTGATGGTCGCGTTGGCTCCAAAAGGGGGGTAAAACCCCAAGACTCTTGTTTAGAAAGCTCTTAGTTCACTTCTTCTTCTTTTCTCTGTTCGAAGTGCTGTCTACTACTTGTAGACTGCGATCGCGGCGCGCACGATTTTGCCAATCACTTTTCTTTATTTCTATTTTTATAAAATCTCCAAAACTAATTAAAACATCACTTGTCTTTTCTTTTAAATGACTTTTAGTTTTATCTTTTTAGGATAATATCTAAAATATAATAGTTTCTCTCCCCCCCCCCAAGAATCTAATATTTTTGGACCATTCAAACTATACACATTAATACTAGTGATTAATATGGCTCATAAGTCCCGTTCACATTGTACTTTTTGTGACGGGTGGCTACGATCCTTATCAATCCAAGAAAAATGTCAGATTTATGAATCTTGATTTTTTAAAATATATTTTTAATTGAATGAAAATTATTAGCTATTACTGCTAGTCAGTTTTAACCTTAGTTAGTCTTTAGTTAGTAATCTTACTAACTTCTTAATTGACTAACTAACTTTTGAACTAACCAACTGACTTTTATTATGTGGAAATATTACAGATGCCTAAATCATGAGAATTATGCCCATAAAACTAGTAGGATCGCCAAAGTGTAATGGCCTCTCCAAACCACAACAAAAATACAGAAAACACCATATTTCCTAAAATTACCATGTTACTATAGATACCTTCTTGAATCAATTTATAGCCATTTTGGACATTTAATATTAAGGAACAATATGCAAACATAAAGTACATATTATACTCATTATAATAAGTATTTTTGTCTTGTAAAATATCACAGAGTTTACTATCATCACAACCATTCTTGATTGAATAACTTGAAGTAGACATCATTAATATTCAAGAGACCAACATAGGTAGATAAAACCAAACATTAATGACCATATTTTGGTAATGTCCTAAAAGATTTCTCATGCTTGATCACGCAGAATTTGAAAAGATATAAATTCTTGATTCTTAGGATAGGTGCCTGAACTTCAGGTGAACATCATATAAAATATAAAGTCTCTTTACACATGCTAATTCTAAAAGCCTACATGCATATAAGTACTAAGGTATAAAAGTACTAAATAGATGATGGATTATGAGCCCTAACATAGAGATTAGAGGAAAAGAGAAATAGAATTAATGTCTTGAACCCCCATTATTGTAGGAGGGAAGGCTTCATGAAGGACAAGATATATGTACACTCACACAACTTCTCAAAAAATTCGAAGCTCGAGATAAGTGGGAGCATTTCCAAATATTCAAAAGAGATGGCGCTAAAAGACAGCTATGTGGCAATGTTTTGGCCTTATTAATCCATTTGGATATGAGATCACTTCAAGACCTTGACTTGCAAGGACCACAAATGTCTCCCTATATTCCTTCTTCATTGTTTTTGGTTGATTATAAAGTCAAGTTGAGATTATGATTGTCATATAGTCCTAGTATAAGAATCTCTTATCTCATAAATCATACAGCAAGTAGATTCCTACAATTTAGATAGTTTCTTACAATTCATACAGATTCCTATGGTTCAAACAAATTTGTGTAGTTCAAAAAAATTCTTACAAGTCAAGAAAATTCATGTAATTTGGGTAGATTCATGTAATTCAAATGTTCAAGAGATGGTGGAAAAGAATACGAAGAAGACTTGCCAGAAAATTGCTACTAACAAAGAAGGAGATCAAAAGCAACTTCAAGAAAATGCCATAATGAGGAATTGATTGGTATGACCTGAAGTTCAAAAGTGTCAAGAGATATAAAAATGGCAAGAGTAACCTAAATTGTCAAAGATCTATTAGAGATTACTTGATAACACAAAGGAATCTGATCAATATAGGAGTTTTCAGGAAATACTTGTAAAATAGTTTTTCAAGAATCTTGAACTATAGAAATTGCAGGATTAACTTGAATATCATAGTCTGAAGCCATACTATTTCATCATTTCAAAAGTAAGGAGGATGGCTGAAAGAAAAGTAGGTCAATTGCAAATTGCATGCATGTTTCATTATGGGTAAATATAAGAAGAAGAAAAAGAGATGCAAAGTTTTCTTTGAGCATGGACATACCTCAAGATATTGTTTGTATATTTATGAGTCTTGTAAAAGAGGAAAATACTGCAAGTATTCTACATGGTTGATTTATGTACGTAGTTCAATGGTATCCACTAGAAGCTTTCTTTCACAGCAAAGAAAGGTGTAGGTTCAAGGATGGATAGAACATGGAGAAAGTTGAGTTATTTTAAGAACGTACTTGATGATGCTTATGAATGGCATGATAACCATGAAGGCCATAAAATTAAATCTTGCTTTAGTTTGAAGCATTTTCAGAGATTGCTTAGAGCAGTTGAGAAGATCAAGGAGAAATATGATGTTCTTGTCTCAGATTTGGATTCAAGTTCAAGTGATGATGATGATTTCTACCCTTTACTTGTGGTTTTGTCAAAGATTGAGGTTGAGGGAGTGTGAGAGAACAAGAGCTAAAGTAACCAAGGATCCTTGAGTGTCCCAAACCCAAAAAAGGAGCTTACCAATGGGAGAATGGAGCATCATACACCTTGCATTGATAACTTGAAAGTATTTTCCATATTTTGGTCTCTTGCAAACTATCATACTTAATCTCCAATCATTTTTACTGAAGAAGGAAGAAGTAACAAAGTTATCATCAAGAAGGTTGATCGGTTTGGTGATAAAGAAGATCAATTTTGTGCTCAAGAAGATGATATTGCCGTAGATAAAAAGCATGCAGATTATGGTTTTCTCAATGAAGATGCTATGATTATTTTCTTGGTTCTCTTACTATCTTTTAGAAGATAATACAACAAGGAAGCCAGATCTTAGTAACAAGACTTTGCAACTACTTGAAATGTCGTGACCTATAGTGCAAAATGCATCATTTTCCGATGTTTTTTAGGTTACTTGTATTTCAGCTTCCTGAATATTATTTCAATACATTATATTTTTTAGCCTAAAGAAATTTAGTAAGTTTATGCTTCTATACACTTTAATGATATTTACCTATATGAGCAGTTTTCAAGACAACAAGTTTCAAGATAGTAAATGATTAGTTTTCATCAATGTTCATGTTTACATGTAAAGAATCTAATTTTTATAGAAAATAATTAAAATAAAAATACAAAGAAATATACTAATTTTCCAAGAAACCATAGCCAAGGTGGCTAGGTTGAAATGATATTACCATTAATGGCTGAGAATCAGTTGACAAGAGGCTGCATCATGGTATGCACCCCAAGCTGTGGTGGCCAAGAGTATGCACCCTCTTAGAAGGTGGGAGGTTGAGACCTCAAATATGAAATATTTAAAATGGCAAAAAGATCATTGGCTAGTTACAACTTGGCCTTTTATACTTAACCCTAGTAGGCTAAATATTGGCTAAGGCATTAAGGCATTTTTACTCTATTATTACAAGCCATCCCTACCTAGAAGAGCTTTGTCCTCAAAGCTGAATTTGGGACAAGATACAAGGATGAGTACAAAATATCTTGAAATAGAAGAAATCATGCTAAAATAAAAGTACATGCTGAAGAAGATCAAATAAGTTGATGAAGAAGAACCATATAAGTGGAACAAACTGCTCTAGGCTATCCAAAACAAGTTGTAGTGCAAATTTGGCAATATCTTGAAGTAGAAGTGTCCAATTTCCATGTAGAAGACAATATGTAGTATCCAGTCATGCCATCAAAATTGAATTTTGATGAAGATAAAGTAATTAATTTCAACAAAAAAATGTATTATAGCAAGCTGATTACTGCTAGTGAGTGAATTATCCTCTTGAAGAAGCCACAGAATTTGTTCTAAATATAAAGCATGCTACCAAGAAGACTCTTCCATAGGAAAACCCTTCCACTTTATAAGATAATCCATAAGAACTTGATTCCTTAGAACCTTCTCCCACTTATTAACAATCTTTTTAGGCTCATAAATGATCAAACCATCTTCATTAAGGGGAGATAGTTCTTTTTAAGAACTTTGATTTAAGGACCAACATACTTTTTGAGATGAGATACATGAAAGACATCGTGGATACATGTAGTTGAAGGTAAATCAAGTTGATAGGCAAAATTCCCAACTCGCTTAATTATTTATTATGGACCATAATGCCTATGAGCAAGTTTATTATGTCCTCCCTTAAGAGAAGCATAATGGGATTTTGGAACCTTCAAGAAAACCCTTTCACCTTTGTCAAACTTTACATGTCTTATTTTCTCATCCGCATAGGCTTTCATTATCTCTTGAGCTTTTTTAATGTTATCATTACATTGCTTCATAAGATCCTCCATCTTCTCCACCAACTCTTCACGAGCATTAGGATTCACATAATCATGAAACAATGCAAAAGGTACTTGAACCTTATAGCCATATAATGCTTGAAAAGGAGACATTCCAATACATGTGATGAGTATTATTATAATAAAATTTTGCAAGATGAAGTCAATGATCCCATCATGTGTTTTGTGTATCATGGAAAAAATGTCGCAAGTAAACCTCTAGCCATTTGTTGACCCTTTCGGTTTTGACCATCCATTTGTGGATGATAAGCCACACTAGGAGTGAAAATAGTCCCCATAAAAGAGAACAAACTCCTCCAGAAGCTGCCCATAAATTTAGTGTCCTGATTGGACACAATATTCATTGGCATCCCATGAAGCTTAAAGACACATTCCATAAATTGATCAGCCACTTGCTTTGTTGTAAATTGAGCCTTGGTTGGGATGAAATCATTCCAATACTTATGTGATGAGTATTATTATAATAAAATTTTGCAAGATGAAGCCAATGGTCCCATGCGTTTTGTGTATCATGGCAAAAATGTCACAAGTAAACCTCTAGCCATTTGTTGACATCCATTTGTGGATGATAAGCCACAATAGGAGTGAAAATAGTCCCCATAGAAAAGAACAAACTCCTCCAAAAGCTGCCCATAAATTTAGTGTCCTGATTGGACACAATCTTCATTGGAATCCCATGAAGCTTAAAGACACGTTCCATAAATTGATCAGCCACTTGCTTTGTTGTAAATTGAGCCTTGGTTGGGATGAAATGGGCTGATTTAGTCAACCGGTCTACCACCACATAAATGCTATTCCACCTATGTTTTGTTGTAGGAAATCCTGTTATGAAATCCATACTAATATGAGTCCATTTCCCATGAGGAATAGGTAGTGGTTGAAGCAAACCGCTGAGTAGAAGTGTGGAATACATATTTTGTTGACATGGAAGAAAACTCATGACATTGTCGTTAACATCTCTCCAAACACCCTTCCAATAAAAGATCTTATGGATATTATCAAATGTTTTGAGCAAACCATAATGTCCCACTAAAGGTGAAGAGTACATCTCCCGCAAAATGTGGTCTTTGAAAGATGATTGAGAAGTTAAGAAAACCCATCCTTGATACCATAAAAGACCATTGTACAATTTATAACTTGGATACTCTTCTCCTTTGCCTTGCTGCAATTCCTTCATCATTTCGGATGCTTGCTCATCAAGCAAATACTCTTCTTGAATGTCATGGATCCAATCCTTATGCACAGTTGAACATACCCACATTCTTGATAAGGCATATGCTACCACATTATCTTTTCTGGTCATATAGGATATCTTAAAATCATATCCTTGAACAATAGCTATTGAACAATAGCTAACCATCTTTGTTTCTTTGGAGACAAATTTGGTTGTGAAAGGAAGTATTTCAGCACACAATGATTGCTCTTTACCTTGAAATGGCTACCATAGATGTAATGATACCACTTTTTAATAGTGTGCAATATTTCTAACATCTCTAGCTCATAAACATGTAATTGACGCTCCTTGTCATCAAGCTTTCAGCTGTCATAAGCTATGACTCCATGATCTTGATATAAAACAATCCCAATTCCTCTTCCACTAGCATCCGCACATATGATAAACTCCTTAGAGAAATTTGGGCATACAAGGATAGGTACCTAAATTAAAAGAGTTTTCAACTCATTGAAACTTTTATTGGCTATGGAGTCCCAAAAGAAAGCCTATTTTTAAAGCTTATCTGTCAATGGAGCCACCACATGAGCATAATTCTTGATGAACCTCCTATAGAAGGATGATAACCTAAGGAGTCCTCTCAAAGAGGTCACATTCGTAGGAGTAGGCCATTCTTCACATTTCACCTTGTTGGGATCTACTCTAATGCCTTTGCTCTCCCACAATATGACCTAAGTATTCCACTTCATCTTCCATGAATGAACACTTTGTCAACTTGGCAAGAGAATGTTTTTTTGTAATGTATCAAATACCTCCCATGCATGCTTCAAATTATCAATATCCTTGGATTTTCTATAGATAAAGGATATCATCAAATAAAATAAGGACTATTTTGAATAAAAAGGGTTGTAATATTATTGGGCCCATTGCATCTAGGATGATACCATGTGCTGCATACAATGCAATTGTGTATGATTTAAAAAGCTCATTTTTTTCCCAACAACTAACATTGTGAAGGTGAAAAAACATTTATTTTCATGCCTTTACTTTAAATGAGATTGCTACGTTGCACAGGGCTTGCACCGACGAGCATGTTTGTGCTACTAGACCCTCTTAATTTAAAAAAAACCCACATGTCCTATATGCCATACATAAGAAAAAATCAGAATTCAGTATATTACCAGCTCTTAATAACCCCCTTCTCTTAAGGTTGTGCATTTGATGGTAGGTTTAGAGAGCATTTTTAATGTATTTTTCCTTCATAAAAGCAATAAATATCCACTTTAACATAAAGATAGGGCTGAACCAAAGCTCACCCTCATGCCTCAGTCTTATCAGACATTCACAAACATTAAAATAAAATTTCCCTATTTTTTGGATGCATAAAACTTGTTTTTCTCTCTTTTTTATATGTTTTTCTATTTATTTATTGATAAATATTGATATTTTTTCTTTACACATTTAGACTTATTGAGCTTACTGAGAATTATTCTTCTATCACATTCCATCCCATGCGAACACCATATACATAACAAAACCCCAAAAACTCATGATTTTCCTTAAAACCCCAATGTTGTGGGTTTTGCATGTTTTTAAAGAAATTGTTAGATGATTGATTTTTCCTGATTCCTTAACATTTTTGATAGATCATAGCATTAAAAACCAAATATAACCATTTTCAACCGTTTACTAATGAAATTTATCATAAAACAATTAAATTTATGACTTACTCACATATAACTATGCTTTATATCGTACGTATCTCGAATTTGGAAGGTCATTGAGGCTTCCCAATAGCCGTTGATGCTCCTTCCAATCTTGACCTATGCTCCTTCACGCTCCAGGATCATCCCACGATCAAAATCTCACATCTCAGTCCACCCCCTTGTCTCATAAAATCAACCATGGAAACACACAACAAGAGGAGAGAGGAGAGAGGAGAGAGGAGAGAGGAGAGAGGAGAGAGAAATACTAAAAATGAAATCTTAATTCGGTTGATCATTTTTTGAACGGATTGAAGTGATAAATAGCGTGCAAATTGTTCATCTTGCTACCCTCTCCATTCCTTCTGCATCTCTCCACCCGAAAACGTTGCCAAAAATGGAAATGAAAGGGCACAAAAAAAAATTGCCCCATCCTCTCCCAAGTCATTCAGTTTTTTTGGCTTAGAAGACTTTTAATTAATTCATTAGGCTTAATTAATAAAATATCTAGTTCAAAATTTGGATTTTCACACTGCATGCAAGTGGTTTTTTGCATTTGGATGCCTAAACAAACTCGAATTCGAGATCCTACACTGGACACGCGGCTTCACATCTTCCAAACCTATCAACTTGGCCTCCATCGTACACTTTCTAGTTCCCAAATCATGTAGTTGCTTTAGAACTCCAAACCTTGTTGCAGGGATTAAGTGGGGGTTCAAATGACCTCCAATCGATGAACTGAGACTTGTGTTGGATTTCTGGCATCGAAATCCACTTAGGAAAACTCCAGCTCTCGACCATCCACCACCATTCAACTTTCCATGAAAAATTAATCATTTCCACCTCTCAACCACTTTTGCACTTCAACAAATGGCTCCAATGCTTCAAAAACAGGTCCCAAAATCGAGCTCTCATTGGCAACCATGGGAGAGGGTGGCTCAGCCCATCAAATCCTATGAATTGATCTGCATAAACAACAACCATGAAAAGCATCAAGCTACCACAGAATAGAATACTCAATAAAGCACAATCACAACTGTCACCCTACCCCCTGACAGAATCAAGGCATGAAAATCCTCAAGGGGTAGGCCCAACATGATCCGACATAAGTCTAGAGCAAGTCGCTAACCAAGTACTCCATCACAGCCTAGCAAAAAAAAACTATCAAAGAAGTCATCCAAATTGGTGGTCTGGACTACTTGCCTAACTAAGAATAACTAGACTAGGAACTCTTATGAGGTGAGGACTTCTACAGTTTGGTCAGCATGTATTTTCTTTTATAAACACATTTTTCTTTCAAAGTTTCCATACTTGGGCATGTAAAAAGGAAAGAGCTAAGCGTAGTGACCCAAGGAGAATAGGGTATGGGCCTCAGGTCCTGACTCAATACCCAAGAACCTACCAAGCTCTTACAAGGTGACAGTTCAATCTTTTTCTCTTCCACTCACTTCTCTTACAAGGTGACACTTCAATATTTTTCTCTTCCACTCACTTTTTTTTTCCCTCCAACCTTCCTTAGTATTTCTTTTTCAATTACATGCAATCCCTATGAAGTTAAGGCATTGGCCCCCCGAGCCAAACTTGTCCCTAGGAACCTACCAAGCCTTCGCAAGGCAATAATCAATTGCTCTTAAGATTTTTCTTTCTTTTTTTTTTACTATTTTTATGAGTTAGAACCCCTTTTTACACACCTTTGTATTTTTTATATTTCAAGTATATTCAAAATTTTCTCTTCTTTTTTATTTCGGTAGGCTTCTCCAACTGCCTCACACTAGTAGGGACTCTTGGAACAGCCGCATA
The DNA here is from genome assembly GCF_053477565.2 of Lygodium microphyllum. Lineage (NCBI taxonomy): Eukaryota > Viridiplantae > Streptophyta > Polypodiopsida > Schizaeales > Lygodiaceae > Lygodium > Lygodium microphyllum. The sequence continues at coordinate 53,181,313 of NC_141153.1, read as the reverse complement.
GTAGGCTAGTAGAATAGGGTCACTAGGACTACCTTCTAAAATAGTTCGTTCAATGTCGGACAATGTCTTTATAGGAGGTAGATAACTACTTGAACTTCCCCCAGATATACCTAACCTAACTCTGGGAATTCATGCCTCGATTGTTAGTCTCCAACAAAATAACAATTCTCCCCAAGTACATAAATGCATATAGCATAAAAGAAAAGTACTCATAAAGGAAGAATCACCTGGATTTGGTTACAAGAAGCTTCCTCCCACAGCAAGAAGCTCCCTCTAGGTTCTGCTAAATATGTCGTCTAGCACAACACTAAAACAAAACCCATTAACCGCCAATGCACTAAATAGACACATGGCCCTCTTGGCTTAACGAAATGTGACATTTCACTATAGAATGACTGGCCCCCTTGGCCTAAGGAGATATTTCCCAAAACAACCATTCGGTAGCATACTGTTGAAACAAACCCTTAGTCCTGACATAACTCCATTGAAGCATAAGATTGACCAAGGATAAGGGTTCCTCCCGCCCTATACTAAATGCATCAGGGTATTGGCTAACCCCCCGCATAAATAGCAAGGGGTATTTGATGACTTTGAGGATAAATGATCCTATGCATCCATGATAAAATATGAACGTGTTCAATTGCTACTTGAATCATAACCCAAACTAACCATCAATAGCCGAAATAGGACGTGTCAGCAAGAAAACCCCAGAGTAGTCCTAGGCTAATGCTAGAAGGTAATTGTAAGATCTCCCTCGAACCAAAATTGAAAAAGACATCTTCAACAAAAGCATAATTGGCCAGGGAATCTGCAAAGTGATTCCACTATCGAGGAACTAGTTGACAAGTCACCATCTCAAGAATATGCAACATATCCCATGGTTGCACGATGGTACATCAGTAGGATGAGATCCCACACACTATAGGTCCCATTCAATTGGCTAATCACTAACTTTAAGTCACCTTTCACCAATAACTAGTGGATAGCACCACATCAGGCTACGTAAGCCCCATCAAGGCCTTGTATTTAGCCATATTATTAGTAAAAGTGTATCCTAAACATACTCCCATTTTCATAACAACCCTACGTCAGGGATCTTTAATAACCATACCAATGCTCACATGTTTACTAGGCCCTCTAGAAGCTCCATCAAAATACAAAGTATAGTCCCAGTCTTCATTAATAGGCCATACCATACTAATTAGCTTACTCGTACTTGTGATAATGAAAGTTGAGCTGAGAGAGAGGATGTATGACATGGACAATCCCTCCTTCCTTGTTGAACTCAATAGGAATACTCATAATAATCCTTTGATAATGGTGGTGGTAGACCTTAATATCCTATGTAAAAGATCCATCTTGCCACTCAATAACATGATAAACTTTACTCCACCAAATCACTTGACCTTCATATGGTAACGTTGCTCTAAATACGGATGTTCTAGATAAGGAATGATTCTTCCCATCCGATTGTCTTGGTACCTATTGCAAGTTAAAGTTGAATCGTGAAAGGATTGCATAGGCACCAAGTCCAACGTTAGCCCTTATAAGTAGTAAGGCTTTAGCTTATTAAAATTAACTTTACTTTTAAAATATACCCCTTGCAAATTTGCTAAAAGGGATATAATGCCATTATTTCCTATATGTACAATTTTATATGACCCATCCCATTTGGATTCTAGCTTACCAGGAAATAGTTCATGACGAGCATCACACTACAACACCAACTTACCCTTGACAAACTTATATTTCTTAGCTCAAAGGTCATGAAGTGCTTTCATTCTCTTCTTCTCTACCTCTTGATGTAATAAATCCTACAAATAAATTTCATCAAGATGCACGAGAGAAATAAATCTTTATTGCAATGCTTCTGCCTCATCCAACAAATGCTTGAGAGCAAAACGCATAGGGGGCAATTCTATTTCCAATGGTAAGACACACTCTTCTCCATATGCCAGCTTGAATGGAGTGTAGCTTGTAGCTCTCTTAAATGTCTCATTGTAAGCCCAAACTACCACATACAATTTCTTATCCCAATCTTTCTTACTTTCAAACACTATCTTGGATAAAATCCCTACAAGCTATTTATTCGTACTCTCGACTTGACCATTTGCTTACAGATTATATGGGATAGTTTAATTGACTTTAATCTTCAAAGCTTCCGTCAAGGTTACTATAATATTATTCAAATAGTGTGTCCCTCGATCAAACATTATCTCCTTAGGTGGACCAAAATGGCAAATAATTTACTCCATAATAAAACTGGCTATCCCCTTAGCATTATCCTTCATCGTTGCTGCTTGAGCTTCAGACCACTTTGTAAAGTATTCTATTGCTACAATAATATAATGCTACCCCCTTAGCATTATCCTTCATCATTGCTACTCGAGCTTCATACCACTTTGTAAAGTATTCCATTGCTACAATAAAGTATTCTATCCCCTTAGCATTATCCTTCATCGTTGTTGCTCGAGCTTCAGACCACTTTGTAAAGTATTCTATTGCTAAAATAATATAATGCTTCTACATAGTCGATGAAGGGTATATTGGTCCAACAAAATCGATACCCCATTTTTTGAAGGGTAACATAACTAAAATAGGATTCAACAGCCGCTTATGATTCTCCCTGGCATAGTGTTTTTGGCAAACATTACAACACTTAACATAAGTGAAAGCATCCTAGAAAATCAATGGCCACCAATATCCATCACGGAGAGCCTTTTGGGCGATAAGCCATCCAGCAAAATGTCCCCCACATACTGAATCACGGCATTCCTCAAGAATGAATGGTACCTCATCACATACTATGCATCGATGATAAATCTTATCCATGTCTTTCCAATATAAGACACCCACTATAATTGAAAAGTGTTGTGCTTGCTGCTTAATATTTCTCTTCTCAAACTTTGATAGAGCAACCCCAAATCCCCCTATAGATAGATAATGTGTTATAGCTGCATACCAGGAAGGGATGGAAGTTGTATCAATCTTGAATAGAATTTCGATGTCACTTTCTTTAGCCAGAATTTCCTTTGGCTCCCCGAAATCCACAAGATATTCCACAATGCCCTGCAGCTTCAATGGCTCACTCCTAATCTCATAATCAAACTCCTACAAAGTGATTAACCACTTTGCTAAATATTCACGCAGCTGTAACTTGTTCATCAACAATATAAGTCCTTCCGCATCAGTGAAAAATACCATCTTCTTATAGAGAATATAGTGCCTAAATTTATTTGTCGTGAAAACCATTCGAAGGCATAATTTCCTTATATAAGTATAGTTGACTTCAAATATCCCCAATTTACGATGACTAGTAAAGGATATTGGATGATACCACTTCTCTTACTAAATTTGGGCTAAATAGTAGCTACTGCTATGCATTGTTGTTGCTAAAAGTATATAAAAGACCTCACTCCTTTTGGATGCGTTTAGGATTGGTGCTTTTGCTAGTTCTTGCTTCACATCCTCAAAATATACTTGACATGCTTCGCTCCAATTAAATAGACAGCTAAAAGATAACAAGTTCATCAATGCAATGTTCTCTCTGCTAGTGCATTGATAAATCTCTGATAATATCCCATTGATGAGAGACAGCAAGCCATGTACCTCTTACGCACATTACTAAGTAGTACTTAAATTTTCCATATTGTAGGGAATCTTAGTGACCTAGGTGGAAGATTGAAACAAAGGTAGATGTCTCTTGTTACAATGACGAGAGGATTGTATATTATAAATTGTTGAATCATTTAAAGGACATCTTACGATGTAAAGAAAATCCTAGAAATGTATATCTTTTACATATGACCTATATGTATCATTTTGAAAATTGCACTAAAGAAGAATAAGTTATTGTGGATTACATCTTCTTTTGCGATATATCCTAAGGATGTCATTTTGTTTAATGACTTGTCTTTTTAGATAAGGTTTGTTCAAGTGGAAAGAGATGGTTTCCTTACGCAAGATAAGGTGGTTGATTTGTAAGGTATATTCAAAATGGTTATTTGGATTGATGCTATGAAAAAGAAATGTTTTTCAAGTTGATGATGATAGGCTAATTGCTTGATTGTTTGTGTTTGTACAAAAGTTCTTGTGCCCTTATGGGTGGATTTGTAGTTACACAACAACACTAAACCTTCTCCAAGGTTACTGTGGCGAGAGCTCTTTACCAAGGGGTTCTTTAACAGTGCTAGAGGTTAAGACGGTGACTCCAAATGTGAGAAGTCTCTCCATAGGAAGGACATTAGGCTAGGAGGCAACAAGGGTGCTAGTGGGGCCCTAGTTGTAAATCCCTTAGGTCTAATCCCTACAAGCCTAGGATAGACTTCTTGGAAGATTGTGATGCTAGATAAGGGTGGATTTGTGGATCATGTGCCTGAGTTTTGGATACGAGTCCCATATTAAGGGATGGAATGATGGGTTGGCATTGCACCTTGGAGAAGATGAGGGATGAATACATCATTTTATAACATTTTTCAAGGGATTGTGTGACATTGTCTTTGTATCTAACTGTAAATTATGTTAAAAAATCATTTTTTAATAGATAATTCAGGAAGCTATATTTGTATCAAGTATAAACATATTAGGATAATAAGATAACTAAAATAACCCCTCAATAAAAGTAGAAGGACAGAATCATTGATGGGTCCCCCATGCTACACATGGGTGGTCTCGATAAGTTGAGAGTTTTCTTTTGAGGGTGATGGAGTTAGGAAAAAGCTGAATGCGTGACTACATAGTGTGTTGTCTTAAGTTTTGAAACATGTCATTTCAGGGTAGTGTAATTGAGATTATACCCTATGGATAGAGGCATTGATGTGTACCATTCCCCCTTGTTTCTCATTCATTATGAACTAAGTGTGGCATTGATCTGTTTCGGGTTGAGTTGTCTTGCAAATGTAGTTGCTTAAGAATTGATGCTAGTTAAGCTATTAGGTGACCTTAACACCGAATTAAGAACCCGAATTCAAGTTGATCTTTAGAAGTTACACCTAAAACTTTCTATGTTGCAAAGTGGGCTTGAGAGAGCCTAGGTAATAAACCCTGTGTTATTCTAAGTAGTACTGAGCAACATCACTTAGGAAAAGTCTCTTGATGGACCACTAAGTTGTATGGATGAGGGCTCTTCAAGAGCTTTTCAATCATGCACGTTACATCCTGTATGCATATAGGTAAAACGCTAGGATAAATGGGCCTTTTACTTCAATTGACTAGAACACAATAGCATGTGCATACTATGGAGCACTTATATATCATATATGTTGTACTTTCTCTTTATTATTGTAGAGGTTGATATAGTAGAGAAGAAGAAAGTTTAGTGTTTTCACTTCTCTATGTGTTTTATGTCCCACAAGAGCTAAAGCTCCCTCTCTCTTCATCTATCTTTTCATAGAGTAAGAAAGCCCATGCATTGATTGACATATGATAGCTATGTGGCATATCACTATGTACACATGCATATCATTGGACTTGCATGGTTACATTGATATAGATTGGACTAGTAGTATTTCAAACACAGGAGGTCTACTAGTGGGTTTATGTTTCCTCTGGAGTGGTGCTATTGTTTAGTGTAACAAGAAATAGCCTATATTTGCATTATCTAGTACCATAGTCAATTATAAGGGTGCTACAATTGCAGCATGTGAGTTAGCTTGGCTATGAAAGCTATTAAGTAATTTGGGGCTACAAGTGGACAAGAAGGTTTTCATCTATTGTGACAACCTTAAGCTGGCTAAGAACCTAATGAATCATGCGTGGACCAAAACACATAGAAATAGGTGTTGGGAGCTAAGAATCTCTATCACTTCAGGACTATGCTTGAAGTATATGAGCACATGTTGAGATCAAGGGGAAGTGTTGAGATATCAAGCTCTAAATGAGCTGGCATCCACTACATGCCTTAGTGATGTGGCAAGACTTTACTCATTGGCATGTTAAGTGACTAATATGGAGGTTATACAAGTTATCCTACAATTGGACTATATACACAATTCCACTCTTAGCTATGGCATATTCACTGTACCACCTCATCTATTCTCAAGCGGATTCATACATAGTAATTGCATGTACATATGTTTTAGTACTTTCATATTAGCCTTTCATCATATTGTAGACTATAGTTTTTTTTTGTAGATGAAGAAGTTTTCAACCCTACTTTTTTTTTTTACTCAAGTCTTCATTGTCTACATGTACTCTTGGTTGATTTACATCTCTCTCCTCTAATCTCTTTATAGTAAAAATACATGCTTGGGAACCTAGAAGGAGAAACAACAATACAACTATGCTTGCATTATATGGACAAAATTAAATCCTTGTTTTGATTTGATATAAGAAGTCTAGGAGTTTCCCTATCAAGGGACAAAGCAAATTGTTGAGAAAGGACCCTAAACATTTGAGGAAGGAAAACACAAAGAAGTGCACACTAAGAATTTCAAGATCCAAATTGGAAGGCCATCTTGAAAATTTCATTAGAAAGAGTACACATTTGTATATTGCATGCATATATCTAGATTCTTAAAATAATCTTAAGTTTACATTTAGATTATATGCTTACTCTACCAAGCTTAAATTTCTTTCAAACACATCTATCAATAAATTTGAAAAACTACTTCAAGAATGGGATCTCATGGTGGCCATGTGTAGCTTCATAAGGATACACAATAATCTTGAAAATCAAGCAATATATTAAAATTCCATATCAGTCAGATAGGTAAATGCTAGAAGATTTCTCTCTAACTTTGATAATGTCCAACCAAATGTAGTATGGGAATGCTAGAAAGAATTAAGTGAATGTACAACTAATGTGGCCATGCCATTGATCCCCTCTAATAGCAAATGATCGTATGAAGATCTAGATAGAACTCAATAACTTCATATGTCTCTTGAGGTAATCTAACAATAATGAGAGCTATTATTGAGACTTCAAGAAGGCAATAAACAACCCAATAAAGTAAAGGTAAAATCTTGGTAAAAATAAGACATCACATTCTATTTAGTAGATATGATGCCCTCGATCTCATAATTCATTTCCTTATGGACCTAAAGAGTTTTTTCCATCTACAACACGTTTTATTAAGGCATGGAACATCCTTTGTTTGCTCTAGATGTTAGGACTACCACTAGACCCAAGATGTCTCTCTATAGGGACTTGTAGTTAGTTAAGAGGTGCAATGGGGCTTTGATTGTAGTTTCTTAGTCATGTTAGGACTATGCTAACCCCTATGAGCCCTCGATAGGTTTGTTTGAAGGCTTGACACACTAGTAGCTAAGGTTAGATTGGTTGTTTCCTATGAGCAAAGTTTTACTTATAGACTACGATAGATAAAGTAAAACTATGGATTGTTCAAATTCCTTAGAATAAATATTATGTTTTTCTTAAAGGATTTTTTATTTTTTTTAATATCTATGGTTAGCATCACATGAAGGAATACATGCTAATAGGCTAGTTAAGGAAACTATTTTTATGTGTCTAACAAAAATATGCTAGAATTAATAGTAGAAAACTAAAAACTAAGTCTCCAAGGGAAGTAGGTGGGTGAAGTTCTTGATGGTTCCAATGTGGTATTCAGTAGGTGAGAGGTTTTCTAAGAGGAATGATAGACTATGGATTTTAGGCAAAGCTAAATATTTAACTTTGTCCTAGAGCATCACCCTAGAACCTGACCATTTTATGAGACCGAAGTGAGACATTTACCTATTGATAGATGGGTTGATGCATCCAATCCCCCTCATTCTAACTCTTCTTGAACCAAGTGTGGCATTAGTTCACTTTTTTTTGGGATGTTTTGCATAAGCAACTGTCCCAAAATAAAATTAGACATTTTATTAGGAGAGCTTTGAAGTCAATTAGGACTTCCACAAGTCAATTCTTATGGGAATTAGGTGAAGCTTCCCGTGTGAGAGTATAATCAAGTGAATCTAGCTCATAAAGTTTAGATATTCCATGGAATTTTTTAATGGATTCACCTAGATACATCCCTTGATGGACTACCAAAAACTTATTATCGATGATTTGTTAGATAACACTTTACATGTGGGATCATAGGATTAAATTGTAGTAAAAGAAACTAGGAGCTGTGTTCGAGCTCATTATGAGTTGAACCCAATGCAAGCAAACTCTTAGTGTTTCCTATACTCGTCGTGATGAGCTTGGGACCATCACGACTTTGGATTGCTAGGTTCAATGTTTCTACCAAAAACCTTGGGCTTGTAAAAGTACTCACTCAATGATATGGGTATTTTAAGGACATTCCCAATGCTGCCAACCTTCTTATCTTCAAGGAATTACTTCAATAGCCTAATTTTATGCAAGAAGAAATGGGATCCCATGAAGCTTTATAAAGACTCTTCAAACATTTAACACTAAGACTTCTAGAGTTTACTATAAAAGGGCACAAGATGCTATTGTAACCTCTATCTTTTTTTGATTTTACAAAAAATGATCTTCTAGATTTAGCAATAGTTTGGGGGTGTGTATGAAGAATCCTTTTCTTGTACCTTCTTTGTTTTTGCAACCATGGATACCTTTTGTCGTGGGATTAATAGAAACTTTATCCATGGAATGGCCATGATTGTGCATTTATTTGTCATTTCCTTTGTTTCATTAGGAGATCAATGTATTTCTCTATTAGAGTAGGATTCTTTTATAGTGGTATAAAAGCATGTTTTAGGTCATGTCATGGAGTCAGTTGTATGCTTAGATATGATTTTAGGTATCATGTCATGGCTAGATATGGTGGAAGTGGTTAGGACATGTAACTAGAGTTTCAGATTTTGATTACTATGACTAGTCTAGGATTTTACATGTAACAATGACTAAATCTGAAGCTATTTCATGAAATTCTTAACAAGTTTGGCAAGCGCTAATCATTTCAGTGTTTGTCTCATCAAATATACAACAATTTTGAAGGCTTGTGGTAAAAAAAGGGACTATAAGAGGTTGGAGGAGACTAAAAGTTTTACTACTTTTCAATGTAGGGTTTCCCCTTTCCCTTCAAGCTTCTCTTCAAGCTCCTTCCATAGTGGATCTTGCTCATACCTCTCTTCTTGAGTTTTGAGGTTTTAACTAGCACTTCACCTTGTTCATACTCTTTATGAGAAGCCTATTGATAACCATAACTTCACCTTGTTAATACTCTTCATGAGAAGCCTATTGAATAACCATCTTATAGTACTTTGAAAACATGGTGGGCAACAAAGAACCAATGCAATTTGCACTAAGTTTAGGGCTATATAGTACAAACAATTGCAAATCTTGGCCATGATTTCAATCATTTTTTGATCATATGCCTTGGCAATGGACATTTGAACCTTCCCTTTGACAGTAAGCATTGAAGGCTATAATACTCCCTTTGAGACATAAGCTTCATTCTTTAAGCTGAAAGAAACAAAACAACATCCATTATTTTCATAGTTGCTCACTAATCTCATCCATTTTTGGTCTTATGCCTTGGTAATGATCATTGGAGGCTTCTATGGTCAATACTAGAGGCCATTTGTTGGGATTATACACTCCATGAGCTATATGAACCTTTCTTTCAACTCATAGAGATAGAATAGCCATGGATTCTTGGTGGAATTCCCTCCTTTACTTAACCCTAGCTATGGCAATTTGGGATAATAAGGTTTTTTTGGCTTGAATCTTCAAATCTTGGAACACATTTCTCTTCATCATGCTCTTAGAAGTGATATTTTATCAAGGGCTTCTACAACAAGCTTACTTGAGGATTTCATCAACATAGATCAACATTGAATGCATTCATCTTCTCATTCTTCTATTTTTCCATGTTCTCTTAACCCTAGCTATGATAGTTTGAAATAGCAAGGTTCTTTTATCTTGAATATTTGAATATTGAAAGGGATTTTTCTTCTTTATGATCTTAGAAGTGATGTTTTATCAATGAATAACCAATTGGTGAAGTTTGCAACAATGAAGCATCAATCGAGTTTCCCATAGGCTCAAAAATTGGGGCAAATGATCATGAAGAATTAATCTCTCATCCCTAAATCTTGGAGATTTTTGGAAGTCTATTTCAGAGTAAGGGATGAATCTCATATTTTATGCTACATTGGATCACAAAGCAATGTGAACTTTCAAGCCTTCATCAACTACATGAAAGAAGTATTCTCTTTTGCAATTCTTAATCTCTCTCCTTCATCCTATTTGTATGATCCATCAACTCTTGTGAAAATCCATTCTTAGAATTGCTCTCTTCAGTAAAATAGGAAGTCAACTTCCTATTGATACCTCATACTTACATTATTGAATTGTCTTGAGTTTGAATCGTACTTGATTGAGCTTGTTTGAGAGAGAATCAATATCTGAAAATTATATTTGCTAATCTATAACCCTCGTTTATTGTGTGGTGATCCTTCAATAATCTAAGGAATTTGTAAAAATGGGTAAGAAAAAAATTTGTAAAAAGCACTGAGCCAATGCTTATTGCTAAGCCCTACCCCCATTGCCTATTAATTCATCTCGTTGTATATTTAAAATCCCTACATAGCATTGAGAATTTCAAAGATCATTTATGATCCTAAACGGATGCACAATCTCAACCCGAGACATACTTTACCAACCCCTAGCAATCCAAAGTCTAAAAAATTAATAGTAGGTGTAGGTATCTCTAATACTTCATTATTTTGGTGATGTTAGAGTTGAGACACTCATCATTACAATAGTAAATCAACTCTACCCATAGGTATTACAAGTATAAAAAAGACAAAAGAATAGGTTATTATAGATTTGAATCACTTACATATGCTACACAATCATTGCACAGATTATACAACAATATTTTAGTACTTATAGGTTATTTCCCTTTTCCCACAGGTGCCTATAACTCTCCCCACAAGTTCCTTAGTGTTCTTACATGACATTTATAAGTTACAGGTGATTATAGATCTAAATCAAGTCTAAAATAGAGGCATGTTTTGGACAAGTTTGAAAATTTAGTTTCAAAATTGAGTGCATTCATTCTAATGGAAATTTGAGACTATATGTAGATAAAGAACATCATTCCATCAATTTGAGCTTAAAAACTCATCATTTGGATACAATAGGATAACAATATTTTACCTATGGCTAAGAATAAAAAGAAGTATCCAATATTTGAAATTATTCAAGAGGATTTGAGAGCATATCATAATGAGCAAGAACTTTCTCAAGAGGAAATAAATCAAGAACATAATGAAGTAGAAATGTGTACAACCAATGCCCACAAAGCTCATGATTCTAATTGGCTTGAAGAGGTTTATGCATTATATGCATCTTACAACTCAGACAACTATCCAATGACATCAAAGATATGAAGCAAGGGTTACAACAAGCAATACAATGTAAACATGATTTTGGACACTAAACTTGACAAGTTCATTGCTTTATTTGATGAGAGGATGATGCTCACAACATGTGTAAATTTTGAGGTGGGAAGGTCACCTATTCCTAAAATCCAATCCCTAGGACTATCAATTATCAAAATGGTATAAATTTTGAGGTGGGAAAATCTTCAACAGCAATAGAATCTTGGGTAAGTTACTCATGAATATATGTGTGCATCACATGGGTTCAAAATAAGGTATTTTTAAAATACCATTTTTATATATTTTTTACATATAGAAGGATGTAATATAAAGGTTTTATTTATATATTGAATAGAAAATGATTATGTTTTATTCAATAAAAATTCTTAGATAAGGATATTTATAAATAGGCCTTGAATGCACATGATGTAGAGGATATATGTATAGTAACTTCCCTGAGAATAGAATACAATCAATAGTTTCAAGCTAAGTATTAAAAAAAGACATAAGTCAATTCAAAGGCATGAGATCAACTTAAGGGAGTGCATGTGAGTTGAAGACAAGAAGATGACAACTATGGATGCAATCCTTTTTATAAATCCTTTCACGGACCACCTTCAAATGTGCCTAAGAGGGTGGAGGTTAATCACCAACGACCACATGAAGGGAGACTTGATAAAAGAAAATAATCATATGGACAATCACATGGTGCATATGATTCCTTTAGACAACATCATTCTTTTGACAATATTCATGCTAATGGAGGTTGTAATTCATTTAGATAATAGTTAACCTATATTAATAATCATTCTTTCATTAGCTCCAATTTCAAGGAAATCTTGACAATAATTTTGGATAGCCACCAATACAACCTAATCATTTTGGGAAGCCTCACATGCATGGTAATGGGTGCAATTCCTTTGGGCAACATCTGAGGACCTTGGAATCATAATGCACACTTGCCACTATCTTTTAGGATGGACAATAATGGATAGCTTAGCATAAGTGCGAAAAAATCCCATAATGATATAGAGTACAAGGATAAGACAACCATCCCTAATTTTAAGGGTGACAATTCATCCCTTGCAAAGTTAGAGGAGTGGTTTCACAAATTGAAAATTTACTTTACATTATATCTACACATAAAAGAAGCTAAGATATGTAATGTGGCTCTTCACCTAGAGAGATATGCCTATACTTGGTGGCATTATATGGGAAAGATTGGACAAGTGTTCTAGGCTTGGGAATCTTTTAAGAGAGTGATTATTAAAGTGTTTGTTTCACCTTTGGAGAAGGAGAAATTGGAAAGCCATTGGTATTCACTCTAACAAAGTGGCCAATTGGTTAGAGACTACTCAACCCAATTTCTACACCTCTCAATGTATGTGGATGGTATCTTTGATAGGGCAAAGATCAACCAAAGCATATTTGGACTTGATTCTGCTCTTTTGTCCAAATTTGGTACAACGTAGTTCACTTCAATCTATGTTTCCATTCAATATGCAAAGAGAAGTATAGCCAAAACTATAAGAGTTTTAGCCCAAAACAGGGGGTTCTTTGTCTAGTGAGATTCAAACTTACCCTCCTACTGTTCATGTGTCAAAACAAGGCATCAACTTAAGGCACATTGCTAAAGGAAATCATGATAGTAAAATGCATATTGACGTGTGTAGAAGTTCTTCACAAACTACTCAAACCAAGTATATATCAAATTAAGATCTTCAAGAGATGCACTCTAAGGATTTTGTTTTAAGTTTGGTGAAAAGTGGGTAACTAACCATAAGAAGAAATGCAAGGCCAAGAGTGAAAAAGTTAATAAAATCATCATGGAAGACTATAATGAAGGCAATCTACATCAAATCTTGGCTACTCCAACCATTGAGGATATGCATGCAAACATGGAAGACACTTATGAAGAATATCGTAATTCTTTTGACATGTTTTCCTTTTGATCTAGGTGATGCTGAGAAGACATGCTTTTATAGGTGATGCCTATGACATTAATGATCCTTATTTTGATGGGTATCCATTGATCCGAGTGGTTATCTCACTTCAAAGACACATATCTCATGATGGTGAGAAGAGAAATTCTTGTACAGGTGATTGCTATGACATTAATGATCCTTATTTTGATGGGTATCCATTTGATCTAGGTATTTATTTCACTTGAGGTAGGGATGGTTTGTAATTAAGGAAACCCGTGGCTACCTTGTGTGGGATTAATAGGAGATTTATCCATGATATGGCCACCATGATTGTGCACTTCTTGGTCATTTTCTTTGTTTATTTATGAATAGATCAATGTATTCATTTGTTAGAGTAGGATTCTTTTACGTCAACTACACCAATAACTATTTGACTATCACAACAATTTGATGCTGTCCTTAATGGAAAGGCAAGACTCAAAAGCTAATGAATGTAGTGAAGTAGATGAGGGTTGTTTGAATATGAGAACATAGAGGATACAAAAAAGGATTCCAAAGAGTGCAAATTTTATGAAATAGCCATAGAACAAATCCTAGTAGATCCCAAATCTTGAAATGCTAAAGGACTACTATTCGATGCTAGAGTAATCATAGTAAAATCTAAATTGGAATGGCTAAAACATTTAGGGGTCTTGGATGACAAACAATCAGGGTATAAGCCCACAGACCTCATCCCAACTCTCAAGCCTCCTCTCAAGCAACAATCTCTATATCATATGTCTTGTGAATCTCCCATATGTTAATATAGGATATTAGTTATAATAGAGTGTTATGGCAATAAATCCCCTCTTATTGATTTGCCCTAAATAGGATGTGTGGCCTACTCTAGTCTGTGTTATCCCCTATCACATATCGAAAAAATAAATAAACTACAAAGATTTTCTACTTAGAAACTCTTTAAACAAAAACAAAAATGCCAATTATATTTCTTGTTGAAGAAATGTTCTTTGTACATGCATCTCTCAATGACAATGGCTTTGCACCTCTTAGAAAAAATGGTTCCTTCTATGACGCCTCAGAAAGGGTTGATGGTCTCTTGTTCTCCTTGATCATTACACATTTTATGTTTAAAAAAGCTAAACAAAAAATATGCAATGATCAAGTACAAGAAATGATGACATTTAGATTTATTTATAATTCAATGTATCATAATTCCATCCTATGCAAAGAAAGTGGAGGTTCAACATAGCATGAATTTATATCTACATCATGGTCCATTACACATGACAATATTATCTTTACTTATTAAAAAAATCCATATATGTATGTATGTATGTATGTATGTATGTATGTATGTATGTATGTATGTATGTATGTATGTATGTATGCATGCATGCATGCATGCATGCATGCATGCATGCATGCATGTATGTATGTATGTATGTATGTATGTATGTATGTATGTATGTTCGTTCCTATCAAGATCGACAAAAGGACTCAATCTGGTCTATCACAATCAACAAAAGGATGCTAATCATTCCATTGATTAGCACTTTTTAAGAAGGACAATTGTATTACTTTAGGAATAATATTGAGACAGAAGACTACTTATGTCTATTATTGGAGGGGGTTTCTGATGAGTAGATTTTGTAAGAGAGGAAATTGAAGTTAAATCCTTGGAAATTTGATATGTGAATTGAAAGTGCATATTGCTTTACATTGATCCTATGGACTTGTCATGAGTTACTATCTCAAGAAATGTTCTAGATGTATCCTAGTAACCCATGTATAACATCTTTATCAATTAACAATGTATCTATTATTGTCACATGTTCAAAATTATGAGTTATAACTAACAACATATTTGTTATTGGCTTAGGTATATAAGAGGATGCTAGAGGATCTTGTACTTATCTTTGCTAACATGGAATATTGCATTCCACTCTAACATCTTACATTATTTCTAGACTCATGGATGACTTTTATGCTTCAAGAATGTGCCCCACAAGTCCCACCACCTTCTTCCCACATTGAAAAAGAAGAGTATGAGAATTTGCTTTGTGTAGCGATTACCTCAAATCACTTTACAACAAAAGTTGAAATAATAAAATGTATGTAGGAGATTCACACAACATCTAGTGGCTTAAAAAAGTTAACTTCTTTGAACCACCAAATTTTATGCATAGTTTTTTTTGAATACTTCATATAATGAATGGAGGGTGGTGGGGAGCCCCGTGATGATGACCTTTAAAGGACAACAAGGAGTTCAATTTCCCTAGGGCTTGATATGAATATGCTTATGGATACAAGGTTTACAAGTTTCAATTACTTCTATTTGATAGTGAACTAAAGGTGCATTAGTTAGGGCAAGGCTCTAAAATTGTTGGATGATTTGGATTGAGGCTTACTCAATGAATCGATTTGGTTTTGGACTAAGATTCCTAAAAAAGGTAGCCTTGATAGCATTTTAGCCTTCTACATACTCATACAATCATTATACATATCTAACTCTAGTATTCATTATTTATTCTCTAGATTCATTAGCTTTCTACTCTCTCTCTCTCTCTCTCTCTCTCTCTCTCTCTCTCTCTCTCTCCATTTCATTTTTTTTCATTTGGACCAAAACATATAAAAAATGACACTTTTGTTAATCATTGGATTAAGGAAAGGACCCTAGTTTGCCACATGTGTGAGAATATGGTATTCTTATCTCCTTTGCTTTGGAGATAGTAGAGTCCATTTCACGGATTTCTCCTTCTTTTTTAGTTGAAATCTTTGAAATATGACATATTTTGGTAGTCCTACTATCGATTTTGTAACTTCCAAGATGCATTTGAATATTCTTCTTGGCACGTAGTGTATTTTCATTAGCGTTGTTGACATTCGTTTTGAGTTGATCAACCTTTCTTATTTGAGTTTCTTTTTTTGCACATTAGTTGCATTTTCTTTTTTTCATGACTTCCACAAGGCATCCTTCTCATTCAATAAACTCTTGCACCCTCTTTAAAAAAATTGCAAATGAAAAATGGGAACCCAAATATTCAGTACAAATGATTGAATTACCATGTTGCCATCTTGTAAGGGCCCTCCCAAGGTGAAGAAAATGAAACAAGAGGATATCAAGTATCACTAGAAGGGATGTATTATTGGTTTCAAAATCATAATCTAGGGGTGGTTTGTTGGAGTGCAATATATTTACATAATGAAGGAGATGTATTTGCCTCCAAGTTTACGTTTTTCTCAATAAAGCCACTCTAAGTTTGATTTTGAGTTGAACATTTTATGTAAATATCATTCTTTTTATAATACCAAGTAAACAATGGATTGTTAGTGTTACATATCTTTCCATCGACAAGTTCTAAATGGAGCTTGTGGAGAGCCTTAGTGACACATTCTATGAAATTCAAAAATAATTTACAAACATTTTGGTGATTCCTCATGGAAGATTGCCCATGGGAATCTTGTCATTACACATGTGCTAAGTCCAATACTCTCTACCCTTTTTTTGTATTTGGGTCAATTGACCATGTTTTGATAGTGGATGTAGTTCCACATGGGTGTTTTGCATTTGGCATCTTCATAGACATTAAAATAAAAAATGATTGTCTCCTTCTACTTCTGATTGGCCAAAACCAAGCCACTTTTAACCAGGTTGTCAAGCCAACTCCTAGGAGTTGTTGCACTGAATAGGTGATATTGATAACTAATTTCTATGATTTATCCTAGCCTTCCCCAATATTTATGACACTCGTTCGTAGTAGTCCAACTAATCTAATATGGATAACTCAATAAACTTGCATATTCTCACACTTCGTCTCTATCTTTGTACTGGATACTAAAATAACAAACCTAGGATTTTTATCCCTTCGAGAATTAACTTCAAAGCATAAATCCAATAGCTAATTCCTTTTATTATCAAATCAACTAACATTCCTCAAATCCATAAAATTTAATTTTTCTTATTAAAATTTCCATTATCCAATATTGGTATAACTTAATACCTCATCAACACTTTTAATTTACATAAAGTTGCACACATCATATTCTATATTGCAACGTTCTTGTTCTTTCCTAATTTCCAAAATTTCCTCCAATTCATTTCCTTTCCCCCTTCCTCTAAATCTTAGAATGGATGTCTAAAAGGACTTTGACATCTAATGGTACAATCCCACATTGTTGACCACCAAATCACATAGAGTCATTAGATTTATATATAGTTGTGAGTAGACGAGGTGTGAGGTATCTGTAGAGGGTTCATGCATCAAACCCTTAAAAGAATAAGGGTGTGTCAAATGATCCTCACAATGAGCTCATAGAGTGTAACACTTTGGCTTGGTGGCTCGAGCAAGGATACTTTGGATTAGATTTTATCCATAACACCACCTTTCTCCCGTACAAATAGCTTCCTTGTGTCGACATCTCCTGCAAGACTACAAAGACACCGCCTCCAAAAATAGCAACAACAAGCACCGCATTTGCATCAAATTAATGGAAAAAGTTGGTAACAATGTGCCAATTGTGTACAATTTTGCTAAAATTTTTGCAATAGTAGGCATTGTTTCTAGGTGTTATCAAATTCTACTTCTCATGATAGGTCTTAATGGGCTCATCCACGTCCTCTCTTTGAGCCTTGATACCATGCACGTAAATGGGATACTCTAGTGCATCTTGAGGAGTAGCCTAAAGGACCCAAACCATCCTATCAAAGCATTCTTGGACCTCAGATACCAAGTCAAGTACTAGTGGTCCATTCTTGTACCTCCTATTCAACAAAATTGTGGAGGTCCATATAATTAAAAGAAGGAACCATGTCCTCAAGAGGCTCCACTGCAATGGGGTCTTGAGCAAGTGTCACATGTTGTATGCCACATGGAAGGCGTATATGGACATATTGAGGATTTACCATTACCAAGCCTTGCATCGTTGAATTGGGAGACTCCTATGATGAAGTAATAGTAAAGAGCTTCAAATTGAGAATAGTTGGAGGCACTCAAAAGGCCATGACTCCTAGAAGGATATTGAGAACAACACGCTTGTTGTGGTTTGGACCCTTACACATCTTCGTAGCTTGTTTAAAACAAAAACTTTACAAAGGCCAAAGGTTTCATGGCTAAGTAGAATTTATTCAAAGGAGAATTTGGAGATTTAGGGAATGTGAACACAAGGGTGATCTTATATGATGCACTACATGTCTTGAGTCTTTTGCTATATCTTACATTATCTCTTGATAATCTCTTACTAAGTTTTGCTTATAGGAGGTACAAATTTAAGATATGGTAATTAGGTTTCTTTAGATTCTGATGTTGATTGTATTCAATTAAAATTAGAGGTCCAAGTAATTGGAAAATAAGCAAAGGAGGTTAATGTAACTTTTAGCTGAAGTCTAGAGGATATAAGGGACACCTTGGAGTTTCTAGATAATACAACTCATGGTATAAGTTCAAGATTAATGGCACTATGAAGAAGAGTTGAATGTTCTTCCTCTTGTATGAGTTGTTTGCTTCCTAGCATTTGAGTTTTGAACTATGAATATATAAATATTTTTTTTCTTGCTCACAAATATTATTGCCAAATGTATTCTTCAATAAACACTCATAAGCATTGCAAAGAATTTGTGTGAGAAAAATATAAAATTTTCATTATATGTGGGTTACCAAATTGAAATACAAATGTAGAAAGGAAATGTAATTATAGTATAAATGTATGAAGGTTTAAATACAAAGCTAGTCCTTGGCTTTTTTATCTTCAATTTCTCCTTTCTTTGAACTTTTCTCCTTCTTTGGCATAGGTTCATCTTCATCGGTTTCATTCATCATCATCACTATTTTCCTTATTACTATAGGCTATTTTTTTTGTTGCTAGAAAAAGTTAAATTTCACAAGCACCCCCTTTTCTTAAGGTTTCAAAGGATATAGATCAAACTTAAAGGAGAAAGCTTCAATATACCTTTCTTTGTAGAGACAATAGAAGTCTTTTTGGTGGTTGACTTGGCAGTGCCCTTACCCTTGGTTGTAGCTTTCATGTGTCTCTTGGCTTTTTCCTTGGAAGATTGAGGAGGAAAATGTGAGTTAGGGTTCATTAGTGTTATTGTCATGTCCAAAATTATCTCAATATACCTCTCCCTTATCCACCACATATATAATGTAGGGTAATCTTTGCACTAAAACAAAGCACACAATAACTCAATTGAGAGCACAAGAGAACATTAACTTGAAAAAAATATAAAAAAACTTATATTCACCCCATCTATGTTCAGTAACTTTGAATCTATAGTCCTGCAAGCATTCGAGATAACTCTCCATCTGTAACTATGTGCATCACTTTATAGTGGGACCTCTTGAAGGAGAAATTTGAAAGGTCTCTTAGAGTTTAAAGCAATGTCTTCAAAGTTTGCATCCAAGTGGGTAGTAACAAGACTACCAACACTGCAAATGAAAATTTGTTAGGTAACACAAAAGACAACTTGCAATAAATTTAGAAAACAAGAGAAAATCATTGATGATACATTTTTTTCATGCCATGAATTTTTGAAAGAGAGTTCATAAGGATGACCTCTTGAGCATGTGTAGCACTATCAAAAAAATTAAAAAATCTGACAATATTTGAATCAAGCTTATATGACTATCAAAATATTGTTAAAAATCTTGCAATATTTGAACTAGGATTTGAAAAGATATCCATAGAGAGAAGTGGATCTTAGAAATGTCATTGTTGAGAGAAGCAATGTTTGATGCGTATAGAAACAAAGCACAAAATAAGAGAACGAAGGCACAAAAAACTTTGAAAAAGTTAATAAAACCAAAGACATGTCTCACCTCAAACAACAATAGACAACGGAATCTGATAGCTCAATATATTTCTTATCTAACATACTCTTATTTTCCAAAGATATACTAAGGTAATCCTCTTCATTTGCATCTCACGAAATATTCACAACCATTTGGCCAAATGATTTGCTCATCCTCTCATAGTTAATCAAGCCACAAAATCAATCTTTCTCTTGCAAATCACATCCTTACTTTGAACCTCCTCTTCGACTTTCTCCTCCACGGTAGTCTATCTCTAAACTATAGTTCTTATAGGATATAAGTCACTAACAACTTTAATGACATGTTCTTTCACTTTTCTCAACTTTGGAGAACATTGAGAATCTCAAAGGTTTTCAAATCAATAGTGTCAAGGGCTTCAATATTTTGTCAAACCTATACCTAAGCCTGCTCATCATATTGAAGTCATTTGTCATCAATGTGATCGTGCAACAATGGGAAAAAATAATATAAGTATCATTCATAAAATCAATAATGATGTCCTCTATAGCCTTGTGTAAACAAAGTATAGCTAAAAGTTGTCATTTCTTGTGGATTCCATCAATTGTGGCAACCTTGGACAATTTATTTGAGATATCCTTGACCACTTTGATAAATGTGTCCTTTGGGATATGGTTGGTTTCCTTCTAGGATTTTCTAATTTCTCTGAAGCACCTTTGCATGTAAAACAACCTTGACTTCCTTTTTGTCTTAACAAGGGTTTCTCTAGAAGGTTTGTTAACAACTAGCACAAGTGAGGGTTCGCCATGCTTAGGAGCATCTAGAAGAGGTGGATGCTCTCCTTGGCTAGGAATAATAGGATGGGTTGAAGGCTGAGGACTAACAAAAGCTAGAGTTTAACTATCATTTGAAGATGTCCTCTATTTTTCAGATGAGCTAGGGCTAGTTCTAACAAATATGATCAATAGCCAAATTTTGGCCATGTGTCCAATGTTCAGATCCAATGACTAGTTTTTGCCAAGTGTTAGGAGCACACACACTCCTCAATTTGTGCTTCACATCTCCATGGTTCATCTCTTCCCATACAACATGATTGCATAGCCTCCTACTTCCATGGCTTTCTCCTCTCGTGTCCTATTGACTACTCTCTAGCACTTTCTATATGGCATGACTAGGGCACCAATTGGGTCTCACACTACCTCTCCTTGTGCCATATCCGCACATATCTCTTGCCTTGTAGTCCTCCATTCTAACAACCTTTTAGTCATGTCTGAAGAGTCAGGATCCCTCCCCATTTCTTCTTTAGTAAGTCTTAAAAGGAAAATGGTTGTCATCTCCACAACATCCAAGGAGTTAGCAAAGAGATGCCAAGAATTACATGGTGGGGAGACTTTCTTGAGTTGCTATGCCAAACACACACCATACACGCACGAGGAAGCTTACTCAAGAACACAAGAAGAGAGATGGATGACAAAACATTTTCTTGTTGGTTTTTTCTTCTTCTTCCACACACAATACAATGTACACAAAGTATAGATAAGATACAACATAAAGGAAAGTGGTCTACTAAGTCAAATAGAGCATAATTGACTATACTAATTAAGAGGTGCTATAACTATGCCAACTATATGTAGGTGTAACAAACTAAATATAATAAGTGATAAGTCAATGGCTATGTGAGGATCATAATGACCACAGATGTGCTAAGTGTAGACATGTGAACCCATCTAGCCAAGCTGTCCATTCAATGTCTGCATGTATTGAGCTTGCCAGCTCAACACTCTCAGGGAAGTTACTCATGAATATATGTGTGCATCACGTGGGTTCAAAATAAGGTAATTTTTAAATACCATTTTTATACATTTTTAACATACAAAAGGGTGTAATATAAAAGGGTTATTTATAGATTGAATAGAAAATGGTTATATTTTATTCAAGAAAAATTCACAGCTAAGGATATTTATAAATAGGCCTTAAATGTACGTGATGTACAGGATATACATATAGTTACTTCCCCGAGTCAACACTCCACCTCAAGCTCAACTGTATCTCTATAACTCCAAGTAAGATTTGAAACTTTCAAAACTTCTCTATATACCAAATGACTTTGTGAAAATGTCAGCTATCTGATCCTATGTGCTGACATACACCAAGTAAATATCTCTAGTAAGTACCTTCTCTCTCACAAATAGGTAATGCACCTCAATGTGTTTTGTCCTGGCATGGAATATTGGGTTCCTATCTAGCTATATGATGCTCATGTTGTCACAATGAATGACAATTGGACTGTCTCCCTACATATCCAAATCAACCAATAACTTTTGTAGCCATAGCACCTCACATGATGCCATAGTAGTACCTCTATACTCAACCTTTGCACTCAATAAAGCAACAATGGATTACTTTTTGCTGCTCCATGTAATTGTTGCGCTACCAAGAGAAAACATGAATCCACTAGTAGATCTTTTGTCAGACATGCTACTAGCCCAATCTCCATCTGTGTATCCACACAGTTCTATATCCTTACTTTACCCATAAAAAAGTCCATAATACAAAGTGGACTTCACATACCTCAATATGCATCTAACTACATCCAAGTGAGGCTTTCTAGGAATCTACATAAACTGACTAACAAGACCAACAGCATAACTCAATTATAGCCTTATGATAGTCATGTAAATCAGACTTTCTACTATTCTCTTGAACATAGTAGAGTCTTCTATCTCATTCCCAACATCAGCACTCAACTTCACATTTTGCTCCAATGTAATATATTAGTTCTCACAGCAAGATAAATAACTCAAAATTTATGAAATACACCATACTTGCAAATAAATACAAGAAATACACCATTTTTTCAAGGAAGCCATAGCCAAGGTAGCTAAGCATAAAATAGTATTGCCATGAAAGGCTGAGAATCATAGATGTAAGTTGCAACGTGAATACTCACCTCATGTCAAGGTGGGACATGGTATGCACCCCATATCTTGGTGGCTAAGAGCATGCACCCTCTTAGTTGGTGGGAGGAAGGAACCTCAAAGCATGTATTGCTTGAAAATGGCAAAAAAAACCCTCACAAGTTACATCTCCCCCTTTTATACTCAATCCCCTAGCCTGGTCTAAACTAAGGTGATTTATGCTTTATTACAAGCCATCTCGGCCTAAAAGAGCTTTGTCCTCAAAGTTGAATTGGGAACAAATTATAAAGATGATTAAAAAGATGACTTGAATCATTTTTAATCATGTTGTAATGAAGCTCCATGTTGATGAAGATCAAAGAAGTTGATGAAGAAGGATCATATAAATGGAACAGACTACTGTAAACTGTCCAAAATAAGCTATAGTACAAAATGGGCCATATCTTGAGCTAGAAGTGGCCGATTTTCACATGTAAGATATAGAAATATAGAGGACAATATGTAGTATCCAACCATGTCTTCAAAATTGAATTTTTATGTCGATGAAACAATTTACTTTCACACAAAAATTTAATATAACAAGATGTTTACTACCCTATTTATGAACAGTCCTCTTACTTAAGCCATGGAAATTGTTCCAAATATGATGCTTGTTGCTATGAAGACTCTTCAATAGGCAAACCCTTCCATTTGACTAGGTATTCCACAAGAATATGGTTCCTTAAACCCTTCTTCTTCTTGCCAATAATCTTCTCGGGCTCACATATGATCAAATCATCATCATCCAAGGGAGGTAGTTCTTCAAGAACTTGAATTTGAGGACCCACATACTTTTTAAGCTGAGACACATGAAAGAAATTATGAATTCTTGTGTTTGAAGGTAAATCTAGTTGATAAACAAGATCCCCAGCTCGCTTGACAATACGATAAGGACCATAAAACCTATGAGCAAGTTTATTGTGTCCTCCTTTAAGAGAAGCATAACGTGACTTGGGAACCTTCAAAAATACCCATTCATCTTCCTCAAACTCCACATGTCTTCTTTTCTCATCCGCATAGATCTTCTTATCTCTTGAGATTTGAAAATGTTATCATTGCATTGCTTCATAAGGCCCTCCATCTTTTCCAACTCCCCATGGGCCTATGGATTTACATCTTTATGAAACAATGCAAAGGGTACTTGTACTTTGTAGCCATATAAAGCTTCAAAATGAGACATTCCAATGCTCATATGGTAAGTATTGTTGTAACAAAACTCCACAAGATGGAGCCATTGGTCCCATGCATTTTGTATCTCGTGGAAAAAGTGCATCAAATAAACTTCTATCCATTTGTTAACTCTTTCGATTTGCCCATCTGTTTGTGGGTGATATGCGGCACTAGGAGTCAAAAGAGTCCCCATTGAAGAGAACAAACTCAGGCTCCAAAATCTGCCCATAAACTTAGTGCCACGATCAAACACAATCTTCATTGGCAACCATGAAGCTTGAAAATACATTCCATGAATTGTTGAGCCACTTTCTTTGCTATAAATTGGGCCTTAGTAGGGATAAAATGGGATGATTTAGTTAACCGATCAACTACCACATAAATGCTATTCCACCCATGCAAAGGAATGGCTGAAGTAAGCTGCTGGGTAGAAGAGATGAATCTTTATTTTGTTGACACGAAAGACATTGCATCACATAGTCCTTGACATCCCACCAAATGCCCTTTCAATAGAAGCTCTTATGGATGTTGCCAAATATTTTGAGTAGCCTATGATGACCCACTAAAGGTGAAGAATGCATCTCATGCAAAATACAGTCTTTGAAATAAGTTTATGGTGTCAAGTAGGCTCTCCCATGATACCATAAAAGACCGTTGTGCCAATTGAAATTGGGACACTCTTCTCCTTTTCCTTGCTAAAATTCATTCATCATCTTTGATGCTTGCTCATCAAGCAAATATTCTTCTTGGATGTCATGAATCCAATTCCTATGTACAATTGAAATTGAAGATAAAGAACATGCCCACATACGTGATAAAGCATCTGCCACAACATTATTTTTTCCAACCATGTAGGATATTTCAAAATCATAGCTTTGAAGAGTAGCTAGCCACCTCCTTTATTTAGGGGACAAATTTGGTTGGGAAAGGAAGTATTTCAGCATACAATGATCAATATTCACCTTGAAATGGCTGCCATATATATAGTGATGTCACTTTTTGATAACGTGTAAAATTGCCAATATCTCTTGTTCATAGACATGTAGTTGACACTCCTTGTCATCAAGCTTGCAACTTTCATAGGCTATAACTCCATGGTCTTGATACAAAACAACCCCAACTCTTCTTCCACCAGCATCCACACATATAATGAATTCCTTAGAGAAATCTAAGCATACAAGAATAGGTGCTGAAACTAATAGAGATTTTAGCTCATTGAAGCTCTTGTCGGCTATGGAATCCCACAAGAAAGCTTCTTTCTTCAACCTATCGGTCAAAGGAGCCACCACATGAGAATAATTTTTTATAAACCTCCTATAGAATGAAGATAATCCAAGGAAACCCCTCAAGGAAGTAGAATTCGATTAGGCCACTCTTTGACACATTTTATCCTGTTAGGATCCACACAAATGCCTTACTCTTCCACATTGTGACCCAAGTATTCCACCTCATCTTCCATGAAAGAAAACTTTGACATTTTGGCAAAGAGTGTATGTCTTCTTAATGTGTCAAAAACCTCTCGCACATGCATTAAATGCTCATCCTTGGATTTTCTATAAATGAGGATATCATCAAAGAATACAAGGACTATTTTGAACAAAAAAGGCTACAATATCTTATTCATGAGTGCTTGAAAAGTAGCATGCATATTTGAAAGCCCAAAGGGCATGACCAAGAAGTGATATAACCCTCTTTCAATCCTAAAGGTTGTTTTATACTCATCCCCTTCATTCGAATTTGATGATAGCCCGAACGAAGATCAATCTTGGTGAAGACCTTTGCATCTTTGAGCTCATCCAAGAGGTCATCAATGGGAGGAATCGAGTATCTATTCTTCACTGTGGACTTATTAAGCTCCCTATAATCAATGCACATGTGAAAAGATCCATCATTCTTCTTAACCAATAGCACAGGAGAGGCAAACGGAGATTGACTTGGCTGAATTAAATCCATTTGCAGCAACTCTTTAACTTGTCTTTCCAACTCTTACCTTTCAAACTTTGACAAGCGATATGGAGGTTTATTGATGGGTTCTGTGTTGGGCATTAAGTCAATAGGGTGATCTACCTCTCTCTTTGGAGGAAAAGATGATGGTTGCTGAAATAAATCTTTGTATTCCTCCAATAGCTCTTACATTCTTGGATCCTTTTGCATTAAAGAAGATGATGGCTTATTTGGTGATTGCTCTTTATCCACTTTCGCAATAAAAAGAGTAAATATGCATGACCATGCATTAATTTCTTTATGCATTTTCTTCATATAGATGAGTTCTATTTTCTTTTGACCAATGCCCCTCAATATTATAGGTTGTCCATTCCATTGGAATTCCATCAACATGTTTTGCAAGTCCAAAGAAAAATTTCCAATGGTTTTCAACCAATCACAACCAATGACAATATCTATGGGATCCATTTCCAAAGTGATCAAGTCCACTTCCATAATACATGAAGGAGATAGAGTTATAGGAGTGTGTAGACATACTTCATTACTTGATTCATAAGCTCCATTAGCTACTGGAATCTTCAACAACACTTGCATTTGTTGAGGAAGAAATCTCAACCCATGCAAAGATTTGGTATTTCATGGAATGCCTTTCTCCCTCACAAAGAGGCTACCAGTGGTAGTAGGAAAAATCTCGGGCTCCCTCAATTCACCTCCAGCCCTCAGGACAGCCTCTTTCAACGGGTGCCACCATGGATTTGACTCATTTGGAGCAGTGATGAGAGGGATACCCTGACTAGATAGTAACAAATTCTTCTGAGTGAACCTATAAGACAAGTTCCTCTAGAAAGGTGTCCATTCATACTCCATCCTCGCATGCAAGGCTGCTAGATCAGTAAATGGAGAGACTCGCATATCAAAGCCTGCCTCTACTTCAGATGGTTGCATGTTCATGACAAATCCAGTGGGAGAAGGTGTGCCAGTCTTCAGGTACACACGATTTATGGATGTAACCTCTCCTTCTGCAGCATGGCTAGCCTTTACAAGGTCAAAATGCACCTGCGTGAAGCGGGTGATGGATTAAAAACTCTTCATCAGGTTTTCAAAGGCATTGTTATCATAGAGCTTGGATCCATGGCTTGGAGCTCCTGTTGCTTTGATGACAAACTACTAGGGCATTCGCTCACCATTGAAGATGTGGTAATGCAATCCAGGTAATGCTAAGCCTTCATCAAGCATGACATTGACATTGAGATCAGAGAAGACCAATGACTGAAAGAAGCTACCCTTGCCAACTTTGCCAAGATGGTGTAATCTTCTGGGATGTTGAGGAGGGATCTAAGGGTGCATTCATCATTCTAAATTTCATGCTCTCTTATCTCGAGAGAGTCATCCAGACTTTGCCTCTAGAGACCTCCCAAATCTTTTCTAGTGACAATATCATCATCCAACAAGACAACCTTTTCAAGATTGGGAAATAAAGAGGCTAGGACATTGAGAAGAGTCTCATTTTTCATCTTGAATAAACTTGAAGCAGGTAGGCTTGATTGTAGATCCTTTGTCTGCTTCTGTATATTCAGATAAGAGACATGTCCAAAACCCATAGCATAAATGTTCTTCACTTCAACAACCACATTAGTAGGTGTATTCTCCCTAAACCACATCTTCATTGTTGGATAGTTTAGGGTATCTGTTAATATATGAAAAACATGCTTATGAGGTTCCTTAGCATAGAACACAGTAGAGTTTACAACAACAAAGGCTGCGAGCACATTTTCTGAGTAGACCACATAGTGAGAGAGTTATGGATCCTCAAGCTTCCATTCATCACCATTGACTTGGTCAATCAACTGGTTAAAATGCTGAATAGTTAGTTGCAGTGAAAGACAATGGAGATCCCTTGGCATGGTTCTTGTTGCAAGTTTGTTAAGGGAGGCACCCTTTGGCCCTTAGCTTTGGACGGAATTCATCGAGAAACTTTGGTCTTCTCTATCACCATGTTTGGCCAATCAGCATCTGTCCTAGATTTAAGAAGCACTTCTTTGGCTTTTCTATGTGACTGCAAATTCACTAGGCTAGACTAGTCTTGCATAGTTTGAACAAGAGAGCGGAAATTTTCAAGCTCATTCTGCAAATTAACAGTGGAAGACTTGCCTGTAAGCAATGTTCCTACAAATACTCCATCATCTTTGACAAAGACTGAGCTACAAGAAGAAGGACAAACACAAATTTCTTGGAGAGGGCGGCCATTAACTCTTCCCCGAGCTTGAATAAGGTATGTCAATCCGTTCTTGGTCTCTCTTTTACATCCAATTGTTGAGCTCAGCCACTTGATGAGAGAGATGGAAGAATTGCATGCCTTCTTGAAGCTTGAGAGTGCCAATTGAATTCCCATCCCCATTCCACACTCTTGAAATGCATGCATGGCTGAATGCTCTTTAAATTTCTTTCTCCATTGATCAAGATTTTACTCTAATCCTTAACCGTACTCTTGTCTTGATTCTTGACCGATAAGAAAGAAATTTGTCAAAAGGGTAACCCCTTCCCCTATCCCATTTCCTTATTGGTCATGCATCTCATGAAAAGCCCAACTCTTCAATTGAAATTACATAGCATGCTGATTTCTTGAATTAAAAATCCCTGCCATGTATACATAGACCAGGCGAATCGGGAGCAAAAGAGGGAACCCTGAAGCCCCCTCCTGACGGGGTGCACAACCCGGCCCGGGGGGAATTTGCCCACCTCCTAGTGATCCAGAGCCCAAGATTTCTTGTAGGTGCAGGTACACTTGAATGAATAGCCCGAGCCCAATCATTTACATTCCAAAACCTTGTAGATTGGAGCCCCAAGAGAGACACCAAGGAAAATGGGATTCTACTGCAAGAAAATCTATCTTGTAACATCAGCAAGCTTGTATTTCATTCTTTTGATGACCAAAACAAAGAAGACAACAATTCTTCAAGTAGCATCATAGTAGATATCTCCCACAAATTTGATAGAATCAACCATAATCTTCAACATCTTCATAGAATCCATCAATAGAAAAAGGAACATAAAACAATACACCATTTATCACCTGTATCTAGAAAAGAATACTACTAAAGGAAAACTTTGTTATTCATTAACATATCTGATAAACAATAGAAATTCATAATAAATTTGTAAATGATATAAGAGGTTCTTCAGCTTTGCATCATAGGCTTGCCATCCACCATCACCATCAATAGTTGAAAAGAGAGCTCTCGAACAAATTATTCAACTAGCACGAACTCATCACATACAAATTAATACAATACAAATACAATCATCTGAATGGCACCTCCAAAAGATGTCTCATTAAGAAGCATAGAAGATACATCTAGGGGTATCAATGAAGATGATCCCTCTTGAAAGCTTGATGATTATGAAAGAGATCCAGGGATAAAGACTCATCTACAAAAGATTTTGGAGGATTCTGAAAGAATTGAAGGCAACACATCCGTTCTAGCAAAACAAGGTATCTGTTAGGTAAACAAAGGGCATGAAAATATAGGACATCCAACTGTTGGGAATCAATGTTCACATTGGCATTCATACAAAGCTTTGGAATGGCCTTTTGATCGTTATAGGAATGCCTATGCATATATGCTAGGTACCAAGAAAAATGGGCTATCAATCTCACTGAAGGATCTAGAGATTGTGAATATTGTTGAGAAAAATGGAGGTAATTCTGGTATGCTTGACTAGCAGTTGTCCAGTCCCTTGGAATTAATGGCCAATTAATCTACGGTACCGTGAGAGAATCAATTGAGCTCCATCCTCTTCTTCTTGAAATCTGTTGATCAAATCCTTCGTACCCACTAACCAACTGAGGGGGTTGAGAAATAGAAGTGGCAGGAGATGGAAGAGGAATGAGTAAAAGAGGATAGAGAGATGGGTAGGCAAAATCATAAAATGAGAAATAAGCTAAAGAAGGAGTAGCTAAAAATTTAAGCGAATCAGTTAGAAAATGTATCAATTTATAAGCAGGAAAAGTAGAAGGTATATGGGTAGATGGAGAAGGACATGGCAGAGAAGGGGAAAAGACTCGATCTTCAATGAAAGAACAATAGGTAAAGATTGGAATTTGAGGAAAACCCTAAGGTTGGAAAATGAGAGGTAAGATAGCTGCTGAGTGGGATTGATAAAGGGAAAAATAAGCATCATAGCGATGGGCCATTTGTTGATAGTACAATAAGCTAGGAACAGAGAGACCTAACACAAATCGTCAATGGTAGGCATCAAAGAAGGATGAATCAAATGGATGGTTCTTGGAAAGATAAGCGAGGAGGTCGACCCTTAGTTGGTTAATGCTCTGCACATAAGTAGAAGCTATATTTTGGCGTTGGTTCAGGACTATAGGATCAATCATTGAATGCCATAAAGTGTCAGGGCAAGTAGCCACTTTAGAAGAATAGCACTGGAACATGTCATCTATCCTCAACTCCAAATGGTTGACATATAAGGCAGCTTGTAAGACCACATCCCCCACATACCAAGCTAGATCTACATCATCTGAAATTAACAAATCACCTCGTAGATACATATAAGATAGCAACATGGTATCTGCCATCACAGAATCTTCAAAGACCATACGGACAACTTCTGTTAGCAAATCAAAAGACCAAGCCCCACTCCAACCATCCTCTGGAAGAGGGAGATCCATCATTGAGAGCTTAATATAGAAGGCCAACGTCTGCAGCTGATAGTGGACAAAAAAGTAATGGTCAGGAGAAACATACTCCTGAAATTTCTCAAATGTAGACCATAATAAATCCATCCTGGACTACAATCTTTCCACTTTATCTTGAAACAACAAACATAATGTGGCCTGTCTCTAGAGAATTGCCAAGTCCTATTGAGATATAGAAGGAATCATGGGGACACTGGGACTTGGAGGAATGGACCGTGACTGTGCCAGTTGGTCCTTCAACTATTTAATTTGGGAAGCTTCGGATTTCAATGTATTGTGAGCAGTCTGCAAAGCTGACAGTTTCGTATCTAAAAGAGTCTTAAACTCTTGAGCTTCTTTGGACATTTTCTCTTTTTCTTCCGAAACTCTAGTGACCTCTGACTGAGCTTCTGCTAACTGAGTTTTCAAAGAAAATATTTCTTCTCTCTGGGTCTCAATCATTTGTGTCTGCTGCTCCATCTGCTTAAACAGATCGGCAAGAGTGTCTTTAGCAGAGAATAGCTCTATGGTTGCCTTATGTATCTGGTCTTTGGATTGCATCAATTCTTCATAGAAAGAAGCATATAACTGTTGAACACAAGAAGCTGTCACTGAGAGTTCAATAGAACTCTAGTTGTCATTACAAAGGAAAGGAATGGCATCCCCTGACACTAAGCTGTTCAGCGAAGGAACTGATATTTCTAAAGAACCCTCTTGATGTGCCTTGAATAAGTTGTTGCATGTGAGGTAGGCAAGGAGGTCACTTCAAGAGGTAGCAGGAACTGATACTGAAGGAATGACTGGTGGAATTTTCTCTGCTACATGCTTCAAGCCCTTTCGTTGAATAACCAATGGAGGAGGAGAATCAAGATCCTCTATGTCAATGGGTTCTAAATCTTTTGAAGGTGGAGAGAGAGGAACTGAATCAGATGGAGAAGGAGGTGGCACACCCTTCTTAAGGCCTGAATATGTCAAGAAAACATATAAATATGAACCATAGGTTACATCCTTTTAAAACCATCCTGGAAGCTATGGAGAGCTCCTTGGACAAATAGTGAGATGGTGTCTTGGCAGGCATGAAACTGTCCTGGAGAAATTGACAAACTACTTTCCAAAGAGGATCGGTGATCATTGAGAAAGATACTCCTGAAGTGTTAATCACCTTCTTGACATCAATGAACTCTTCAGTCTGCTTCTGCAACAGCTTGAGAATCTCGTCATTTGAGAATAATTGTCTGGATGTAACAAAGGGTTCTCCTTTATAGGGAAGATACAAAGCCTTCCCTAACCCTCTAGGTGTCAGGACTATGGAAGTACCACGAACCAAGCCTGATTTCTTATTGTATGACGCAAGAAACTCATCACATAGGGCTGGATCGTCTGGAATCAGAGGGAGTGAAGCAGCCACGAAAGATGCAAGACCAGCTTTCGCAATAGGCTCAAAAGTCAGTAGGGAAAAATAATCCCTACTGATTAATGGGACATACTGAACAAGAGGAGGAGCTTGAGGCGCCATTCAGATGAAATATACACACACACAACAAACACAGACAATCACAGTGAATGCCTGCAAGACAACAAAATAGCTATAAAAAAAATCAATCAAAATAAGCACACACATGCGTAATAACCAACTGACCACCCCAAACAACCCACATCCTAGAAAAAACTCGGCATGACCCTTATACATATGTGATCGAAAGCTTCGTGCTATGCAACAAGCACACATCCAAGACCTCGTATCAGGCAAAAAAGAAAACTACAGACCGTACCCATAATCGCATCACACAATCAAACCATAGTACCTCAATAACCTAATCAGGACATAACCAGGACATAATACCTCAATAACCTAATCAAGACATAACCAGGACTTTGATAAACAATGTCAGCTTAAAGGACTATACGTGCCCATCCCACAAAGCGTATTTATTGAAAAGGAAAAAAAAGTGTAGTGAGGGGAATGATTTTAGTGAAGGGTTCATTTTAATAAATTATTAATAATGGTTGAAATTTTATTAGGTTATAAACCTTAATAAGAAAATGATGGTTCATTTTTAAATTGTTAGTTACAATTTATTAATGTGAAATGGTGCTTATAACAAAGCCTGGACTTCGATACCCAAACTCAAGTATCTAAATGCATATTCATTTATTAAAAATTTAATGTGTCTGAATCACTCTTCTTTTTCAGCGCGTGTATTTTTGTCACAGCTGATTCATTTTTATTTAAAATTAAAGTGCATTTGAAGTGCACGTAGCGTGTGTAAAGTGAACAGCGGGTTGATTTTAAGCTATTAGAAAAATATGTGTTTAGCGTGAGCGCACGTGAAAAAGTGGGTGAATAAAGTTCATTTTAACAATTAACTGTGGTTAAGGGATGACCAAAAATAAATAAAGTACGAAAAATAGATACCTGGTAGGAGTATGTATACAAGAGACTGACGGTGCACGGAGTAGTCCCAAATGCAAGGAATCCAACAAAAAAGCAAAAACCACTGATTGAAAAAAAATAAAACACCTTATTATTTTAAAAAATAAAATAAATATCAAGGCAATGTTATTGGGATCACATTTGGTTTAGGTAATGTTGATTAGTGTTTGGGTGATATTACTATTTATTTATTTATCTTTAATTATAATTTAGGTGTGTATTTATTTTTTTAATTATTTAATGTTTGATTTATTAGGGTATCAATCAAACCTAAATGAGAATGGAACCATCAAGCTTCAACAATGGATCTGTTTTTTTTAATAAATTGCAACCTATTTTTGGAATTTAAAATGAATTTTTAAATGAATTTAGGTTAAAATTTTATCATTTGGGTCCAAAAATAATAGGGTGATCATGTGCCAAGGCTTTTTCAGCTTATTAAATATTACAAAAGCAGTAAAATACATTGATAAATTTTTTGTGATTTTTTTGAATTTAATTCTAAATTTTTAGGGATTTTTAATGAAAATTTCTCAATTTTTAGTGAATTTTAAAAATGATTTTAAATATTGTTATTTTTTTGCAATTAATTCTCTGTATTATAATCAGCAAGATAAACCAAAAAATTGCCCAATTTAGTAAAGATTTTTTCAATAATTTTTTGTGTTTTTAATTGATTTTTTAAAAGTTTTAAGTGTTTTTAGGTATTTTTCGCGAGTTTGTGAAAAATCAAAGGAGATACCCAGGCTTCGTGTGAATAGCTGCATGTGCTCGGGGACGACACGTACCACTACACGAATAAGACCAAACGCGCGTCCTCGCGCGTGAACACCTCTTGGCAGCTCACGATCATGCGAATATGCCTTGGCACTCGCGCGAACACATACACACACGAGACCACCGGGTAGCAAGGGGCCTGCATGTGGAGGGTTGTGGTAGAGTTGTGTGGGATCCCGTAAGAAACGGGGGTGGCTGCGGGTGGGGGTGATGGAAAAGGGGGCTAGGAGGGGGGTAATGGGGAAGGGGCAGGAAAGGGGGCTTGGGTAAGGGTAACTGGGGTTAGGGTGGGTAGGTTAAGTGAAAGTAATTGGGGTTAGGTTAGATGTGGGGTTAGGTTAGATTAACTAGGGTTAGGATGGGTGGTGGGTAGGTGAGATTTGGGGGGAGGAATGGGAGGAGAAGGAGAGGAGGCGGAGATGGGTGGGAGAGGAGGGGAAGGCGGAAGGCGCATGCGAAGGGGTGGAGGGGGCGAAGATGGAGAGGAGGGAGGGGAAGGCGCAAGGCGCAAGTGAAGGGGTGGAGGGGGCAGAGATGGAGAGGAGGGAAGGGGCGGAGATGATGGGAGGATGCGAAGATGGGTGGGAGAGGAGGGGAAGGCGAAAAGCACAGGCGAAGGGGTGGAGGGGGCACACATGGAGAGGAGGGAGGGGGCGGAGGCGCTGCGGAGTGTAGACGACGAGGTGGGAGGGTGCGGAGGCACTGCAAAGTGCAGATGATGAGGAAGGGAGGGTGGAGGGCCGCGCAAAGGACAAGTAAGAAGGCCGTTTTTCTTTTTTCTTTCTTTTTTTAGGTTTTTTTTTCGTTTATGCTTTTTTTGTTTTTGTTTATTTAGTTCTTTTTCGTTTTTGTTTTCTTTTGCTTTGGTGTTTATTGTTTTTTATTTTTTCCTTTTTCTTTTTTTTTTGTTTTTTCTCGCTCTTTTAAAAAAAGTGGTATTATTATTATATATATATATATATTAAAGGTGGTGGTTACTTTTTTATTTGTTTTTTTTGGGTTTTTAAAAAAAATATTTTTGGTGTGTTGTTGTGGGTTTGTTTGTTTTTTGTTTTGTTTTGTTTTTTAAATTGTTTGGTTGATTTTGTGTTCTTGTTTTGTTTTATTTTATTTTCACGCGCGACACGAGAGACGTGGTCACACGTCAAGAGGAAGAAAAATGAATAAAACCCAAACCGTACACCGGATCGAAAAATTGTAAAAAAGAAAAATGCAGCGTCGGGAGACGAGGGGAAGATAACAGAAAACTGTGATGCGGGTGCCGGTGTAAAATCAAGGTTCACATGGAAAAAACACAAAAAACGACTCCAAAAATACATGCAGGGATCATTATGGGAAAATCCGCTCGTCGAAACGCAGAGTGGAAAGAAGGCAAAATGTGTCAAATAACGTGCCTGACAATCCTATCATGTCAACACACTGTTTCGACTGAGACAGGATGCGTTCACATGGAAAAAACCCAAAAAACAAAACTGAAAATGGGCTATCACGTCAAAACTCACTTCCAGTGAAGTTAGAAGGGTTCACATGCGAAAAACACAAAAAACGAAACTGAAAATATATTGAAAAAGTAATAACAGAAAATCCAACGGTCGAAATAGGGTGAAAAAAAAGGAAAAATGTGGGGAAAGGCTGGCAAGACACAGCAATCAAATGAAATTAGAATTCCGGTGAAAATAGGGCATGTTCACATTGAAAAATGTTAAAAATATACACAAAAATGGCCCAAAAATGCGCAAAAATTAATATAAGATGAATCGTGCATTAGAAGGACAGGGAGCAAAAAGGAAAAATATCAGGAGGAAGATGGAGGATAGGGTTATCACATCGGATTGTTGTTCGGAAGCAATAAAGGTACGTTCTCATGAAAAACCGTCTAATTTACGGGAAATGCTGTGAAAATTAATAACTCAAGAACCGACAATTAGAACAAGGGTTGGTAAAAAGGAAAAATGGTCAAGTCGAAGGGACGAACAGGGAGGTAAGGTGGGATGTGGGTTTCGATGAACATAGGATACATTTGCATGGAAAATCATCACAACAAGGGATGAAGGGAAAAAGAGAAGGAATGGCCCGAAGGGTGGGTTGAACATGGATGAGTGTGTGGGGAAGGGACACCATCAGGATAAAATCAGGTCAGGGCATACATGCAGGATTAAAGTGAGGCATATGTAGGGGGGTATGCATCATAGATGGGCAAGGACTCATCCCCACACTGAAAACCTTAACGGAGTGCTGGACTTTGGTGTTCCCACATTTAAAATATAATATACACTTGCAATCATAAGGATAAGGTTAGAAAGACTTGGCCCATTTCGCATATGGTCGAAGGAACCGTCACTGCTACAAAAGGATTAGAATTGGTTGTAGGAGGTACCACGGCTCACTCCAACATTCAGCCACAGCATGGCAGGGACCATGCAGCAGCACCCAGGGAGGTAGCTGGTTGATGAAGACCGTCAGGGTAGGTGTCGTTGATGAAGGATAGTCACTTCGCTCACTAACACTCAGATGGGATGAGAGAATAGTCACTCGCCCCATAACTTACATCACTCGAGGCAATATTGAAGGAAACCCAGATCTCACACCCCGAGTTTAAAAATCGACAAGGGGGTGGTGCAGAGGGAATATGCTAGGGTGTACAGCTGATGGTGCATTAGTGCGTCCATCTCCGTCTGGCATAAGTGCAAGCAGGAAGGCCAGGGAGCCTTGCAGTACCGTGTACGGAACAGAGTGGTGTGTCCTATGCTAATGGCAGAGACCCATCTCGTGGGTGCAGAGGGAAACAAAAACGTACCTGATGCCAATTGTCAAAACGTCTCTCAATCCTCACCTCTCAATATTTGATTGAAGAAACATCCGTCACACTCAATCCACCCTCTGTCTCATGCTCTGTTGAAAGATACAGAGGGCAGTCCATTCCTGAAACCTATTGATGTAATCCTCACTGTCACTTGTGCAGAGGTTGTATGCCTTGTGTGCATTTGATGGTGCAATTGTGCATCCCGCCCTGTGCTGACATACAGTGCAAGAAGGAAGGCGAGGAAGCCTTATGGTGCACTGCACAGGAACAGATCGTGCGTTGTGCATTGAGAGGCCCAACCCGTGTGTACAATGCTCCGTTCACGCATCTCGCCTCTCATTTGATTTGAAGGGAAAGATTGGTCACTCAGCCCACCCTCTGTCTCACGCTCATTGATAGATACAGAGGGCAACCCGTACTTACGTCCCCATCCTGTTAGGATGAAAGCTTGCATCACTCAGGGGGTTGCTGATGAAGATCTCGTTGGTTGTTATTGTCATTAGGATATTGAAGACGAGGCGTACCTAGGGAGGCAGCCAACAAGTCTGGTACTTCAATGATTTGTAAGAAATGTCATTTGTTAAGAAGGGCAGACGAACTGATATTGCAGACATAGCACACCAGTGGGAGGTGGCTTCCAATTACTTATTGAAAAGGTGATGTTGGTGAGTCAGCTATCTTGAACTGTGGGGTGTTACCACCTTTTCCACAGTCAGCTTCCCGTCCAAGGGTGTTTCCACCTTTTCTTGGAACGAGGCCTGTTATGACAGGGAATTTCTTCATTTTCTCGCATAATAGTTTTGTCTATTTTGTTTTTGTTTTTTTTTTTCTCTCTCACTTTTCTTTTTCGTTAATAAAGAGAATGGTAGAAATACCATGTGCCAGGATCAACCTCGCCACGGTTGTTGGATCAAACGAGAAGAGAACAAGGTAGGGTTGAGAGGTATCTGTGAGGGGCTAGCAGAACGAGACCGCCTCATGAGGAGAATCATAAGGGCTATCAGAAGCACGAAGAGAATGACAGTGCGATGCCCAAAAGGGAGAGGGTAGGTCGACTATGATTGTTAAGATCCCCAAGGAGGGAAGTACTTCTTCTGACGATAGCCATTGATTAGAAAAGGATCATCAGAGGCATCAACGGTCTGCACCTGAACAGAGCCATTAAGATTGATAGCAAGTACCTTGTAAGGGCCCATCCACCATTGTTTAAGCTTGCCAGGAAACTTGCCAAATCTTGAATCATAGGCTAGGACAAGATTACCTTCTTTGAACTCTTTGTGCTTGATGAAACTGTCATGATAGTCCTTGCATCGTGCTTGAGTGGTCTCCATACATTGTAGGGCCATCCACCGAATCTCATCCAAACATTCCAAGTGTAGGAGGCAGCGTTGCAATGATTCATCATCTCCCAAGCATTCTTTAACTGCCACTCGCAAAGAAGGCAATTCCAGTTCAATAGGGAGACATCTTCTGTACCATACACCAGCTCGAAAGGGGTTTGTCCTCCTTGTAGCTACCTTATGGGAGGTTCTGTATGCCCAGAAGGCCTCTGTAAGTCGATCATCCCAATCGCGACAATGTGCGGCAATCATTCTTGTCAGGATCAAGCAAAGGATGCGATTTATGAATTCAACTTGCTGTTGGCTCTGGGGTAATAAGGAGTGGACTTGCGATAGCAGATCTTATTCAGTTCCATCAGCTCCTCCATGATTTTGTTAAGGAAATAAGTACCTCTGTCAATTACCAGCTCAAGGGGCTACCAAAACGGGTGATAATATTTTCGTACATGAATAGAGCTACGTTGTTACCATCATGCAGCTTCAGGGCTTTAGCTTCACACCACTTTGTGACATAATCTGTACATACTAAGATGTATCTGTTTTGCTTTCGTATGGTGGGTGGATCAATGGGATCCACAAAATCAATCCCCCACTTCTTGAACGGCTTTAGGGGAATAATGGGTTGCAGTGGCATGGCACTTGTTTTGGTGGGTTTCCCCACTCGCTGACAAGCATCACATCTCTTGTAGTAGTCATGTGCATCCTTGTGGAGGATCGACCACCAGTATCCCGCCAACAAAGCCTTCCTGGCTATTTCTTCTCCTGCAAAGTGTCCACCACATGGTTTGTCATGGCATGCTTTCAATACTATGCTGATTTCGTCCCTTGAGACACATCTTCGTAATACTTCATCTTTGCCTCTCTTGTACAGTGCACCGCCTAGCAAGGTGTAGGGGGCTGATTCTAACAGAAGCTTTTTCTTCTTACGGCTTGAGATGCTAAGAGGATATTGTTGAGTTACCAGGAGGTTGGCTATGTTCTCATACCATGGAGTAGCTTTTTTAACTAGAAACAAGAAAGCATCATGAAGTTCTGGATCATCCTGTTCCTCTTTTATAGCTTGAGGGATCTGTGATAGATGATCGACTAGGACATGGGAATAGCCAGGCTTAGTGACCACTTCAAAATCAAAATCCTGGAATAGGAGCAACCATTTACATCTGCTTTGTTCATCAGGAAGGACAGGGCTTCATGATCCATATAGAACTTGAAATGCTTTGACAATAGACAGTGTTGAAACTTCTCCAGTGCAAACACCATTGCTAAGCACTCAAGCTCTATCACTGTGTAGTTCCGCTCCCTATTAGTGACGTTTTGGCTTGCATAATATATTGGTTGATCTAATTTAGAGGGGCCCTTTTGACATAGGACAGCACCTAGCCCTTCAACTGATGCATCTATGTGCACATGAAACTCCTTCGCCCAATCAGGAGGCTGTAAGATTGGTGCTTAGATAAGGCACTATTTTAGGGTATTAAAGGCTTCTTCACAGTCATCAGTCCAAAGAAAATCCGCATCTTTCCTTAGGAGCTTGTGCAAAGGGGCTGCCTTGGTTGCAAAATGTGTAATAAATCTTCTGTAGTAGCCCACATGGCCAAGAAATCCTCTCAAAATTGCTTGAGGTTTGTTGGTGCTGCCAAGGCGACAATCTTCTCAATCTTCACCGAGTCTATTGCAATCCCTTGTGCAGAGACAATATGGCCAAAAAGAACTCCCGATGAGATGCCAAAGACACACTTTTCGGGATTGAGAGAAATATCATACTCTCAGCATCTATCAAAACATTGCTCTAGGTGTCCCCAATGCTCTCGT
This sequence comes from Lygodium microphyllum, assembly GCF_053477565.2. Taxonomy (NCBI): domain Eukaryota; kingdom Viridiplantae; phylum Streptophyta; class Polypodiopsida; order Schizaeales; family Lygodiaceae; genus Lygodium; species Lygodium microphyllum. Next base: position 53,141,396 of record NC_141153.1, on the reverse strand, counting down.
ATTAAGCCATAGACATAGAAGTCATCAAGATACAACTCAATGAAATCATGCAGATGATTCTGAAAGACAGCCATCATTACTCATTGGAAGGTAGCAGGAGCATTACAGAGCGCAAACGGCATCACTCTGTAAGCATAGGTTTCCCATTCTGTGGTGAAGGTTGTTTTGGATTGGTCCTCTTCTGCTATTTGGACTTGATTATATCCGCTGAATCCATCCAAAAGGGAATATAGCTCATGGCCTGCCATTGTGTCCAACAGTTGGTCTTTAAAAGGGATAGGGAAATGATCCTTCTTCATCTACGAGTTTAGCTTTCGAAAGTCCACACATATTCGAAGTTTCCCGTTCTTCTTAGGTATTACCACAATGGGCGAAACCCATTCACTGTTAGCTACGGGATAAATAAACTCGACTTCAAGAAGTTTCAATAATTCAGCCTTCACTAGTGCAAAATAATTAGGATTCATATGCCTTTGTCTTTGCCTTACCGGTTGTTTATCATCAGGCTCTAGGTCAATGTGATGTTGGCATACTGTGGGATCAATCCCCTTTAGGTCTTTGTACGACCAAGCAAAGACGTCTAAGTTCTCCTTTAATAGATCTCATAGGACCACTAGTTCTTCTTCTGGAAGGTTGAGACCCACTTTCAGGTGACGTTCAGTACCATCAGTATCTAGGAACGTCACTTTGCTTTCACCTTCCACTTTGTGGATAAATGTACCACAGATTTATTCTAGATAAATGTCCCACGGATTGCTTCTAGATAGAGGTCTGACTCTTTCAAGGAAGTAGTGTCCTCATCTGATGTTCCACTAAAACCAGTGTCCTCCTTCTGAACAGATGACTTATTTGTCTGTTTAGATTGCTGGAAGGGTATCAGAGCTTTGTTTTCTTCTGTGTGAGTGGTGATTTCTTTTGGACTTAGGGATTCATCTTCAGAGGACGTGTCTAGGAATGTCACATAACACGGACCTTCTAGAAGCCATGGCTTTAATGGCTCTAGCTTCTATTGACAAGGGACATCATCATCATCTTTTCTCCAGAATGAATGGTCAGGGCGACAGGAGCCACTATTGAACTTAATTTTTATACCTTTGATCCATTGCTTATGCAAATTCTCCATATTTTGTGGTCCATTGTTCAACCCAAATGGAACCATGGTCATTCCATCCAACACCCCGAGATCTTCGACCTCTAAGGTCTCTGTAGGGCCATCAACAAGATCGTCTGCTATCAGAGGAAATTCTTCATTCACACTTTCATATCTTGCTTCATTTTCTTCCTCATCATTTTCATCCTCTTCCTCTAGAGGCTCTGTAGGAGAAGAACAAATCCTCCACCTTTTTGTCTATTTCTGCTTCTACTTTTGTCTCTGGCTCTATCTCTGTCATTGTCTCTGCAACTAACATGAAACCGGGAGAACAGTACATCCATGCTTCTATCTCGCTGTCAGAGGTGATTTTAGAGGTCAATTCTAGTTGAGGCACAGGAGGTATTCTCCCATAGACAAAGACTTGGCTTCCTTTGGTAGTTGGCTTACAATGCCCACTGTTAGGGACTATGCCTCTATTTTCTTGGGAAAGATATGTTTAACAGTCTCTTCGTCTCCTGATGTACCATCTGTTACTTCATTGGAGGAGTCAATTATGACTTTGATGGATGTGGATCCATTGCCTTTTTGCGATCCATACAATTTCAACACCACTTTGTTAGATCCTCTGCCTAGGGTTAGGATTCCTTTGAACTAGTCTGTCCTAGCTCTCACTTCAAAAAGCCAAGGTCTTCCCAACAACAGAGGATATGAGATCCCATAAGAATTTGGTTTAACCACATATAGGTTAGCCAGTAATCTTTTCCTGCAAGGGTTTTTTTTACGTATGGAAGGATGCCCAACAGTTTAATTCTGCTTTGGTCTGCCAATCTGATAAGCCACTGTGTAGGTTGAATTCCTTGCAACCCTAAGTCCTTCATTGTCACATCCATCATTATATTTACTGATGAGCCTCCATCAATCAATGCATTTGAAATAAAGCATCCTTCTATCCATACACTAATCTCCGGGGTTCGAGGATCTAGGAAGGTGTTAGCCACATTTACTTCCTTTACAGGCTTCGGGGCCTTATTGGTCTTTGTTGTTGTTGAAGAAGCAATCCTTAGTCCGTGTCTTCTTGTCAAGCTGCTTTTTAATTTCTTTCGATAGCTAGGAGACAACATCACCAACTGTTGGAATGTTAGGTTTGGTTTAAAAGTGTCTAGGTCTTTTACCAAGTCATATTCTTTGATAGGACCCATGGGCTTTTCTAGCTTGCTGGGGAATGGAGCTACACCCATTTTCATCTTTCATTTTTCTTGTAGTAATGGCAACATTGGCACTTCCAATGTTTCCAGAGGTGCTTCTGTATCGTCTATCTCCTGGACCTCTGTTCCTGTTTCTGGGACTGTCTCTGTGACTCTCTGTGGCACAACAATGCTCTGTACTACACTTTTTTATCCTGTACTTCTCTGTCCCTCTGTTGGCAAATTGAACTTCACAGTCTTGGTAGGAGAGTTGTTCTCTTTCTAGACAACTGATTCCTTCTTCTTGGCGTGCATGATAGCGGTAACTTCCAACTCTACCAAATTGGAGGCAGGCTCTTGTACCTTTTGTTGGCTATTAGTGGCATTGGCCTTGACAAAGGCTGGACTTGGGCAGTCTTTTGCAGTGTGGCCTTCTCCTTTGCATCAGCTGCATAAGGGCTTATAATCCATAGATCTTCTAGGGTTTGGACAATTCGGGGAGATGTGACCCTTTTCTCCACATCTGTAACATTCCACCTCTGATTTTTGACCACTGCCAAATTGTCGTCCTCTGTAACTTTGAGAGGGAAACCTCCTTGGACCAAAATTAGGACCAAACTCCCTAGGCCTTGGTCCAATATTCTGTGTCGTCATTTTGGATTCTAGTAAGTTGAATCTTGTATTTTCATCATTATGTCTTCGTTCGTGCATCTCTTTCAGAGAGAAAATATCCTCTGTATGGTTCTTCCTCAAACAGTAGGAACAAAAGGCTCTAGGAATGGTTGGTTTTTGGGTACATTCAGTGGCTAAATGTCCCACTTGATGACACTTTCTACACCATGTATTAGAACATATCACATCTCTCCTAGCTCCCACAAGAGCAGATATATTAGCAGTATTCACCTTCAGCGTCTGTAGCTGCTCTGTAATCACATACATAAGCTCTTTCTTGATACTTGCAACTGGGTTGGATAAGTAGTCCTTCAAATTTTCACCTCCTGAAGTACTTGTAGTAGTGTTTTGGGAAGCTTCTGTAATTACTGCATATACGAGTTGGGTTGATCCAGAGGGTCCTCTATTCTGGTTCTAATTCAGAGCTCTTGTTGAGACTGGCGTTGTTGATTCTAGTTGGTAGGGTTCCACTATTGTTGAGTCGCCATTGGAGGAACTGTTTGAGGCCACTGTTGTTGTGGCTGAACCATCATTTGAGGTATTGTCTTCTGTGGCGACCACAGTGGATTAGGTGCATCATAATGCGGCATTGTTTACATCTAGGAATAGGGTAGGGAATTGTCCTTGGGACTGCATTTGGTGGGTATACCATTCCTGGCATGGGAGGAGGTAAGACTCCTCTTCTTGGAGTCATTGACAACCTTGCTTCAACTTCATCATACAATCTTGCACCTTCCAGTGCAGCTTGCAGATTGATCGGTCTTCTCAATTCCATGAACTTGCGAACTTCTGGTTGTAGGCCTCTGAGGAACACTCCTTTCTAGATACCTTTGTCCAAATGATGGTTAGTCCATCTCTTCAGGATGGATTCGATTCGTGAGACATAAGCTTCTACTCTTTCTCTAGAGGACTGACTTAGGTTCATGAACTCCTCTCGTATCCGCTCTTCAAAACCTTCATGCCTGAATTTAGTGAGGAAGGCCAACTTCAAGTCATCCCATGTGCCAAAAGTTTATGCTGCTTGTCTCTCATACCACTGAAATGCTGCGCCTTTGAAAGTGGTGGGGAATATCGCTAACCAATGCTCAAGGGTTCTAGCATTGTTAGCCACACATGCTACCATAAATTCTGCTACATGAAGATCAGGGTCTTCATTGTACTCTCCCTTAAAAATTGGCAATGGGATTGAATTTGTTGGCCTATCATCAATATTTCCAGGGTGAATCTGACTAGGAAAGGGACCTTGAGTTGCCATGGGGACTTCTGTAAAGCGTGCTTTTAGGGCATCAAAGGAGGCTTCTCTTGCAAGCTCGTTCTCAGCCTTGATTCTTGCCTTCTCTCTTCTCACGTACCTTTGGACTTGTTCTAACGCTTGCCTCTTGATTGCATCATTCATCAGGGGCTTGGCTCCAACCAGTTGTTCAATACTCAACAGAATAGAATCAGAGAGGGACTTCAGTCTCTAGGGGATTCTTTGGCCAACATCTCTTCTATTCCTTCTTTTCAACATCTCTGAATTCGGCTTTCAAACCACTACAGAGGGGGAGATATTTTGTTCTAAAAGTATCAAAACTCATTCTTCTTAGGATCATTGTTGTGCCATCATTATAATAATACCAGCTTCTGAGGGTTTCAATAGTGTATGTTGTGAAAAACACTCTGTGTACCAACTTCCAGTGGGTTGCTAATGTTAGAATATCAAGCTCGTTCATGTGTGTTTGACCGACATGAGCTGGACACAACTAGTTTGGCTAGATCAATTAGGTACATTAAATAAGTCGGTTCTACTTCTAGTGTGAATGGTCTTTATGACCTTAGGTTGTATATGCACTAAGTGTGTGCTGAATGAATAATGAGAAGAATAGAGAGAGGAAGCATGTTGCTTCACTCCGTGTTTCTCTCTTTCCTGCATCCATGAAATCAAACATGGTATCAGAGCCATGAATGGGCTCACTGGTGGAATGCACTCAAGAAGAAGACTTGAAGATTGACCTGAAGAGCTGGAAAGGAAGAGGACTGACAGTCATTTTTCATCAATGGTCTCACAGAGGTATGTATTGTGGAGCACTAGAGTCTCATTGCTTGAAGCAGGAGCTGTGGCTTGCTGAGGAGTCTTCCAAGGACTGATTGAGCACCAGTGAGTGCATTATCATTATAATAATAAGCAAAATGTGCAGCAACAGAGATCTGGCCAATCTGCATGTTTGCGCCTGTTGTGGCTGAAGGCATATTCACCTGCAACACAAGGCATTTGCAACTCCTCAGGTAATCTACAGCTTGCCTATACATCTTGGAAGGTGGTTGAAGGTCTTGGAATGCTATCACTTGGATGTATACTCAGTTATGAGCTACAGATCTGATCTAGAGATTTGAAATAACAGCAGCTCAGCTCTAAACAGTGATAGGGCAGCTTGTATCTAAACTTGATTGGAGCTTGAAGCTCTCTGATATGATTTATGGACCTCATTGGAGCCAAGGAGCACTCTGGAAGACATATGTATCAGTTCTCATGCCTTTGAGCTGAAATTTCTTGAAGGAAGTACTCAAATCTGGAAGTGTAAACAGGCTGGAAACCTGTCTCAAAACAGTGGGCAGCAAGCATTAGCTTCCATTGAAGCATTACATAACACTTGGCTGGGATTTATCATATGTATGACATGGGATATGTATGTTGGAAGTTTATGGATTGGGTTGAGCATCAAGGGATCATGGAAGTTGAAGTCTAAGGCTGGTGATTACTGCAGTGACATTGTCTCAGTGGTGTTGCAAGTAGTAAATGCAATCTATGAATTGGATTCATGAAGACAGGATGCCTAGAGTTACCTGAATGCTCATGTATTGAACCTAACACTTCAAAGTGAATGTCTGACATGATTTGAGGCTGTTTTGGAGTTGGATTGACTTTGGTTTACTGAGAAGTTGCTAATTGCAATTTGTAAGCAGAAGGCTTGATACTTATACCTGCTATCTATGCACTGATTTGTGCCCCATTGGTTATGCTCGGATTGCTACATGTACTAGCAGATGCCTATGAAGGTTTGGGACATGTATGACATGTATATCACTCAGTTTTGGGCTTGAAATCACTGCTGGTCACTCACATAATTACAATTTTCAGACTGCATATATGTACCCTGACAGTGAGGTTGCAGGAGTTCAAACCGAAGTGAATACATAGTATTTGCATTGACTGCTTTACTCACAGGTTAAGCCACTTGGTGTGAGCTTCTTTGGACTATTAGTGGGCTGAAATGTTGACATATCGAGCTCCACTCGTGATACGCCAGGGTGACCGTTGTGTATTTATGTCACCGACTTGTCAGTTGCAGATGCTGTTGGTACACCGCCTCTGAATAATAGCTACATGATAGCTATCCTTATCTACTCTAGTTCGTGGCTCAGTTAGTATGCCACCTTAGTTAGTTGAGTTTGGTTTGAGACCCATATCTAGGGTTCTTCTATTTTCTTTGTACTTGAGTTCTTTTGGCTTCCACAACTAAGAAGAGGAAAACTGTTTTCAGCCTCCACCCTTGTGTGTATTCCCCCATTGTGCAAGCAAGAAAGCTACAAGTGAGACTCCTTCCTTCTCTCCCACAATCCTGACGTGGTATCAGAGCCTTGTTCGTGGTAAGGAGCTCAAGAAAGCAAGCCAAGCTCGCGGTGTTCTGGTAAGAGGAACAGTGTTGCTTTCATTTTCTATTTTGGGAGCAGATCTCTGCAGGTAGCACAGCCGGAAAGTGCAGGAGTGCATTGTCTCAGGTTGAGACGCCCTTCGCGGTGAAGCAAGAGGGCAGTATATGCTGCGGGCGAGGGCTTTAGCCCTCGGCGACCTTGTTTTTTTTATTTGAGGCCATTTCGGGGTCTGTTTTGGAGGCCGAAGTTTTCTGCACGCACTCAGGAAAAGGCCCAGTTTTATGCTGTGCAGCCACTGTTCTACAGGTCGGTGAATAGTTACTGTAAAAATTGCATTGTATGCTTGTGCGCAGAGACATTGGGAGTTACAGAATCATCCCTGTTGCCTGTTGATGCAAAATCGTCACTAGGAAGTGACTGTGTGGTCAAATACCACTTTCGCCAGTTTTGCAGATTTTCCCCTGTGAGGGTGAAGCTGTGGTTTTTGCAGTGACAGAATTTTTTGCAGTCTTCTGTAATGGCATCTGATTCTCTTTCACAGATTGTCACTGAAAAGCTTGACAAGAACAACTTCCAAGCATGGAAGTTTAGAATGACGAATTTCCTTATGGGAAAAGGATATTGGGAATTTGTTGCAGGAAATGAAGAAGAACCAGTTCTTCCTGATGTTCCCAATCAACAGCAAATGCAGGCATTTAAAGCATGGCATGAGAGAGCCAGGAAAGTTATGTATTGGCTATCTATCAGCATTTCAGACTCTATGATTGTGCATATTCAGGATGCAAGTACGCCAAAGGAGGCATGGGATACTTTGTCAAAAATGTATAGCACAAATACGCAAGCCAGGAAAATGCAGCTCAAGCAAGAGTTGCACAATGTGCAAAGAGAAAATATGAGCATCAACGACTACCATATGAAGGTGAAGAAGATTGCAGATGCACTTGCTTCCATTGGGTCACCAGTGGAAGATGATGATTTAGTTTCTGTGACCTTGAATGGTCTAGGAAAGGATTATGCACAGTTTCGGACATCCATTTCAGTTCGTGAAAGATTTCCTGATTTTGAGGAGTTGATTGCTCTTCTAATTTCTGAGGAACAGAGAAATGGTGGTGCATCTTCTTCAGAAGGAACTTCAAAAGAAGCTGTCTTCTACTCAAATGCTGGAAGAGGTAGAGGCAGAGGTAGAGGAGGCCGATTTGGAGGCCGTGGTAGAAATCAGAATATGCAGCAAACTCAAGAAAACCAGTCCTATGGAGGAGGACGTGGTAACTCTAGAGGCAAGGGGAGCCAAAGAGGTCGTGGTGGATGGCAAAGAGGTCAAAATGCAAACAGTAATGTTGAATGCTACTACTGTGGTAAAATGGGTCATATGGCTAAAGACTGCTATAAAAAGCAGAATGACATCATGAATGGAAAACTGCAACAAGGGAATTATGCATCTTCTAGCAGACAGGGTGATGACAGAAATGAGCATTTGTTCATGGTGCAGCACATGAACAATTCTGTGACAAGTGCAGAAGAAAGCAATGATGTATGGTATGTTGACTCAGGTGCATCAAACCACATGACAGGTCATGCAGAATGGATGGAGGATGCAAGGAAAATGGAAAAACCAGGATTTGTGGAGACTGGTGATGATACTGCACATCCTATTGTGCAGATTGGAAAAATTCCCTTGTCTATGCAGGATGGGAAAAAGAAATACATGTCCGATGTATTTCATGTCCCGAATATCACCAAGAATCTGGTTTCTGTCGGTCAAATGGTTGAGCAGGGCTTGCAGGTCAGATTTAATCCTCATGGATGCTTTGTTGAGGATATGAAAAATAAAGGTCGCTTGATAGCAAAAGGAAAGAAGAAGGGCAGAATGTTTACGTTGGATGCAGACATGTCTGAATTGAGTGCAGCAATGTTTACACATGGGACCGGTGTAGTTGCAGATATTGATATCTGGCATAAACGCATTGGTCATGTTAATGTACAGCGACTTAAATCAATGCAGGCCCAAAATATTGTTGCAGGATTGCCAAAATTCAAGGTTGCAGAAATGCATAAGGTATGTGAAGCCTGTCAGTTTGGAAAACAGGCAAGGAAACCATTTCCTAGACATGTTCAAGAGAGTGAGAAGCCATTGGAATTAATCCACTCTGATGTGTGGACTACTAAAGCTGCATCTCTTGGAGGTTGTCATTATTTTGTCACTTTTATTGATGACTATAGCAGAAAAGTTTGGGTGTATTTTATGAAAAGAAAAGTGAAGTTTTTGGGCATTTCAAAACCCTTAAAGCTATGGCTGAAAAAGAAACAGGTCTGCAAATAAAATGCCTGAGGTCAGATGGAGGGGGAGAGTACCTCTCAAATGAGTTTGCAAAGTTCTTGCAGGAGCATGGCATAAAGCAGCAATATTCATGCAGTTATACCCCACAACAAAATGGAATTGCAGAAAGGAAAAACAGGCATATTGGAGAGGTATCTCGTGCCATGCTCAATGAAAAAGACTTGCCAAATTTTTATTGGACTGAAGCAGTTGCTACAGCAGTCTACATAATGAACAGGACTCCCACTGCAGCAATACATGGAATGACTCCAGAGGAGAGGTATACTGGTAGGAAACCAGATATTTCTCATTTGAAAATTTTTGGTTGCATTGCCTATGTACATGTGCCAGATGAGCTGAGATCCAAGTTGGATCCAAAAGCTGAGAAGTGCATCTTTATTGGTTACTCTCTGCAGCAAAAAGGGTATAGATGCTATAACCCTTCTACTCGTAAGTTTACAGTGAGCAGAGATGTTGTTTTTGATGAGATGAGTAGCTGGTATAAAACAGTAAATGTGATTGATGATGTAGATGCACAAAATGGTAATGCTGCACAGAATTCACAGCAGCAGTCACAAAATATTAGTGGACCTGGAGCGTCCTCTAGCAGTGATTCACATTCTTCGCCATGGACAGGCAGATTGAGATCAGGAGAATCTTCTCAAAGTAATGCAGATAGTGGTATGCAGGTATCACGAAAAGGAAAAGAGAAGGTTGATCAGCCCATGTTTGATGTGAATGCAGGTCACTCTTATGTGGATGGTGAATCCAGTGGCTCAGAACAGAGCATTGATGATGAGTTGGGTATTCCTTCTATTGTTACACCTGGAGTAAGGAAGACCAGGGATGTTTTGAGAGCACCTGGGAGTGAACCCACTTTGCGCAGGTCTACCAGAGTTAGGTATCCTGTGGATAGGCTGAAATATGATGGATTTACAGCCATTCACTATGCATATATGGTCAAGGTGATACAGGAACCAGAACCCACTTCTTTTGAGCAAGCCATGGGAAAAGAAAAATGGGAGAAAGCCATGGATGAAGAAATGGATGCCTTGGAAGCAAACGCTACATGGGAATTGGTACCTTTGCCTAAAGGTAAGAATGCAATTGGCTGTAAGTGGGTTTATAAGGTGAAGCACAATGCTGATGGTTCTGTGAACAGATACAAGGCAAGATTAGTAGTCAAGGGGTATGCACAAACATATGGCATTGACTATGAAGAAACATTCAGTCCGGTTGCAAGGATGGAAATCGTAAGAGCAGTCATTGCTATGGCTGCATCAAAGGGATGGTCTTTACATCAAATGGATGTAAAGAATGCCTTCTTGCATGGTGATTTGCAAGAAGAGGTCTATATGGAGCAGCCACCAGGTTATGTGCATGCTGTTCATCCTGAGTTTGTTTGCAGGTTGAAGAAAGCCTTGTATGGCTTGAAGCAAGCACCTAGAGCATGGTCTGACAAGATAGGACAGTATCTTGTCACTATTGGCTTTCAGATTTCCAAGGCAGATTTCTCACTTTATGTGAGAAAAACAGAGAAAGGTATTATGCTACTTGTCATTTATGTTGATGATTTGATTATGACAGGTGACAGTGATGAAGATATCCTTCATGTGAAAATGCTATTGAAGCAGAAGTTTGAGATGAAGGATTTGGGAGAGTTGCGTTATTTCTTGGGCATTGAGGTGATTAGATCACCAAGTGGGATACAGCTCTTGCAGAGGCAGTATGGATTGGACATGCTGTCCAAATATGGGATGACAGGCTGTAAGCCTATTTCAGTTCCTTTGGAGCAGAATGTGAAGCTGAGCACAGATGCAGGTGAGCTTCTGGAAGACCCTACTATGTACAGACGCATAGTAGGAAGCTTGATTTATATGACTATTATCAGGCCAGATTTGAGCTATGCTGTTGGATTGGTAAGTCAGTTTATGCAGGCTCCAAGGAAACCACATTTGGATGCGGCTAGACGCATACTCAGGTATGTGAAGTCCACATTGCAGTATGGACTATTTTATGAGACTGGGGTTCAGATATAGTTGCATGGATACACTGATGCTGATTGGGCTGGTAGTATTTCTGATAGATGATCTACCAGTGGATATGTGTTCTCTTTTGGGAGTGCTGCAGTCACTTGGACAGCAAGAAACAGCCTACAGTTGCCTTGTCGAGCACAGAGGCTGAGTACAGGGGTGCAGCAATGGCTGCATGTGAGGTAGCTTGGTTGCATAAGCTACTTTATGATATGCATCAGTCTACAGATGGGCCAGTTGTCATTTATTGTGACAACATGAGTAGTATACACTTGGCAAATAACCCAGTCTATCATGCTAGAACAAAGCACATTGAGGTGCATTATCACTATGTGCGAGAGAGGGTTTTACTAGGTCTTATTGATCTAGTTTATGTCAGCACAGAGGATCAGGTAGCTGACATATTCACGAAGGCATTGGGCGCAGAGAAGCTGCGCAAGTTCAGAGACCTGCTTGGTGTGCAGGAATTGGGATTGAGCTCGAGAGGGAGTGTTGACATATCGAGCTCCACTCGTGATACGCCAGGGTGACCGTTGTGTATTTATGTCACCGACTTGTCAGTTGCAGATGCTGTTGGTACACCGCCCCTGAATAATAGCTACATGATAGCTATCCTTATCTACTCTAGTTCGTGGCTCAGTTAGTATGCCACCTTAGTTAGTTGAGTTTGGTTTGAGACCCATATCTAGGGTTCTTCTATTTTCTTTGTACTTGAGTTCTTTTGGCTTCCACAACTAAGAAGAGGAAAACTGTTTTCAGCCTCCACCCTTGTGTGTATTCCCCCATTGTGCAAGCAAGAAAGCTACAAGTGAGACTCCTTCCTTCTCTCCCACAATCCTGACGTGAAATACCCTGGTTTTTTATTGCAATTAATTGCAGAAAACTGTCATAAATAGTTCCGGGCTGAAGTTGAAATGTTAAGAAGATCTTGGTTTGCAGGTAGTCAGGCAAGGTCTATAACATGGCAAATGCTGATAGAACTGATAATGTAACCCAGATTGTAGGAGAAAAGCTTGATAGCAACAATTATGCAATATGGAAGTTCCGCATGGAGAACTTTCTGATAGGCAAAGGATACTGGGACTTAGTGACAGGTGTTGAGGCTGAACCTGAAGTTCCAGAAAGGAATCCTACAGCTGATCAAAGACAAGCGCATCGAGCCTAGACGGAAAGAGCTCGCAGGGTTTTACATTGGTTGTCATTATGTATCTAGGATGCTATGGTGATGCAGATTATGAACTGTAAATCCCCAGCAGATGCATGGAATATATTGGTCAAATACTATGGCACAACCAGAAGTGCAAGGAAGATACAATTAAAGCAGAAATTCAATAACATGGAGAGGAAGAACAGATCCATACAAGATTATGTCACAGAGGTTAAGACCATAGCAGATCAGCTGGCATCTGTTGGCTCACAGGTTGAAGATGAGGATATGGTTGCAGTGACCTTAAATGTCTTGGGTCCTGAGTACAAGTCTTTTGACACTTCAGTGTCTGTGCGGGCTGAGATGCCTGACTTTAATGAGTTGGTTGCATTATTGATTCATGAAGAGGTGAAGCTAGGCTTAGCTATAGGGTCAAGCAGTTCAAAGAATAAGGATGCGGTTTTTTACTCGAATCAGCGTGGTCGTGGTAGCCATGGTAGAGGCTATGAATCTGGCAGAGGAGGCCAGCAGAATGCATCCTATAGTAATAGCAATCAGCAGTCATCAAATGCAAGAGGTGGTGGAAACTTTCGAGGCAGGGGGAGATCTAACTCCCGTGGTAGAGGCTCATGGCAGTAGTAGCATCAGTCAGACAATCCAAATAAAGATAAGGATTGTCACTACTACGGAAAGTATGGGCATATTGCAAAGGACTGCTGGAAGAAGCAGGGAAACCAGAAGGGCAAGCAGCATGGACATTATGCTACGTCCAGTCAAGCAGATGACTCTGGTGATAGACTGTTTGCCATGCAGTATGTCAAAGATAAGGCTGCTGAAAAATCATCTGATGATGCAGTGTGGTACATTGACTCGGGGGCGTCGAATCACATGACCCCTCACAGTGATTGGTTCACGGATATGGTGGCTGAAAAGCATGGCTATGTATGCACAGGTGATGACACGCAGCATAGCATTGAGCATAAAGGCAAAGTGCCTCTTGTGGTCCATAATGGCAGAAAGAAAAATTTGCATGATGTATTGCATGTCCCTTCAATTACGAAGAACTTGTTATCTGTTGGTCAGATGACGGAGCAGAACTTGCAGGTTAGATTCAATAAGCATGGCTTCTTTATTGAAGAGTTTGGCAATGGCTGCAAGTTGATAGCTCGTGGTCACAAGAATGGCAGAATGTTTACTCTTGATGCTTCTTTGCCAGAGCTGAATTGAGCTATGTTTGCCCATGGTTCTGGCACTGTTAGGGATTTGGAAATATGGCACAAGAGAGTGGGGCATGTCAATGTGCAAAGGCTGCAAATTATGCAAAAGAAACAGCTGGTTACAGGTTTACCGAAGTTCCAATATTCAGATATTGGTCATGTATGCGAGGCTTGCCAGTTTGGTAAGCAGTCACGATTGCCATTTGTCAGGCATGTACGACAGAGTACACGTCCATTGCAGTTAGTGCACTCTGATGTTTGGGGGCCAGCTCATAATGTATCTATGGGAGGTTCCAGATATTATGTATCCTTCATTGACGACTACAGTCGCTATACCTAGCTTTACATATTGAAAACAAAAGATGAGGTCTTTGCTGTTTTTCAGCAATTTAAAGCACAGGTTGAGAAGGAGTTTGAATGCTACATCTCTTGCTTGAGATCTGATAGTGGTGGGGAGTATGTATCAAATGAATTTGATGATTTCTTGGCTGAAAATGGCATTCGTAGGCAGCTCACCTGTAGCTACACTCCACAACAAAATGGAGTAGCTGAAAGGAAGAATAGGGTTCTGATGGAAGCTGCTAGGGCTATGATGAATGAAAAGCATATGCCACTTTACTATTGGGCAGAGGCTGTTATGACAGCCGTATACATTTTGAACAGGACTTGCACTGCAAGTATTCATGAGATGACACCGTTTGAGAAGTTGTATGGCTATAAGCCGGATGTAAGTCACATGAAAGTCTTTGGCTGTCTTGCTTATGTGCATATTCTAGATGAGAAAAGGAAGAAGTTGGATCCCAAAGCACATAAGTGTGTTTTCACTGGATATTCGCAGGAGAAGAAGGCATACAAATGCTATGATCCCTCTACCAGGGAGACTTTGGTAAGCAGGGATGTTATCTTTGATGAGATGGGTTCTTGGTATGTATCACCAGTTGTAGTGCCAGCGGATATGCCTTCCACTCATGCCTCTACAATTGATTTACAGCAGAGCACTGTTATGACAGGACCTCATAGTTAGACAGTATCCCCATGGACAAGGAGATTGAGGAGCTCGCCGTCCACTGACACCAGTATGTCAGTGAGGGGGATACATGTGTCTTGGATAGCAAAGGAAAAGAGAAAGTTATTGAGGATGCATCTGGTATGATGACACCTAGCAGAATGACTTCTGACTATGAGTCTGGTGATACTTTAGACATCGAACTTGGTATTTCGACTGTCTATACGCCTAGCACAAGGCAGAGCAGGTATATTCCGCCTCATGAGAGAGGGGAATCGAGCAGTGCACCGCAGCTTAGACGCTCGCAGAGGGTCAGATACCCTGTTGACAGGTTGACATACAGTGGCTACTCTGCAAAGCATTATGCGTACATGACAAAAGTGATGGAGGTCAAAGAACCAAGTACATATGCTGAAGCAGTGAAAGATGAGAATTGGTGTGTAGCCATGGATGAAGAAATGAATGCCTTGGATGAAAATAAAACATGGGATTTAGTACCACTGCCTGAAGGGAAAAAGACCATTGGCTGCAAATGGGCCTACAAAATCAAATGCAAGTCAGATGGCAGTGTGGAGAGATACAAAGCCAGGCTGGTCGCAAAGGGGTATGCCCAACAGTATGGACTTGATTATGAGGAAACATTCAGCCCTATTGCCAAGATGGCAACCATACGCACTGTGATTGCCTTGGCTATTGCTAAAGGCTGGAAATTGCAGCAGATGGACATTAAGAATGCATTTCTTAACGGTGACCTAGCAGAGGATGTCTATATGGTTCAGTCGGAAGGGTATGTTCACCCTGATTTTCAGCATTATGTATGCAGGCTAAAAAAGGCATTCTACGAGCTGAAGCAGGCTCCAAGAGCTTGGCATGCTAGGATCAGTATAACTACTTGCAGAGATTGGGTTTTGCTATTGGCAGGGCTGATCACAGCCTATTTACAAAGAAGACTGACAGTGGTTTAGTAGTGCTGGTCATATATGTTGATGATTTGATAATCACTGGTGATGATGACTTGGGTATACAACATGTAATGAAGATGCTGAAATCTGAATTTGACATGAAAGACCTGGGAGAACTGAAGTATTTCTTGGGCATTGAGGTAATTCCAACTGACAATGGGTTATGGCTGACGTAGAAGCACTATGTCATAGAGATGCTGAAGAAGTATGGCACGGCTGAATGCAAACCGCTGGATACACCTCTTGATCAAAATGTCAAGCTAGACATGAACACTGGGGCTGAAGTAGAGGATGTGACTATGTATAGGCAGATGGTTGGCAGCTTGATTTACTTGACCATCACTAGGCCTGACTTGAGCTATGCTGTAGGGCTCATAAGCCAGTTTATGCAGAAGCCTAGAAAGCCGCACTTGGATGCAGTTAGACACATTATGAGATATGTTAAGTCCACTGTAGAGTATGGGCTATTCTATGTTAGAGATAAGCCCTTGATATTGACTGGATACACGGATGCAGATTGGGCAGGTTGCTCATATGATCGTAGATCTACGAGTGGATATGCATTTGGATTTGGTAGCGACATGATTAGCTGGAGCAGCAAGAAGCAGCCTATGGTTGCTTTGTCGAGTACTGAGGCAGAGTACAGGGGTGCTGCATTGGCAGCATGCGAGATTTCATGGCTGCTCAAGCTTATGGCTAATTTGGACATACAGGTAGATGCTCCAGTGAAGTTACTATGTGATAATCTGAGTAGTGTACTCCTGGCTATGAATCCAGTCTATCATGCCAGGACAAAACACATAGAGGTACACTACCATTTCATCAGAGAGATGGTTCTTGTAGGAGGATTTGATTTTATGCATGTGAAGACTGATGAACAGGTAGCGGATATCTTTAGCAAGTCCTTGGGTAAAGATAAGTTCTGTGGTTTTAGACAACTGCTTGGAGTACATATGCTGTCTTGAGCTTGAGGGGGAGTGTTAGAATATCAAGCTCGTTCATGTGTGTTTGACCGACATGAGCTGGACATAGCTAGTCTGGCTTGATCAGTTAGGTACATTAAATAAGTCGGTTCTACTTCTAGTGTGAATGGTCTTTATGACCTTAGGTTGTATATGCACTAAGTGTGTGCTGAATGAATAATGAGAAGAATAGAGAGAGGAAGCATCTTGCTTCACTCCGTGTTGCTCTCTTTCCTGCATCCATGAAATCAAACAGCTAATTGGAAAAACAGAAGATTGTTAGTGCACAAAGCATCTCGCATATCTTGCTGTTGAGCATCCATGAACAAATTCCAACTCTTTTCCTTCTTGTTTTCATGAACTTCTACTGACCATGACTCCTAAAGCTTCTTCATTATCTCCCACTTGATGATGTCTAGAAACTTCTCAATAAATGCCAAATCTTCTATGGATTGTCATTCTCTCTACTTCCGTTCTTCAGTTTGTTCCCAAACAATTTTCCACTAAGATGCAAGTTTCTGTTGCTTCAACAACAGGAAGAGAAAATAGTCCACCGCATAGAGCTTGCATCATGATGGTAATATGTTTCCGCCATTGTGGGATGAACTTCTTGTGGAAAGTGGCTTTGGCAATAAGAATCTCCAACTCTTCAATGGAAGAAGGAACTTTGCAAGCATCCATTGAATTCTCCTCTTCTTGGCAATGCCACTTCCTTCATTTTTAGCCTCTTTTGATGCTTGTTGATAGCAAGTTTCCCCGGCTGCGCATCGAAAACATGGAGCCCCAAGAGAGACACCAAGGAAAAGGGGATTCTACTGCAAGAAAATCTATCTTGTAACATCAACAAGCTTGTATTTCATTCTTTTGATGACCAAAACAAAGAAAACAACAATTCTTCACGCAGCATCATAGTAGATATCTCCCATGGATTTGATAGAATCAACCATAATATTCAACATCTTCATAGAATCCATCAATAGTACAAGGAACATAAAATAATACACCATTTTTGAATGGAAATCAATCACATAGTATTCATCTTCAATGTCTTCATAGTTTTCTCTCTGAATCTCTCACATACAAATACATTGTTTTGATAGAATTGGTTATCTTTGATCCTCTCTCTTTCTCTCTCAATCAATAGTACATCATCTCCTCACTACAATACTCAATAATGGCACTTAATAATCCCTCTTAGATCATGGACGTACCTCCCAAGAGGTATGGGAGGTATGAAAGGGCACCATAGCCACTACAGTGTCTCTTCATAGCTCACTACTATCTCTATCACTTCAATCTTCTCTTCGGTCTTCAACAGCTGCTTCTTCCATTTGTTTTAGCTCTTTTGAACTTAGATTCATCATTTCAAAAAGTTAGAAAACTTTTCCAAAGTCACACATACATTCTACAGAACACTTACAAAAGATCTGCATAATAGAACAGAACAGGAACCACTCATACTAAAACCACTCCAAACTATCAAAAATTATTCAATAAACTTTCAAAAGATTTCAACCTTCATCAATCATCAACCCATGCTTCATACAACATAAGAAAATTAGAACAAAATAGAAGCTATACAGAAGGTATCAGAACCTCAACATAACCTATCAAAACATCATAGAGCCTCATATTTCTACTAAGAATCATCATGAACTTCCAAAACATAATCAATATCATCCAAAAAACTCTCAAACACTTCCATTAACAACCATATATCACTCTAAATCCATCAAAAATCAACCATTCAGACCTTAAAAACAACAAAAATCAGTAAAAAATTCAGTCTTTTTCCACTCTCAACATAGATGTATTGGTAATGAGATGTATCACTTGGGAATGTATGGTGGATGTATGCAGTGATGGGCAGGGTATGCAGTCAAGAAATGGTCTCAGCAGCAAGAGAACTATTGATGCAAATGATGTATGGCTATATGTGGCATTGAGAACCACCATTGAGGCCCAATATGTCTTGGAATAAGCACCTCAGCATTGGGATAATGTATGCTCATTGAAGGAGTTCTTGTAGGGTGTTGCAGATAACCAATCCCACACAATCAGCCCACAAAAGTCAATTACAACAAATCCTTCTTGTGTGATTGAGCATGAACTCGATAGATCGATTTGAAGAGGGCATTGTTTCCTTTGGTTTCATCTAAAAATCTCCCCATTTTGCCCTACGGTTTGGGAGATACGCCCAATTTTGTGCTCAGAGGTATTGTGGGACAGTCAGCAATCTTACACAGTCAATCCACAAAAGTCAATTACAGCAAAGACCTGATCATTCACTATCCATGATATTTTTACATATCCTCGTAGAGGGAATCAAGAGATTTAATTTCAATCAGAAAGTTTGGTGATCGGAGCTTCCTAGCTCAAGATATTGCCATTTCTGTAACAGGGGGTCTAGTGGACTGCACTTACGATGGCAGGCCACAAGGGAAAAGCAAAGGCCCAAGAGGACTTCCAGCATGAAATAAGGGACTCATGTGCCTCAATGAATGATCCTAGCTTAGCCCAAGAGGATCGTGAAGACATGTTTGAAGATGGTGCCCCCGAGATGGATCGCTTGGCTATGCTTAACCATACTCTATTCCAACATGAGACTCGTCAGGCCAATCGCATCATCGAGAGTTGGAACAACCCCATAGGGAGATGGAAACCTGCCAAGATTAGCATCATTCCAAGATGATGGCCAAGATGGACTTACTCATCAAGCACAGGGGTGCCCTCATCCCCACCATTGCACCCTCCTCGGCTCAACCCAAGGAGCATGTTCCTCCCCGTGAGGCCAACCGCCATCCTCCCTTGGAGACCGAGCGTAGCCCACAAGGTTTTGGTGGCACCCATGGCTTTTCCCACAGCACTTATGAGACGGGAAAGCCCTCCACTCAACATGATAAACCCATCCTTCCCTCCCCCATTACAAACCCTTCAAACCCATCCTTGGGACAGCATCTCCCCCATAATGGAAGCTATATGCATACTCATGGGAATGGCCAGCAAGGGCCTAATGCAATTTTGGGCAGCATGGAATGCAAGGTGTACATGAGCAGCATGCACATGGAAATTTTGGGCAGCAAGGCTCCAATGTTCAGTTTGGTTTGCATATATTGCATGGGCAACATGGAAATTTTGGGCAAGAAGGCCCTAATGCAGATACACATGGGCAGCATGCACATAGTAATGGGCAGCATGCACATGGCAGTTTTGGGCAACAAGGTCCCAATGTTCAGTTTGGTTCGCATGTACTACATGGGCAGCATGTTTATGGGCAACAATATGGCCAAAGTTTTGGTAATAGTCAGCAGCATGCATATGGAGATTCTTATGCAATGCAAGAGCAGCAATCCAGTGATTATGGCCAGCATCATGCCGATACCTATGCTCATGAACTTGCCACTCATCATATTTATGGTCAGCCTAGGATGCAAGGACACCATTGTAGTCATGTTGGACAATCATCATGCAATCTTGGGCATCATGTTTATGGGCAACAATATGGCCAAAGTTTTGGTAATAGTCAGCAGCAAATAGATGTACATGAGCAGCAGGGGTATTATCACCATATGCAGTATGGACAACATGAGTATCATTATAAGTAGCAGCCACATTGGTATGACCCTCCATATGGACAGCATGAGCATTATGGTCATGGACAGCCATCTATTGTATAGGAGCAGCAAGATGACTATGAGCAACATGAACTACTACTAAGTTGACCAATGGTGGTGAGCATGTGTAGATTGCTATCTAAGGCTAAACGCATTAGACACCTTACTAGTGATACGATACGGGAACTGCATGCTGCGGGCTTATGCTATCGATGTGCTAAGCTGATATCTTGTGATCATCAAGAAAAATGTAGAGCACAGAATTCAAAACTTCTATTTGTATTCAAATATCATTATGCCAAGGATAGGACAGATCTTGCTGAAGACCATTTTGATGTGGGTCCAAAGCAAGACGAACTTTCATTCAAGAAAGAAGACCATGTAGATCTTAAAGATCGTGCTCATATTATGGATCAAGAAAACATGTCCTTTCAGGAGACCCTTCAATCTGTACACATGTCACATATAAGGGTTGATGCGTACACTTTTCATCTTATACAACCCCATGTGTTATTGACAGCATCCAAGCGCAGACCAAGCTTAATCATATGATGCTTATGGTAGACTTGATGCAACAACTAGTGGTACTGACCATTCTAGCTTTACTTGTGGATGGTAACCCAATGTATGAAAGGGATAATCACTTTCCATTTGACCCCGGTGGTAGTGCAGAGACCCACGCTTGCATGGATGACCTGTATGTTGGTGATGCTTACCATGTAGGTTATCCATTTGATCCAAAGGGTTGAAAAAAATCTTTATCTACATTAGCACTCCTCCGATGCAGTCCCCTCACCTTGAGGCGGCAACCTTGGTTGAAGGACAACTCGATTTGGGCCTATTTTGCAGTAGACAACCATATGTTTTTGAACAGTTTTGGGGCTGCATTAATTGCACCCATACGTGACCTACCTGGGCTGAAAGTATGCTCAACAAGCTCCATTTTGACATGCGGAACGTCTCGTTTGGAGTTGCCCATGGCAAGTTATGATCAATTTTCTACTGCATGCCTATTCGAGATAGCCAGTGTTGTCCAGCCCTTCTTATTTGGAATTGGTGCCTATCCTTGTACTAAGTTACCTTCTTCCCTCATGCTCACACTACATACGTGCTCATAGACCACCCTTCCACAAGATTTCACCCCCCACCCAGCCATACCAATATGTCTTCTTTTTGTTTTTGAGGGCAAAAAACTTCTAGGTCGGGATGGAATGTAAAGAATGGGATTAGAGGGTCTTACACGGGGTTAACATGGGGTTAGCACATGCAAATGCCCGGTTACACTAATGGGGTATTTAAGGTGTACAAGGACTTGATTAGGGTACCATTTTGATCAATACAAATCTATCTCCTTACCTTCACCCTCAGCTCCCATGGCTTCCCCTCTCTCTCTCTCCTCTCTTTCTTTCTCTTTCTCTCTTTTTTTATCTTTCTCTCTCTTCTCCTAGTCTTTCTCTCTCCTTCGCTCTCTTCTTCTCTCTCTTCTGCAGTCTTCTTCTCTCTCTCTCTTTTAGGTCCCCTTCATTACATCTTATTACTGAAATTTCTTATTAAAATAGAAGATTGATATCCCCTCTTCAAATCAAGCTATCAAGCTCCCAAATCAGATCATGACAGAAATTCCTATAATAGAAACTGTGAACCTGTCTTGTGAATTCTTGCAACCTGTAAACACCCTGTGGAAACCCTGTTTCATTATGAAATGGGTCCTGTAGAACTTGTAGATCCCCGAAATAACTAATAGATCAGTGATGGGAAATAGGGCACCTGTAGGTATCCAAGAAACACCTGCAATTGATAGCAACTGCCTTGTTTGGTACCAGTATTCTTCAAATCTTCATCCACTCTTTCCCAAGTGGTCTTCCATGGTCCACCACATGTGGTGAGGGATAAAACGGAAGGATGGGCACCTAAATGGGCTCTGAAACTCCAGAAGGTGTGCAAAGTTCCTTCCAGGCCAGGTTGTGCACCCCTACGAAGTCTTAAATAGCAAGGGAGGGTCACATATCTATTGTCTTGCTATCTCGCCTCACTTCAATCTTTTTCCTCCATCGGAATATACATGGCAAAGCTAGTTTTCTAACAATCAATGCATGATATGCATGGCTTAATCAAAATTTTTCCATTTCATGATATGCATATAATGGAAATGGAATAGGGTTGGAATTGAAATGGGGATAGGTAAGGAATACTTACAGCAGTGACTCACTGATTTACAATTTTATTCCACTTACCACTTGATTTTACTCTTACCCAAATTGCATTCAATCCATCAAGCAATCAAGGTTAGGATTAGGCATAAAGTTTCCATCAAATGGAAGAGATTATTAACAATTGGCTTTTGAATTTTATTGAGAAGGAAGAAAGAATTTAGCATAACATCATTCAGCCCTAGGTTGGGTCTAAATGCAATCAAATGGTAATTCTTAAATGGGATTACTCGTAATTCTCCCTTTTCAACAATTGGATGGCTTAAGCAATTGGATATTAAAGGGATTAAGAGTGGAATTTAGAAATACCTCTTCCATTGGTTGAGAATATAATTATGGAAGCTCCAATTACCATTTGATACTTGAAATTCCTAATCTCCCACTTGATGTAGCCAAGAATATCCTCAAATTGCAATCCCATGATGAATATGTAAATCATAGACTCCAATTTTTCCTTCAAAAAAACTCCAATATCTAAAAGCTTGGTAGAAGTTATCATTGTAGCCCAAATGTGGCTGAAAATTTGGAAGGGAATCAATGATGAGCATCCACAAGGTAGAAAACTTCAATCCTTGATAGAGAACTCTTCCATTGAAGCACTTAAGCTTGCATATGCTGCCCATACACTTGCAATGCCAAGAAGAAGCCCTATTCTTGCAATATTGATGCAAGGCCATGAATTCTTGACATAATCCCATTCATAGAAGCTTTAGGATGTATCAAGAACCAAAAGCCCCATGATACCATCCTGCAAAGTCCAAAAATTGTGAAAAAATCAAGTGGCTGCCCTGTTTTGACTAATTTCAAGAGAAGAAGTACTCTAATCTTGCAAGGAATCTTCAATGTCAGTTCAATGAGTGCTGAAGAAGCTCAAGGATGCTTGATAGAACAAAAGTCCTCTGATACTTTGAAGAAATTTCAGAAAAATTCACTGTTGTCATAAATCTACCATAGCCAAGGTTTGGAAAGCTCAAGAATGATTAAGAAGGTGAAAGTGTCACTGATTACTTCGCTGAGATTGAGTAATTTTGGTAGAAGCTTGGAGTAATCCATTGCAAGTAGCACCTTAGCTGAAATTTTCGTGGAGGATGGGAGGATCTGATTAGCGCAAATAGCGGAAATAGGCATTCATGTCCTATGAATTGAGAGTTGCCTTAGTCAAGGAATAAGGCTACTCTACATGAAGCTTATGGCACAAAGAGTCAAGCTCTGGTGTCTCATGAGGAATTAAAGGTCATTGGAAGAAGATTGAAGCACTGGAAGCCATGAATTCTTGGAGAAAAGCTTGAGAAGAGGAGAGAGAAAGTCTGCTTCTCAAAAGTAACTCTTCTTTTACCTCATTTAGTCACTGTAGGTTATCCTTTTGTCCAAGAAGACTCAAAATGACCTTAAAATGGACCACACTATGCTAAAATGGCTTTGAGCCTGCCATTTTTCCTTTGAGACTCCTTCAAATTCCACCAACTTGGTCCTGACTTGCTGAAGAACACTTCCACTGGTCCCCCTTTAAACTGTGTAAGCCCTGTGACCAAATTTTGGCCTCCCGATTACCCCATAACCATGCTATGACTAGATCCACCATGAAAATAACTTGCCATATGGATCAAAATCCATGCTTTGATACCAATGTAATATACTAGTTCTCACAGCAAGACAAATAACTCAAAATTTATGGAATACACCATACTTGCAAAGAAATATAATAAATATACCATGTTTGCAAGGAAGCCATAGCTAAGGTAGCTAAGCATGAAATAGTATTGCGATGGAAGGCTGAGAATCATAGATGTAAGCTGCAACATGAATACTCACCTCATGTCAAGGTGGGACATGGTATGCACCCCCATATCTTGGTGGCTAAGAGCATGCACCCTCTTAGTTGGTGGGAGGAAGGAACCTCAAAGCATGTATTGCTTGAAAATGGCAAAAAAAATCCCTCAAAAGTTACATCTTCCCCTTTTATACTTAATCCCCTAGCCTAGTCTACACTAAGGTGACTTATGCTTTATTACATCCAATGGCATTGAGAGAGACTTACATGTTGACATACCATACTTGGACAACATATCCAAGCCATACAGCCTTTGGGACATCCAAATACCATAATCACATCTGATCACCTCAATACCAAGAAGGTACCTCAACTCACCTAAATCCTTCATCTCAAACTTCTTCTTCAAAAATTCCTTAACTTCAGCAATCCCACTATCAGTGTCACCTATAATAATCAAGTCATCCACATAGATAACTATGATGACCAAACCTACATCTCCCACATAAAGTACTAAGTGATCAACATCAAAAATATAAAGGCCAAAGTTGACAATATGCTCTTTGATGATGTTCAAACCATACTCTAGGTGCTTGCTTCAGTCCATAGAGCACCTTCTTTAAAATGCACACATATGTGGAATGTTCCAAATCCTCATAACCTACTAGCTACTCCATATACACCTCTTCTTGCAATTCATGTGCAAGAAAGCATTCTTGACATCCATTTGCTGCAAACTCCAACCTTTGACTACTACTACCAAAGTAATCATGCATCTAATAGTTGCTACCCTAGCAATTGGACTGAATGTCCCTTCATAATCTATGCTATATGTTTGATCATATCCTTTTGCAACCAGCCTATCCTTATACATGCTAACAAAATAATTAGCATTATTCTTGATTTTGTAAAACCACTTACAACCAATAGATTTCTTGCACTTAGGAAATTATACCAGATCCCAAGCCTTATTAGCTTCTAATGTAGTCATCTCATCCATTGATGCATCCCAATAAGGATGACCAACAACAGTCTCAAATTAAGTGGGCTCAACATTCTCAAGAACCTTTACCATATAACCATAATGGTGAGCTCCATAACCTTCAAAATCAAATCTTTTAATAGGGTATCTACCCTTGCTAGACTTGTGTACCACCAGATCACTCAATTGAGCCTTTACATTACCATGTGCTCTCTATACACTTGGTTTCCTGGCTGAAGGAATACCAAGCTCATCATCCAAGATCTCTGAACCATTAGAATCTCCATCAAATCCCAAATGACTAGTAGATTCATCATTACCATTTGACACTTTCTTCTTCCCTTGTCTTGACCTACAACACCTTTAGATGCACCTGAAGATGTGGGGCTATCCCTTAGTCTCATAGACCAAGGACTAACTATAGATGTAGTACTACCTAGTGATGATGTTTCTAGTCCATGATTCTTTATTTTCTTTCTACACATAACTTTCTTGATTATCATCATCATCCAGTGCATCACTACTAGATGCATACCAATGGCTCATCTCATAAAAAATAATATCTTTACTCACTCTAAACTCACATGTGATAGGGTTATAGCAACAATATCCTTTTTGCTCTAAAGAGTATCTAATAATAATACATTTTTTAGCCTTTGGATCAAGCTTATTTCACAACTCATCTGGTACATGAACATATGCAATATAGACTTCTGTTCATAATATAGAGAGCAATATGAATATATTCAAATTGAAAATGTTTTGGCATATTATTTTTAGCCACCATCAATGCCCATGCAACTTTTGCAATACATCTATTTTTTCTATTTGCAACCCCATTTTGTTGTGGGATATACCTGCAAGTAAACTACCTCTTTATCCTGGGACACTTTAAAAATTCCCTAAACTCATTACAGAGGTACTCTCCCCCTCCATCCAACCTCAAGCACTTAACTTTCAAGCTTATTTTTGTTTCAAAAATAGCATTGAAAGTTTTGAAGTGCTCAAATACATTGCACTTTTCCTTCATAAAATATATCAATAGCTTTCTTGAACAATTATCAATAAACATAAAAAGTATTTGCTACCACTAAGAGATATGTTCTATGTAGGCCCCCAAACATCTGTCTGCACAACATCAAGTATATTATTGCTCACATCTGTGTGATGCAAAAAATCTTGTCTTACATGATTACTAAATTAATGTGCTTTACATACTTTATGAATATCTCCCTGTAACCAATCCTTTGGATTGCATTAATTTCAACCTTTACACATTTGCATGTCCAATATGTTTATGCTATATTTTAATATCTACAATAAATCATTTTCCTTTCATATACATAGTATCATTCATAGCAAGAATTCTAATATTTAAAGTGAACATGCGACCAACTCTACTTCCTTTTATTGCCAACCTACACTTATCATTAAAGTCTTCTACAAAACAACCTTTTATACTAAATTCTTTGTGATTGATGGCACATGTAATATATCTAATAGGCTCTTATTCTAGCCATCATATAAAGAAAAGGAAACCTTTTCAATGTGTGAAATCAGGTGGTATGAATCATCACCTGTCTATATATAACCTAGATTTTTTAAATCCTCCATCTCTCCAAACCATTCAGCATGACTAGTCATATGATTAGATGTACCTAAATTGACATACCATACATCATCATGTGTTTCCTTTCCTATAATAGCATTCATCATATGCTACATAACAAACAGATGCACTTTTTTTCATTATGCTATGAAGAGATGTATAGTTTCCTTACTACAATTACCACTACACATATCATCTTTCTTAACATACCAATGGGTTGGAATATGACCTGTTTTGCCACAATAATGGCAAATAATACTAGATTTTCCAAAACCTATATTTTTTTGTCCACCTCTTCCTCTAGAGCTCCCTTGTCTCTAAAGTTTTCATGGCCTCCTGAAACTTACATTTCACGAAAATACTTATTTAATCTATTTTGTTGGGTATTACCAACACATCCCATACTACAGTCTCTTGAAAAGGATTTGTTGTATCCCCTTTCTCAATGCGAGTAAAATACTTGAACCTGTTCACCACTTATTTTTGATGATTTACCTTGCATATTGATCTCTTTGGTGATCATGAGAGAGACTAACTCATCAAAATAAAAAAATGGATTCTGTACATATACATAAGTGGCAAATGATTTTCAAGCCTTCTCACTATTAAGGCTACCCAAAGTAGATGAAACCAAATCATCATCATCAAGAATTGCATTAATCGTTGCCAAATCATTTGTAATGCTCCTTAATTTTAAAATATACTCATTAAAAAGAATTTTTTCTTTCTTCAAAGTATTCAATCCTTGCTTAAGTTGAATCTTCTATGCCTTTGTATTTATTCAAAACATATTCTCAAAAAATTTCCAAGCTGCATGTGAACTTTTTGCATTTTTAATATACCCTAGTATAGTATTATCAATGACTGGAGATATTCTAGCTCCTTTTCTTCACCTAAAACAAACTTGTAAAGGCCTTTTCCAATAAGGAAGTTGGTTACATAAAACTTCCATGATGGGTAGTTATTCTTGTTCAGCTTCTCAATGATGGAATTTTCACTATTCTCTGCCATGATCACAAAAATGATACAAAACAACAAGCAAGCCTTCTACAACCTTTCATAACAAGTGCACAATAATATACCATGCAACTTTTTCCACTGTATGACTGCTCAATAATATATATAATCTACAACCTATTTGCAAATAAAACTTATGTTTGCTTCCTTACAAATACCTTAGATGCACCCACTTTCGACTGATATAACCAAAATTACAGTATGCCCTCAAACCGTTGTATGCAATCTTGTGGGTCTAAAATAGGGTCCGAAATGGTCTCAAATAGCTAAAAAGGCATCTCCACACTAAATCTCACAACAATCTGAGATTTTCACTTTGCCCTACTTTTGATGCCTACACAAGTATTATCCAAGAGAAAGAGTGAAAGGATGGGAGAGCTTCATACCCATTGCTTGCTTGCTTGAATCCTTACTTCTTCTCCTTCACTTTAGCCTTCAAAACCAACCTTTCTTCTCAGTGGCACCACTTTGATACCATGTCAAGAATCACATGGTGGAGGGAATGGCTTGAGTTGCTATACACAAGAGAAGCTCACTCAAGAACACAAGAAGGGAGATGGAGGCCAAAAAATTTTCTTGTTGAATTTTTCTTCTTCTTCCACACAATACAATGTACACAAAGTATAGAAAATATATAATATCAAGGAAAGTAGCTTACTAAGTCAACCAATGCATAACTGACTATACTAATCGATTGGCGCTAGAACTAAACCAGTCATATAGGTAAGTGCAACAAACTAAATATAATAAGTGATTAGTCTATGCCCATGTATGGGGGGCTTTTGCTCACTCGCCAAGACCCACGGACACTTATTGTTTCAAGCGTTCCAAGCCGAGCACTAATGGCTACCTATCACATAGCCGACGCGCCATCCATATCTATGGGTGTAGTGAGCTTACCTCCATGCCAATCGAGTTACCTCCTCTCCTGCGCACTCCGGTAGCTCCATGATCCAAGTGCAAGCATCAAGCAAGCTCCATCCTCAAGCTCCATGCTCCAAGCTCCATAGCCGCGAGCAAGAGAAGAGAAGAGAAGAGAAGAGAAGAAGAGAGAACAAGATGGAGAGCTTCTCCTCCCCGGTTCCTCACCCTCACACACTCACTCTCTCACACTCTCATACTCCCTCTCTCAAGCACAAGCTCAAGCAAGCAAGTAGAAGAAGAAGAAGAAGAAGAGGAGAGCAACTTTTGGCCACACACAAGAATGAGCTTCTCATTCATTTTTGAACTTTAAATACATGCCGGCCTACTTTTTGGGTGGTTATCCCCACTTTTTACATGGCCGGCCATTAGCCTAGGCCCTCTTTTCCTATTTCCCACCATTCTACTTATCCCATTTCCACTAATGCATACAATTTGCACAGGAGTGAGCTCGGCACTCTTTTTACAAGGGTTTGGGAGTGCCTTCATATTTAATGGCGCGATTTTACTATTTTCTTTTCTTGAGGCTACACTGAAGCCTTCTAGAGAGGTCGTCATTCAAATTTTCAGGGTCTGACTTCCATCCAGGGCGCCTTTTCCTTCCTTTGTCCTGTGCCTTTTTGGTTATCTCCTTCTTCCATTTTTCCTGCACTTCTGCTCCATTTTTTGATCCTCTGTGTTGCGTAATATTTTGTGCTGTGGTGAACATTACCCCTCTCCTAGCGGAGTGCCAGTCCCATGGCACTGGGGTGGGGAGCAGCAGGGTAGTTGGGGTTGCTGCTAAGTGGAATTGGTGGGTAGGTGACCATGATAAAAAAAAATGTTACCGTGAACGAGAGATGATGGAGTGTTGATTCTGCTGATTGGGAGGTATTCAGGCATGCTTTGATCTTTAGGCACATGCTCGGCATTTGTCACACAGTTGTAACTTCCCTTCCGACGACTGCCAAAATCGGGGCTCTGTAATCAGTTGAAGAACACGTGGTTCCAAGATCTATGCCAATGTTGGGTCCATCACTGAGTTACGATCATAGCCTATAAGAGAAAGTTGTGCACTCCCTAAGGGGTGTGTGTGTCTCACGATGTGGTGTAAGTGCATGTGCAATGGAACTAGGAGATGGGTCTAACCTTGGGTATGCCCTTGGTAATGTCCCACACTTGAGGACCCAGTTCATGTGTTGTTGGAGGTGCAGTGTAAAACTTAGGGTGACAGGTCTAGAAGTCGTGCCCTTGATGTGCCCTAAGCGTGAAGTGGGGAGAGGGGCTAGGGATGAACCCTAGGTGTGGTGAGCAAAGTGAGCCTTTGTGCACTTTTTCTTTTTCTTTTATTTATTTTTATTTTTATTTTGTTGAAAGATTGCATACAAAGGAGGCATTTTGGCTAATGTCTATCTCCTTCAGCCGAAGCGTGGGGCGGTCGCAGGCATTGGGATAGAAAGGCACGGCTTTGTAGGTATTTTTTAACAGCGGCTCGAGCCTTCAGAGATGTGGATGACAAGAAGGGATGATTACACCTCCTGAAGCAAGTATCGTTCATATTCTCTAAGATTTCTAGGCAAAAGGAGGGAAGCAGGGTTGCCCTCATTATTAATCTAGTCATAGCCCTACTATCTATTCCTAGGTTGATGTCAAAAAAGAGGGGGGGAAAGGTGGGCTTCCTTGGCTGTAGGCCTCTGCATTAATAGGAATTTGATAAGCCTGAGATAATTGTAGGTGGTTAGGAAGGTTGGATCCGCGCAAGATGAAAAATCCGCGAGGAAGCGGTTGATGGATGGAAGGAGATCCTCTACTCTAAAAACTAGGCATTCCTCAAGATTTCGGGCATTTACATTGTATATTCTAGGAAAGTCAAAATCCCCATGAATAGTGCGGTCATAATCAAATCCATGCCTGTAGGGGTAGGGCATGTGGATGGGGTCATTACATTCTTCGAGAAGTGAGCTGCAAAAGGTGGTCCAGGCATCAAAATTGGCATCCCAAATCCTCCTTTGCCACTTCGGCTATGCCTTGTAGCCTTGGACGGTTTTGGGGACCCTATTCACCTTGTCCTAACAGTAATCTGCAGGCTCTTGCCTCCACCTGGTTATTATAAGGCTCCTCTCTTCTATCCATTTGTTTGTTAGGTCATTGGCCATGTCCTTGATCTTGGATAGAACGCCTAGAGGCAACGCACGGTCCAGCGAGCATGGGTAGGAAAATGAAAGTTCAAATGGTCTCGTTTGGAACTCCCGGTCACGCCATATGATCAATTCCTGAGACCAATCAATAGGGTTGGGATCCCCTTGTAGTGGCACCGACTCGTCAGGGAATTGTCTGGGTAGTGACCGTGCTCTGCATTGTGCTTCCTCTGCCAGTTCTTGCCTTCTTCTTCTAGCTGCCACAATGCACTCAAGCATGTGGGCATCTTCGGGCTCTTCAGGCAGGAGATCTGGTAGAGGCGGACTGGGCGTTCTTCATTGTTCTTCTTCAGCATCGTGCTCCAAGTCCGGGCCCTCTTCTCCATTCAGCTCGACCACTGCTGGGGCCACTTGTGGTGGTGGTGCGGGCTGCTCATGTTCTTCAAACCCTAATTCCTTGAGCTCAATGGTGGAGAGACTTGTACGACGCAGGTAGTCGAATTGCTGCTCCTTTGTGATTCCCATGCCGATGGGAAGCTCTTGTTCCTGAAAGCCATATCTTAGCGCTCGGGTAGTCAACTCCAGCTTCCTTCTCACCCTCTCCACTGAATCATTGCCCTCTGCTTGGGTGACATGTAGCACTGTGCTAAGAAAGGCTTGCCTTTGTGCGTTGGCGCATACATCGGCTGCTTCGGCCCTCGATTCGGACCTGGATTCGGCAAGCACTCTCTCGCACTCAACCACTGCCAAGTGCTCCGTTAACTGCCTAATTCTTTCAAAGTTGTTCTCTTTCCACATGTTGGCTCTTTCATCCATCTTCCTCCTTCCCTCTTCCAGCTCACTTGCCAATGTGGTTACCACCTGCTGTTGTTCATTTGTTAAGACCCAGAGTTGGTGCCACTCCCTGGATTTCCGAGCCAGCTGTTCTTTGGTGATTTCTTTTGCTTAATTTGCAATACTGGACCTCTGTTCTGCCTCAGCAATTAGTTCTAACTTTTCTTGCGCTAGCTGCTCGTGGCTCTAGATCTCCGCAAGGTGCAGTCTTCGTTGCATGAAGGCCATGGCCATGAGGGCCTCTGTGTCTTCCTTGGCAACCTCCAATGCACCCTGTAGTTGTTGTGCCTCCTGTTGCCGCCCTTGTGCTTCTGCTGTGAGGGTTGCCGGCATTTCCCGTGCTAGGAACTCTATCTCTCTCTCCAGCCTGTCTTGTTCCTCGAGTTCATACCATAGCTTTGCTATGGTATTCTCCTGCCGCTCGCTCGGTTCGCCTTCTTGAGCTACCAACTGTCCATACCCTTCCAGTCTAGCCATTCTCTGTTCCAGGTCAGCATATTACTACACTAGCAACTTTAAGCTCCACTTCTCGGCCACCAGGTTTTTCTCTTTGTCCTCTAGCCTCTGTCTCAGGCGGCTCTCGTTATCCTGGGATTCTTTTATTTTTGCCTCCAGTTGATCTTGCAGTACTTTCACCTCCCTTTTTCGGTTGGCTCCTTGCCTTGAAACTTTGAGCCTCAAGGCTGCCAAAGTTTTCCTTTCCTTTTCCAGCTCCACCAGGCCTCCTTCTTTTCTTCCTTTGCTTTATCCAACTGTGCTAGGAGCTCAGCCACGTAAGCATCGTAGTCCGCACCAGGTGGCATGGGAGTAGGAGTTGTGGTGGTTGACGCTTCTAGCTTTTGCCGTTTCGGATCTTTCCTGGACTCAGCATTTGTAGTGGTGGGTCTTTTCGCTCTGGTCTTTGGCACAATCTCAGCCACTTTATTGACAAGCATCTGCATCATGCTCATCATTTGGGCCATGTGCGGAGAGGGCATGGGTTGTGGGGCAGTTGTGGTATCGGTCGGCACCGGCATGAAGGAGAAAGGCAGGGGGTGTAACAGTGATTTGCCCTTGCCTACGATCACTAGGGCTGCTTCTGCACTGCCACTTGCTTCAGCCTCATGGTGGGGACTCAAGGGGTTGATCTCTCCTCTTCCATGGGTTTCCTCAACAGATCTGCAAGTGGCCTCTGCCAACTCAGCCAGTTCTTTCATCCTCAACTCGTTGGCTTCCTCCTCCACCCTTCTTTGCCTCTCCTCTTCTGCCCTTTTGACTCTTCTCTAACTCTTTCGAGTTCTTCCTCTTCCTCCTTCCGTCGTTGCTCCTCCACCCTCCTTGACTCTCTTTGGGCCCTCTTCATCTCGACCCGCTCCTCTTTGCTCAGTCTCTCCTCCTTCTTTTTCTGGCTCTTGTCGATCTTCATTTGCTTCTGTGGCTTGGGCGTTTGAGTGGGTGGTATTTCAGGCTCTTCTTCATCGTTTGCCATCTTTTTGCTCGAGCCTTCTTCCTCGTGGTGAGGTGAGCTTTGGTGCCTAGGTTGCTCTTCCTCCACGCCGGCATCCTTGATAGCCTTGTCAATGATTACTATGAGGACATCTCCATATCTTATTGTAGAGGCTTTGGTGGCTGGTTTCTTTCTTGTGTATCGTGCGGTAGAGGCTAGAGATTCCCCACCAGCTTGTACTACGGCTGGAGCCAAAAGGATGGCTGACGTCGTAGTCGTGGTCGTGATCATAGTTGTATTTGTAGTCCTAGTCGTAGTCGTAGTCGTGGTCATGGTCGTGGTCGTGGTCATGGTCGTGGTCATGGTCGTAGTCATAGTCGTCGTAGTCGTGGTTGTAGTAGTAGTAGTGGTTTTCTTGTTTTTTGTTGTTGTTGTTATAGAGAAATATATATATTTTATTAAAGAAAATGAGAGAGGGGGAGGAAGAGAAAAGGAAAGAAGGAACGAGAGAGAGGGAATAAACATACAGCATAATAAAGAAAGAGAAAAAGAGAGAGAGATGCAAGGAGAGGAGACCAAGAGGAAGTGCGATCTAAATTTTGACGTTGTCGTATTGCTGCGCATTCGAGGTGTGAAATCCACCCAAAAGTTGTGTGTGTGGGATTTGAGACTTTGTACATATTTAGTTGTTGTGATTATACTTTTGTTCTGCGTAGGCAGTATAGTGAAGAGGGTTTGGAGCAAGAGGAATTTATCAATAATGCTCTGGTTGATATATATGCAAAATCTGGTATGCTTGGAAAAAACCCAAGAAGTATTTGACACTATGTCAGATCAAGATGTTGTATCCTGGACGACACTGATTGCAGGCTATGCTGAACATGAACCATTTGTCAAGGCACTTGCTTTTTATCATCACATGCAATTAGAGGGTGTCTGTCCAGATGTTGTCACTATTGCTTTGCCTTGAAAGCTTCTATGTGCATGAAAGATTTGAGATATGTTGAACATGGATTTCACTAAAGAACAGACTAGTGGAAGCAACTTTGAAGCTCAAAAAGGGCGATCCATTATCCAAATCCTTCTAATCCTGACAAAGTTTTATATCTTAACAAGATTGAGGCTCCTGTGCTAAAAGTTGAAAGAGGAGTACTAGTTACATTCTCCATCCAAGCAAGACATGATGTAGCTTTTTGCATCACCAGTGACCCTGTTGGAGGTCCATCTGTTGCAAATGCAACCCTGTTTGCAGGAGGACCAGATGCACATGGAGTACCTGCAAGCCCATATGAACTAAAGTGGCAGCCTGATCGCCTGACGCCTGATGAGGTCTTTTATCAGTCCTACTTTCATAAGAAGATGGGCTGGAAGGTCCAGGTTGTAGATGGGGGCTTAGCTGATATGTATAACAGTAGTGCTTTTCTTACTGATCACATGGTAGCCTTGTTCTGGATGTTGACAGACTCAGGGATCTCATTTGTAGTACAAGCACAGAAGAAAAGTGGTTATGTTGCAATAGGATTTGGAGAAAAAAATTGTAAATACATTTGCATATGTGGGTTGGCTGGAAACGGATGTTTGCCATGTCTCTACATACTGGATAGATGGTAGAGAACCATCTAGCATTCATCCCACGGAAGAAAATCTGACGGATGTCACATGTATGCAGCAAAATGGTGTGCTGACATTTCAATTCAGCAGGCCATTAGACCCTGATTGTAGTGGACGTTCAGAATGTAGGAACATCATAGACCCATTGATTCCACTCAAAGTAGTATGGGCCTTGGGAACACAATGGAAAGCTGATCAGCTCACAGACAGGAACATGCATTCATTGAGCAGCAGCAAGTACATGTCTATCTATTTGACGAAAGGGTTAGCTGAAGCAAAATAGGAGTTAAGACCTGTATTGGCAGTCCATGGATTCATCATGTTTTTGGCCTGGGCTCTACTATTTCCAGGTGGAGTCTTGGCTGCAAGGTATCTGAAACCTCTAAAGGATGATGGTTGGTACCAGATCCACGTTTATTCACAGTATTCAGGGGTTGCAGTGATGCTGCTAGGTGTGCTATTCGTTGTAGAGCTGAGCTTCGTGATTTCCATCTTCATTCTTGGCACATGAAATTTGGCTTATCAGCAATTATTCTTGCCTGTTGGCAACCTCTGAATGCTTTTTTCCGTCCCAAAAAATCAGCCAACAGCAGTGAACAAGCGTCAAGGAATCTGGGCGAGGTCACTTTTTTGGTGGGGAGAAAAGCTTTTCTGAGGGGCCGCTTTATGAGTCTGAAGGCGAAAGAGGAGCGGCTTTAAAAAAAAAAGGGAAGAGGATGTCGTCGATTGGAAGGGAAGCTTTCTCTGGGGGCGCAGGAAATTTCTGAATGGTGGCTAAGGTAAGCTTTTTCTCCGTCTCATCGAAAAGAGGAGCAATGGGGGGGGAGCAAAGAAGAAACCTTCTACGTAGCTGCCTGCCTACTGACGAGGAGCTATGACCATCTTCATCAACGACTACAACATCTGGTTCTTGACTCAGCCGCCTGCTCCTCTTAGACGACGAGGAAGATTCATGGTGGAGTATAAGGCAACATCACAGTTGTGGGGCTAAACGAGCTTATCCCAAATGCATCAACGCATCAAACCCTTACTATGAGTAGTGCGTCGAATACTGCTTCCAGCACATCATTCAAGCCGCGTCGTGGCCTCTCCTACAACAGCACAAAGTCAATTACCTGTGGAAGAAGCTAATAAATTAAACGAATAAGCAACCCTTCGACTTCTCCATCAACTATTGATCAACGGCCGAGTGCCGATCTTGGTTGACGCTCAGAATAAGGAGTCTCGAGTCTTTTATAGAGTTTGAAACTCTGGAGCTGATTGCAATAAAGGGGAGAAATCGATGTTGGAAGGCTGCTACAAATACAACTGTGACAGATCTGCCACCTACTCATCCTATTCTGCTTGGATTAGCCCTGAAAACTTGATGTTGAGCTCACTATAGAAGAGAGGAATCTAATTTCAGTGGACTACAAGAATGCTATTGGTGCACTCTACCTGTATGACATGCTGAAGCCTAAGCAAACAAGAAAATACTTTATACTTTCCCAAGAAGAAGATGGAAAGACTCTCAACTGTCTTCAGTTTTCCTTCTGCAATTCTGGGAAGGCATAACTAGTAATCAGATAGACTGTTCTTTTCTGATTTAAACTCACCATGAGTTTACCATTTTAAACTTTACATATTGGATAACAAAAGTTACAACTGCTTTTGCTCAAGCAGAATTTATTGATTGAGTTCTGGAATTGTTGTATGGCTATTAAAAATATATGATTCAGAGTTGAATGCTAGAACCAGTTTGATGATGAGTTCAATCTCTGACATTGGATTATTCATTTGATTTATCTTCCATCTTGACATATATCAAGGTCTTCTGAAGACGCGACTTTGCTTTCACAAACCCTTCGACATCTTTGGTGAACCTGACGTGAAAGCATCGCAGAAATTTTAGGATGGGAGATACTTCAGCATCTATTTCAGCCTCTTCTACAATCCCAGCTGCGTCCTCTACTTCAGCTCCATCAATGACTGCTGCGTCAAGTACTTCAACAGATGATCTACAGCAGATTTTGCAGAATATGTCCATGTATATGCAGCTTCAAAATCAGCAGACACAATTGTATATGCAGCAGCAGCAACAATTGCATCAACAACAGTTGTCTCAGCAAAGGCAACTATATTCAGAGCAGGAGAATGCAAACAGCGCGACTAAGGCTATTGAAGCAGTTGAGAATGAGAAAAAGCTATTTGATGGCCGTAATTTTTCAGCATATTTGAAGACATATGAGATCAAGCTGGGGTTTTTTGGAGTTCCAGCTGGACTTATGAGTAAGTACTTCCTTCGTCTTGTCACACCCGCCTTGAGGGAAAAAGTGACTGATCTTTTTATTCAAAATACACATTGGCAAGATTTTAAGAAGGCCCTGAAAGAAGAGTATTTCCTTGAGGACTTTGGGATGGCTACACGGCGGTCATTTCGAGAGTGGGTCTACATGCCAGACAAAGGTTTAGCTGCTTCAGAGTTGATTCGAGAATTTGAAGAGAGGTATAGTCAGCTTGATGCCATTGAACAAAGAGCATTGGATGTTGAAAAAGTTGAGCTTTTCTTGCAAGCTGTAGATCCTGCTCTTCAGGAAGAATTGGGAGAGCTTCTTAAGGATCGCACGAAGCCTATGGGCCTTAAAACAGATTGGCAGGATGCCCAGGATGCAGTCTCGACTTTGACCAAGAGGAGGATATGGAAGACCTGCCTACAGAATGGTTCTATGACACCGACACCTTCTTCTGCTCCTATGCCTGCTTCTATCCCTGTTATTTCTTCTCCTCCTCAGCCAGGTTCTTGGCCTATGCCAGTGCCTACTGTTTCTACTCCTTCTATTCCTCCTATTCCATGACCGATGCCTGCACCTTCTGCTCCAAAACCATCCACTCCATCTGTGCCTTCCTCTCTTGATGACATAATCAAAGGCATAATAGATTTGACACTGGAGTCAGTTAAAGTGGAGTTGGTGGGAAAATTGAAGAGCAGTTTGCTTCTACTACGCCTACTATTTCTTCTAATGCTCCTACTGCACCTAGGAGTGCTCCTAATGCACCTAGGAGAGATCGGAGATATATTTGGTGCGATAGTACGGACCATCAGCATTGCAGGGATTGTGAATCTTTTCAGGATGCAAGGAGGAAGAATTTGGTATTTTTGGGATAGGATGGTAAGATTTGGTTGACTGAAACAGGAGCTCCGCTTGCTACCAACTTTGGTAAAGGCGGAATGAAGAAGTTAGTGGATGACATGGCTGCGTGTACTTCTTATGTGACAGCTAGAGGAGATGCTTCTGCATATGGAGTCTAGATTGAGAAGGGATCAGAGAATCAGTCAGCACTATGGACTTATGCTATGGAGACTGCAAACAAGGGAAAAATTCAGCAAACTGTTTTGACTAGTGCAGGCTCTAGCATCAGGTTGGGATTCACTTGTTGACAGGTACTCTATTTATGCTTATTTGGCTAAGTCTCAAGGAGCAGATGTACTTGTTGAGGAGAAGTGTAAGAGGGATGAAGAAAATCCAAGTGCAGCTAAAAAGACTAAAGGGGGTGAGTTTGTTACTCCACCTACTGCAGGACCGTCTTTGAGACCAGGGCCAGAACGATAGATGGAAGATGCTCAAAAGAGAGAAAAGAGGCAAAAGCCTAAAGAGAGAAAGCATCCAGGGTTTAGATTGATGTCTGACATTGAGACATCTACGGACATGAAGAAAATCTTTAATGACAAGATACTTGGCAGTGAGGTGACTTTCACTATTTCTGAGGTTTTGGGCATCTCGAAAAGAGAGTTTCAAGATCAGTTTCAGGAGGTCCTGAAGAGGAAGAGACATGCCTTGCCTACTACTAATACACAGGGAGTTTTGATTGGAGAGTTGGATGAGGATGAGGATGAGGTTATGGTTGAGAATGCTTCTGTTTTTCCGCAGGTAGAGAAGAGGGTTCAGCCTATGCATTATGCTGAAACTGATGAGCCTGTCTTGATACCGTGTAGTCACTTTTCGCGGAGTCATTGGGCTAGGGCAACTACAGAGACGATGGTAAAAATTGGAGAGAAACAGGTGCCTTATGTTGCATTGGTGGATCATGATTCAAAGATTAATCTCATAGTTTGTGGAGTTTATGAGAGTAACAGATGGCCTATGGATGTAGAGCATGGGTGACGCATGAGAGCCGCCAACAACACTGCAGGTGATTTGTATGCTGCATGTCCCAGTGTCAGGGTTTCTATTGGAGATGTAGAGGAGGATTTCCATTTCTTTGTGTAGGATTCATGTTCTTATCCCATAATTCTTGGACAGCCATTCATCACAGAGATGCGCATGGAAACAAAGGTAATGGATGATGGATCTGCTTATGCACGGATTCGCAGTAAAGATGGCATGAGAGCAGTTCAGTTTATGACTGTGTGTGTGAACCATGTTAGAAACAGGGATACTCTCAGAGATGCACCTTTGCCCACTGTGAGGGATTCGGGTTTTCATTAGGTACCACCGTTTCACGAGACAACGGTGGTACAGAGCAGAGGAGAATGGAGTTCTCGCTCCTGGCAGCAGTGTTTTCTCCTCCGATTTTGTTGGGATTTCAGCAAACAGTTCGATGAGCTATCAGAAGATTTCTAGGTTGCCTAGAGCTGCCAGGCAGTACATATGCAGGAAGGAGAAAAATTTAAAAAATGCAGGAATTTTAGAGGATGATGAGCACATAGATGGGATGTATGACAGTATGATTTATACAGATATGATGGAAGAGATGGAAGATATGCTGAAAACTGATATGCAGAGTTGTCACAGTAATGTATTAGTGCAATCCCTGGACATGTTTCATGAAATTGCAGATTTTGCATCACAGATTGAGTCAGAGGCTGAGGTGACTCAGCAAAAAGTGTTGAGTGCTGAAGAAATTCAGCAAACAGAGTTTCCGGCTGATTATGATCAGCTTACAGAGACACAGAGGGCTGAAAACTTTCAGCCACCAGAGTTTACTGCTGAAATATTTCAGCAATCCAGAGTTTAGGGCTGTTTCTATGCAATCCATAGAGCAGAGGGCTGAGGATATTCAGCCATTGGAGTGCAGAATTGCTGATTTACAGCAAGATTTGAGCAATGCAGAAGAGCATAATGAAGCCAAGGTTGACACGAAATACAAAACTGTGGATAAGAAGGTGAAGCCGGTAGCTGTACCGCTTCCACCTGACAGTGATCAGCAAATAGAGAGGGCTGCCAAACAGCCAATTTTGAGGAATCCGGAGCACATTGGTCATAAATTTTCAGCAGAGAGACTCTTGTTGAATTGAAAATTGGAAATGGTGATTTCTTGCTACCCACAGAGAAGCAATGCTTTCAGGAGATGCTTGAGCGATATGGAAGGGGATTTGCTTTTTTCCCGCATGAGATTGGATGTGTGAATCCAGATATTGTTGCTCCTATGGTCATTTTTACTATTCCTCATATTCCATGGAATCTCCGACCTATTCCAGTGCCTAAGGCACACGTGCCAAAGCTGATAATTTTATTGAATGAGAAAATCAGGATGGGAATTCTTGAGCCTTCATCTGCACCATACTCAAATAGGTGGTTTACAGTTCCAAAGAAGAATGGTACTCTCCGATTTATACAGGACATGCAGCCAATAAACAGAGTTACTATCAGGAATGTTGGTATAGGTCTAGTTGTGGATGAGTTTGCAGAAGCATTTGCTGGACGTGACATCTATTCTTTAGGTGATTTGTATTCAGGATATGATCAGTTTTTGCTGGCTTTGGAAAGCAGGGACATAACCACCATGAGAACTCCTATTGGGCTTGTTAGGATGTGTACCTTGCCTCAAGGTGCCACTAATTCTGTTGCGCATATGATGAATGCCATGCATAAGGTCCTTCGTGATTATATACCTCAGCTTACCATGCATTTCTTGGATGATGTGCCCATTAAGGGGTGTGCAGAAGAAGAGAAAAATGAGAGTCTAAATGAGTAGGGATGCAGATACTTTGTGGCTGATCATATTTCAGCTTGTGAGAAGATTTTGGACATATGTGTGGGTATTATGGCAGGAAACCCTCACCTGATAAGGTGAATGCTATAGGAAAGATTGCGGAGTATTGTTCTACCACTTCAGAGGTACGGAGATTCATTGGAGCTTGTGTGTTTTATATGGTTTGGATACCCCATTTTGCATACATAGCAGATTGCTTATATTAGCTGCTTCGAAAGGGGCAGAAATTCTATTGGGATGAGAGCCACACTAGAGCCATGCGAAAATTGAAGAAGTTATTACAGATTGCTCCTACTCTCAGGAAAGCGGATTATAATTGTGGAAGGCCTATTGTATTGACAGTTGACACTAGTCCGATTGGCATAGGTTGGGCTGTGGGTCAAGATGATGCAGATGGAAACACGTATGCTATTCGGTTTGGGGCGAAAGTCCTAAACGAGAGACAGAGGAAATATCCGCAAATCAAGAGGGAGTTATTGGGGATTGTTACGGCTCTCAAATGTGACAAGGAGTACTTTATTGGAGCTTCAGTTATGGTAGAGACAGATTGCTTGCCATTGATTGGTATGATTATGAGTTGCTCTACTCCGGATATAGCCATGTTGAGATGGATTGCATACATCAAGTCATTAAATCCAAAATTTAAACACATAGCAGGGAAGGATAATCCAGTGGCAGATATGTTGTCTAGAGTCAGATATGATGATGAGGAGACTCTACTTGCAGAAGAGGATGATGTAGAAATTTCAGCCACTATGGTTGATCATGTTTGTCATGTCTATGATATTGTGGCTTTCATAGAAGAACTCTATGTTGGAGATTGGTTGCAGATTGGCAAGTACCTTAGTACACTAAGAAAAAGAGATGAATGGATAGATGAAGAGTTCAAGAAGATCAGAAGGAAAGCCTATGGTTATTTTCTCAAGGATGGATTTCTTTGGAAGCATCCGAAGAAAAGAGACGGATTACCTTTGCGGGTTGTCTGCGATAGAGAGACACAGTTACAGGTGATGAGGGAGTTTCATGAGAGTCCTTGGGCTGGTCATAGAGGAGTGTGGGCTACTTATGAGAAAATCAAGGAGAAATATTGGTGGAAAGGCATGTATAGAGATGTTTCTCACTTTGTTGAGACTTGCAGAGGCTGCCAGATGTATTCGGTAGTGCGTCATCGAGATGAGCTTCATCCGACCTATCCGCTATGCATTCATTATAAGTGGATAGTTGACTTGGTTACTATGCCTATGGGTCTATGGCAGATGAGGTATATTATTTTGGCTAGAGAGGATCTTACCAATCATGTTGAGGGCAAATCTTTGAGAACGAAGACCACTAGTGCAGTGTGTAAGTTCTTATTGGAAGAAATTTTCTGCAGGTATGGTTGTGTGGGTAAGATCACTGCGGATCGCGGTGAATTGGATGCAGATGAAGCTAGGGAGTTTTTCTCTCAACTAGGAATCAAGTTGGCTCTAACCACAACATACAATCCAGAGGGAAATGGGAAGAGTGAAAGAGGGCATCCGTCGATAGTGAAAGCATTAGCCAAAGCATGCAGAGGACGGATTGGAGAATGGCCGAGACTTCTACCATTTGCTTTGTGGGCTGATCGTACGACTCACAGTGTTACCACAGGATATATGCCCGCAGAGTTGATGTATGGTCAGAAACCTGTTATGCCGACTGAGACTTGTGCTTTGACTTGGTCTGTTTTACCTTGGCAGGAGGATTTGACGAGAGAAGAGCTCTTGGCTCTTCGGATTCGACAGTTGGAGAGAAGACCAGAGGATATTCAGCTAGCTATTGATAGGTTGAAGGTTGCTAGACTAAGAAATAAGGACAGGTTTGACAGCAGGCATCGCTTGCGGCCTAGAGCAATGGAAGAGGGAGATTGGGTATTAGTCTTTGATAGCAGCCTTGAAAATCAGCGTACTGCACTTCGGATGATGGTGAAAAGATGGTTTGGGCCGTACATAGTCAGACATGTCTTTGATAATGCAAAATATGAGCTGACAGAATTGGATGGGACAGTGCTTAGAGTGCCTATTGCTGGAAAAAGAATCAAGATTTTCAAGAAAAGAGATGATGAAGATTATGCATTGGAAGAATTTGCAAGAGAAGAGCAACGAGAAGAAACTCCAATGGAAGAGACAGATGATATGACAGATAATCCTGTTGATATACCGGAAATGCATAATGAAGAGATTGATCTGTTTGTGGATCTTGATGATAACGATCATGGGTAGTTGGCCCATCCAGAAGATGCGCAGGATTAGAGGGGGTGGATGTCGTATTGCTGCGCATTCGAGGTGTGAAATCCACCCAAAAGTTGTGTGTGTGGGATTTGATACTTTGTACATATTTAGTTGTTGTGATTATACTTTTGTTCTGCATAGGCAGTATAGTGAAGAGGGTTTGGAGCAAGAGGAATTTATCAATAATGCTCTGGTTGGCATGTATGCAAAATCTGGTATCCTTGGAAAAAACCCAAGAAGTATTTGACAATATGTCAAATCAAGATGTTGTATCCTGGATGACACTGATTGCAGGCTATGCTGAACATGAACCATTTGTCAAGGCACTTGCTTTTTATCATCACATGCAATTAGAGGGTGTCTGTCCAGATGTTGTCACTATTGCTTGTGCCTTGAAAGCTTCTATGTGCATGAAAGATTTGAGATATGTTGAACATGGATTTCACTAAAGAACAGACTAGTGGAAGCAACTTTGAAGCTCAAAAAGGGCGACCCATTATCCAAATCCTTCTAATCCTGACAAAGTTTTATATCTTAACAAGATTGAGGCTCCTGTGCTGAAAGTTGAAAGAGGAGTACCAGTTACATTCTCCATCCAAGCAGGACATGATGTAGCTTTTTGCATCACCAGTGACCCTGTTGGAGGTCCATCTGTTGCAAATGCAACCCTGTTTGCAGGAGGACCAGATGCACATGGAGTACCTGCAAGCCCATATGAACTAAAGTGGCAGCCTGATCGCCTGACACCTGATGAGGTTTTTTATCAGTCCTACTTTCATAAGAAGATGGGCTGGAAGGTCCAGGTTGTAGATGGGGGCTTAGCTGATATGTATAATAGTAGTGCTTTTCTTACTGATCACATGGTAGCCTTGTTCTGGATGTTGACAGACTCAGGGATCTCATTTGTAGTACAAGCACAGAAGAAAAGTGGTTATGTTGCAATAGGATTTGGAGAAAAAAATGGTAAATACATTTGCATATGTGGGTTGGCTGGAAACGGATGTTTGCCATGTCTCTACATACTGGATAGATGGTAGAGAACCATCTAGCATTCATCCCACGGAAGAAAATCTGACGGATGTCACATGTATGCAGCAAAATGGTGTGCTGACATTTCAATTCAGCAGGCCATTAGACCCTGATTGTAGTGGACGTTCAGAATGTAGGAACATCATAGATCCATTGATTCCACTCAAAGTAGTATGGGCCTTGGGAACACAATGGAAAGCTGATCAGCTCACAGACAGGAACATGCATTCATTGAGCAGCAGCAAGTACATGTCTATCTATTTGACGAAAGGGTTAGCTGAAGCAAAATAGGAGTTAAGACCTGTATTGGCAGTCCATGGATTCATCATGTTTTTGGCCTGGGCTCTACTATTTCCA
The DNA here is from genome assembly GCF_053477565.2 of Lygodium microphyllum. Classification (NCBI taxonomy): domain Eukaryota; kingdom Viridiplantae; phylum Streptophyta; class Polypodiopsida; order Schizaeales; family Lygodiaceae; genus Lygodium; species Lygodium microphyllum. Next base: position 53,097,450 of record NC_141153.1, on the reverse strand, counting down.
GGTGGAGTCTTGGCTGCAAGGTATCTGAAACCTCTAAAGGATGATGGTTGGTACCAGATCCACGTTTATTCACAGTATTCAGGGGTTGCAGTGATGCTGCTAGGTGTGCTATTCGTTGTAGAGCTGAGCTTCGTGATTTCCATCTTCATTCTTGGCACATGAAATTTGGCTTATCAGCAATTATTCTTGCCTGTTGGCAACCTCTGAATGCTTTTTTCCGTCCCAAAAAATCAGCCAACAGCAGTGAACAAGAATCAAGGAATCTGGGCGAGGTCACTTTTTTGGTGGGGAGAAAAGCTTTTCTGAGGGGCCGCTTTATGAGTCTGAAGGCGAAAGAGGAGCGGCTTTAAAAAAAAAAGGGAAGAGGATGTCGTCGATTGGAAGGGAAGCTTTCTCTGGGGGCGCAGGAAATTTCTGAATGGTGGCTAAGGTAAGCTTTTTCTCCGTCTCATCGAAAAGAGGAGCAATGGGGGGGGAGCAAAGAAGAAACCTTCTACGTAGCTGCCTGCCTACTGACGAGGAGCTATGACCATCTTCATCAACGACTACAACATCTGGTTCTTGACTCAGCTGCCTGCTCCTCTTGGACGACGAGGAAGATTCATGGTGGAGTATAAGGCAACATCACAGTTGTGGGGCTAAACGAGCTTATCCCAAATGCATCAACGCATCAAACCCTTACTATGAGTAGTGCGTCGAATACTGCTTCCAGCACATCATTCAAGCCGCGTCGTGGCCTCTCCTACAACAGCACAAAGTCAATTACCTGTAGAAGAAGCTAATAAATTAAACGAATAAGCAACCCTTCGACTTCTCCATCAACTATTGATCAACGGCCGAGTGCCGATCTTGGTTGACGCTCAGAATAAGGAGTCGCGAGTCTTTTATAGAGTTTGAAACTCTGGAGCTGATTGCAATAAAGTGGAGAAATCGATGTTGGAAGGCTGCTACAAATACAACTGTGACAGATCTGCCACCTACTCATCCTATTCTGCTTGGATTAGCCCTGAAAACTTGATGTTGAGCTCACTGTAGAAGAGAGGAATCTAATTTCAGTGGACTACAAGAATGCTATTGGTGCACTCTACCTGTATGACATGCTGAAGCGTAAGCAGACAAGAAAATACTTTATACTTTCCCAAGAAGAAGATGGAAAGACTCTCAACTGTCTTCAGTTTTCCTTCTGCAATTCTGGGAAGGCATAACTAGTAATCAGATAGACTGTTCTTTTCTGATTTAAACTCACCATGAGTCTACCATTTTAAACTTTACATATTGGATAACAAAAGTTACAACTGCTTTTGCTCAAGCAGAATTTATTGATTGAGTTCTAGAATTGTTGTATGGCTATTAAAAATATATGATTCAGAGTTGAATGCTAGAACCAGTTTGATGATGAGTTCAATCTCTGACATTGGATTATTCATTTGATTTATCTTCCATCTTGACATATATCAAGGTCTTCTGAAGACGCGACTTTGCTTTCACAAACCCTTCGACATCTTTGGTGAACCTGACGTGAAAGCATCGCAGAAATTTCAGGATGGGAGATACTTCAGCATCTATTTCAGCCTCTTCTACAATGCCAGCTGCGTCCTCTACTTCAGCTCCATCAATGACTGCTGCGTCAAGTACTTCAACAGATGATCTAAAGCAGATTTTGCAGAATATGTCCATGTATATGCAGCTTCAAAATCAACAGACACAATTGTATATGCAGCAGCAGCAACAATTGCATCAACAATAGTTGTCTCAACAAAGGCAACTATATTCGGAGCAGGAGAATGCAAACAGCGCGACTAAGGCTATTGAAGCAGTTGAGAATGAGAAAAAACTATTTGATGGCCGTAATGTTTCAGCATATTTGAAGACATATGAGATCAAGATGGGGTTTTTTGGAGTTCCAGCTGGACTTATGAGTAAGTACTTCCTTCGTCTTGTCACACCTGCCTTGAGGGCAAAAGTGATTGATCTTTTTATTCAAAATACACATTGGCAAGATTTTAAGAAGGCCCTGAAAGAAGAGTATTTCCTTGAGGACTTTGGATGGCTACACGGCGGTCATTCCGAGAGTGGGTCTACATGCCAAACAAAGGTTTAGCTGCTTCAGAGTTGATTCGAGAATTTGAAGAGAGGTATAGTCAGCTTGATGCCATTGAACAAAGAGCATTGGATGTTGAAAAAGTTGAGCTTTTCTTGCAAGTTGTAGATCCTGCTCTTCAAGAAGAATTGGGAGAGCTTCTTGAGGATCGCACGAAGCCTATGGGTCTTAAAACAGATTGGCAGGATGCCCAGGATGCAGTCTCGACTTTGATCAAGAGGAGGATATGGAAGACTCGCCTACAGAATGGTTCTATGACACCGACACCTTCTTCTGCTCCTATGCCTGCTTCTATCTCTGTTATTTCTTCTCCTCCTCAGCCAGTTTCTTGGCCTATGCCAGTGCCTACTGTTTCTACTCCTATTCCTCCTGTTCCACGATCGATGCCTGCACCTTTTGCTCCAAAACCATCCACTCCATCTGTGCCTTCCTCTCTTGATGACATAATCAAAGGCATAACGGATTTGACACTGGAGTCAGTTAAAGCGGAGTTGGTGGGAAAATTGAAAGAGCAGTTTGCTTCTACTGCGCCTACTATTTCTTCTAGTGCTCCTACTGCACCTAGGAGTGCTCCTAATGCACCTAGGAGAGATCGGAGATGTATTTGGTGCGATAGTACGGACCATCAGCATTGCAGGGATTGTGAACCTTTTCAGGATGCAAGGAGGAAGAATTTGGTATTTTGGGGACAGGATGGTAAGATTTGGTTGACTGAAACAGGAGCTCCGCTTGCTACCAACTTTGGTAAAGGCGGAATGAAGAAGTTAGTGGATGACATGGCTGCGTGTACTTCTTATGTGACATCTAGAAGAGATGCTTCTGCATATGGAGTCCAGATTGAGAAGGGATCAGAGAATCAGTCAGCACTATGGACTTATGCTATGGAGACTGCAAACAAGGGAAAAATTCAGCAAACTGTTTTGACTAGTGCAGGCTCTAGCATCAGGTTGGGATTCACTTGTTGACAGGTACTCTATTTATGCTTATTTGGCTAAGTCTCAAGGAGCAGATGTACTTGTTGAGGAGAAGCGTAAGAGGGATAAAGAAATTCCAAGTGCAGCTAAAAAGACTAGAGGGGGTGAGTTTGTTACTCCACCTACTGCAGGACCGTCTTTGAGACCAGGGCCAGAACGACAGATGGAAGATGCTCAAAAGAGAGAAAAGAGGCAAGAGCCTAAAGAGAGAAAGCAGCCAGGGTTTAGATTGATGTCCGACATTGAGACATCTACGGACATGAAGAAAATCTTTAATGACAAGATACTTGGCAGTGAGGTGACTTTCACTATTTCTGAGGTTTTGGGCATCTCGAAAAGAGAGTTTCAAGATCAGTTTCAGGAGGTCCTGAAGAGGAAGAGACATGCCTCGCCTACTACTGATACACAGGGAGTTTTGATTGGAGAGTTGGATGAGGATGAGGATGAGGTTATGGTTGAGAATGCTTCTGTTTTTCCGCAGGTAGAGAAAAGGGTTCAGCCTATGCATTATGCTGAAACTGATGAGCCTGTCTTGATACCGCGTAGTCACTTTTCGCGGAGTCATTGGGCTAGGGCAACTACAGAGACGATGGTAAAAATTGGAGAGAAACAGGTGTCTTATGTTGCATTGGTGGATTATGGTTCAGAGATTAATCTCATAGTTCGTGGAGTTTATGAGAGTAACAGATGGCCTATGGATGTAGAGCATGGGTGGCGCATGAGAGCCCCCAACAACACTGCAGGTGGTTTGTATGCTGCCTGTCCCAGTGTCAGGGTTTCTATTGGAGATGTAGAGGAGGATTTCCATTTCTTTGTGCAGGATTCATGTTCTTATCCCATAATTCTTGGACAGCCATTCATCACAGAGATGCGCATGGAAACAAAGGTAATGGATGATGGATTTGCTTATGCACGGATTCGCAGTAAAGATGGCATGAGAGCAGTTCAGTTTATGACTGTGTGTGTGAACCATGTTAGAAACAGGGATACTCTCAGAGATGCACCTTTGCCCACTGTGAGGGATTCGGGTTTTCATTAGGTACCACCGTTTCACGAGACAACGGTGGTACAGAGCAGAGGAGAATGGAGTTCTCGCTCCTGGCAGCAGTGTTTTTTCTTCCGATTTTGTTGGGATTTCAGCAAATAGTTCGATGAGCTATCAGAAGATTTCTAGGTTGCCTAGAGCTGCCAGGCAGTACATATGCAGGAAGGAGAAAAATTTAAAAAATGCAGGAATTTTAGAGGATGATGAGCACATAGATGGGATGTATGACAGTATGATTTATGCAGATACGATGGAAGAGATGGAAGATATGCTGAAAACTGATATGCAGAGTTGTCACAGTAATGTATTAGTGCAATCCCTGGACATGTTTCATGAAATTGCAGATTTTGCATCACAGATTGAGTCAGAGGCTGAGGTGACTCAGCAAAAAGTGTTGAGTGCTGAAGAAATTCAGCAAACAGAGTTTCCCGCTGATTATGATCAGCTTACAGAGACACAGAGGGCTGAAAACTTTCAGCCACTAGAGTTTACTGCTGAAATATTTCAGCAATCCAGAGTCTAGGGCTGTTTCTGTGCAATCTATAGAGCAGAGGGCTGAGGATATTCAGCCATTGGAGTGCAGAATTGCTGATTTACAGCAAGATTTGAGTAATGCAGAAGAGCATAATGAAGCCAGGGTTGACACGAAATACAAAACTGTGGATAAGAAGGTGAAGCCGGTAGCTATACCGCTTCCACCTGACAGTGATCAGCAAATAGAGAGGGCTGCCAAAACAGCCAATTTTGAGGAATCCGGAGCACATTGGTCATAAATTTTCAGCAGAGACTCTTGTTGAATTGAAAATTGGAAATGGTGATTTCTTGCTACCCACAGAAAAGCAATGCTTTCAGGAAAGGGGATTTGCTTTTTTCCCGCATGAGATTGGATGTGTGAATCCAGATATTGTTGCTCCTATGGTCATTTTTACTATTCCTCATATTCCATGGAATCTCCAACCTATTCCAGTGCCTAAGGCACACTTGCCAAAGCTGATTGATTTATTGAATGAGAAAATCAGGATGGGAATTCTTGAGCCTTCATCTGCACCATACTCAAATAGGTGGTTTACAGTTCCAAAGAAGAATGGTACTCTCCGATTTATACAGGACATGCAGCCAGTAAACAGAAGTACTATCAGGAATGTTGGTATAGGTCCAGTTGTGGATGAGTTTGCAGCAGCATTTGCTGGACGTGCCATCTATTCTTTAGGTGATTTGTATTCAGGATATGATCAGTTTTAGCTGGCTTTGGAAAGCAGGGACATAACCACCATGAGAACTCCTATTGGGCTTGTCAGGATGTGTACCTTGCCTCAAGGTGCCACTAATTCTGTTGCGCATATGATGAATGCCATGCATAAGGTCCTTCGTGATTATATACCTCAACTTACCATGCCTTTCTTGGATGATGTGCCCATTAAGAGGTGTGCAGAAGAAGAGAAAAATGAGAGTCTAAATGAGCAGGGATGCAGATACTTTGTGGCTGATCATATTTCAGCTTGTGAGAAGATTTTGGTCAGGTTAGAAGAAGTGAACTTGACACTATCAGGGCAAAAATCTGTTTTTGGAGTGAATGAGGTTGTCATTGTTGGACATATGTGTGGGTATTATGGCAGGAAACCCTCACCTGATAAGGTGGATGGTATAGGCAAGATTGCGGAGTATTGTTCTACCACTTCAGAGGTACGGAGATTCATTGGAGCTTGTGTGTTTTATATGATTTGGATACCCCATTTTGCACACATAGCAGATTGCTTATATCAGCTGCTTCGAAAGGGGCAGAAATTCTATTGGGATGAGAGCCACACTAGAGCCATGCGGAAATTGAAGAAGTTATTGCAGATTGCTCCTACTCTCAGGAAAGCGGCTTATAATTGTGGAAGGCCTATTGTATTGACAGTTGACACTAGTCCAATTGGCATAGGTTGGGCTGTGGGTCAAGATGATGCAGATGGAAACATGTATGCTATTCGGTTTGGGGCGAAAGTCCTAAACGAGAGACAGAGGAGATATCCGCAAATCAAGAGGGAGTTATTGGGGATTGTTACGGCTCTCAAATGTGACAAGGAGTACTTTATTGGCACTTCAGTTGTGGTAGAGACAGATTGCTTGCCATTGATTGGTATGATTATGAGTTGCTCTACTCCGGATATAGCCATGTTGAGATGGATTGCATACATCAAGTCATTAAATCCAGAATTTAAACACATAGCAGGGAAGGATGGTCCAGTGGCAGATATGTTGTCTAGAGCCAGATATGATGATGAGGAGACTCTACTTGCAGAAGAGGATGATGTAGAAATTTCAGCCACTATGGTTGATCATGTTTGTCATGTCTATGATATTGTGGCTTTCATAGAAGAACTCTATGTTGGAGATTGGTTGCAGATTGGCAAGTACCTTAGTACACTAAGAAAAAGAGATGAATGGATAGATGAAGAGTTCAAGAAGATCAGAAGGAAAGCCTATGGTTATTTTCTCAAGGATGGATTTCTTTGGAAGCATCCGAAGAAAAGAGACGGATTACCTTTGCGGGTTGTCTGCGATAGAGAGACACAGTTACAGGTGATGAGGGAGTTTCATGAGAGTCCTTGGGCTGGTCATAGAGGAGTGTGGGCTACTTATGAGAAAATCAAGGAGAAATATTGGTGGAAAGGCATGTATAGAGATGTTTCTCACTTTGTTGAGACTTGCAGAGGCTGCCAGATGTATTCAGTAGTGCGTCATCGAGATGAGCTTCATCCGACCTATCCACTATGCATTCATTATAAGTGGGTAGTTGACTTGGTTACTATGCCTATGGGTCTATGGCAGATGAGGTATATTGTTTTGGCTAGAGAGGATCTTGCCAATCATGTTGAGGGCAAATCTTTGAGAATGAAGACCACTAGTGCAGTGTGTAAGTTCTTATTGGAAGAAATTTTCTGCAGGTATGGTTGTGTGGGTAAGATCACTGCGGATCGCGGTGAATTGGATGCAGATGAAGCTAGGGAGTTTTTCTCTCAACTAGGAATCAAGTTGGCTCTAACCACAGCATACAATCCAGAGGGAAATGGGAAGAGTGAAAGAGGGCATTCGCCGATAGTGAAAGCATTAGCCAAAGCATGCAAAGGACGGATTGGAGAATGGCCGAGACTTCTACCATTTGCTTTGTGGGCTGATCGTACGACTCACAGTGTTACCACAGGATATATGCCCGCAGAGTTGATGTATGGTTAGAAACCTGTTATGCCGACTGAGACTTGTGCTTTGACTTGGTCAGTTTTACCTTGGCAAGAGGATTTGATGAGAGAAGAGCTCTTGGCTCTTCGGATTCGACAGTTGGAGAGAAGACCAGAGGATATTCAGCTAGCTATTGACAGGTTGAAGATTCACTGCACCCATTTTCTAACCACATTTTCCACCTCCTCTAGCTTCCATGAGCTCCATGCCACTTTGTTAATCTTCTATCAGCTCTGTGGGAGCTTTCGCTCAACCGCCAAGACCCACGGATCGCTTATTGTTTCAAGCGTTCCAAGCGAGCTCTAATGGCTACCTGTCACATAGCCGACACGCCATCGATCCTATGAGTGTAGTGAGCTTACCTTGATGCCGATATGAGTTGCCTTGTCTCTTGCGCACTCCGATAGCTCCACGATCCTAGACGCTATCAAGCATCCTCAAGCCTCCTTCATCTCCAAGCTCCATCCACCATAGCCACACGCTCAAGAGAAGAAAAGAGAAGAGGAGAGGAGAGGAGATGGTGAAGAGCTTCACCCTCTTGATTCTTCACTCCCACTCACTCACTCCCTCACACTCTCACACTCCCTCTCTCAACAGCACACACAAGCAAGAAGAGGAGAAGAAGAGAAGAAGAGAAGAGCTCTTGTTGGGCACTCACTCCCTCACACTCTCACACTCCCTCTCTCAAAAGCACACACAAGCAAGAAGAGGAGAAGAAGAGAAGAAGAGAAGAGCTCTTGTTGGGCACACACCAACAAAGAATGAGCTTCCATTCACTTTTTAAACTTTATATATACAAACCCTAAAACCCCATGGGCACCCATCCCTTTTTACATGACCGGCCATTGTGGTAAGGTCCCTTTTTCTAATTCCCTCTTTTTGCTTCATGCCCTAGGCCTATATTCGACTATTCCTTTACAAGTGGCACAAGAGAGAGCCTGGCACTCTTTTACAATAGTTTTTGGAGTTTTTGAGGCACCTTTTATTTAAAACTATGCTTTTGGCCCCAGCTTAACTTTAGAGGCCGCCTGCATGTCTTTGCTCCTTTTCCATCTTCTTTCCGCTTTTTCATTCATCCTTCTGCCTTCTTGGCTTGGGGTTAACATTACCCCCCTCCGAGACGGGTGCTAGTCCCATGGCACTCTTGTCGACTGTTGGTATTTAAGAGGTAGTTGGCAAAGCAGTCGTGTAAGGGCAGGGCAACGTGTAAACTCGGGTGCTCGTGGAAGCGTGGTAGTAAGGTTGGTTGGAGAAGTCAAACGGATAGCAAGTGGTTGAGAGGGGCCTCCGAAGTCAGTGATTGGTCGCCTTGGTGATGCTTGAAAGGATAGGGTGCGATGCTCCACCTAAGGAGGGTGTGTCTATTTTATTGTGTAGTGCATTGTGCCTGTGTTGGTGGAATGGGGAATTGGGTCTAACCACAGGGTAGCCTGGGTAATATCCCACACTTGGGGGCTCCATTCGTGCCAGAGATGCAGTGCGAGTAGCTTAGGGTGACAGGTCTAACCATAGGCGAGTGGACCTCCCTAGGTATGTCATGCCCTTGATGGGCCCTAAGCATGAAGTGGGGGAGAAAAAGGGCTAGGGGGTTAGGGGTGGAGCCGACCGACCGAAGCCACTGGGCATGCCTAGCTTGAGGACCCCTAGGTGCAGTGATTGTGCTTTATGTGGTGCTAAGTTCTTGTGTAAGTGAGTTGTTTTTGTTATTCCATGTGTAATGTTCCGCTTGCTCTTCCTTTTTTTTCTTTTTTCTTTTTTTGCACTACACTAGTAGAACAACAGCCTGTACCTAATCTTCTTTGTCTGATTGAGGCAGAGAAGGGGGTCGGATGGATTTGCTCAAAAATTGATGGCTTTTCATGTACCCTTTGAGGTTTATGCGGATGTGGAGGGAGCTGGTGGAGAGGAAGGGATGGTTGCACCTAGTAAACTGGCTGTCGTTCATATCCGCTAGGAAAAAGGAGGGAAGAAGGGTAGCTCTCATCATTAGACGCGCCATGGCGTAGTTGTCAATGGCGTTGGGGTCAAAAAAGAGGGGAGGCAAGCCACGCTCTTGTGGGGTCGGGTCCTGCTTTAGTAGTAGCTTAAGTAGCTTAAGATAATTACAGGTAGTTATGAAGGCTGGATCGGGGCATGAAGAGAAGTCCGCGAGAAAGCGCATCATGGAATCATTTAGGCTTCCCGAGTCAAAAAGGAGGGCATGCTCGAAGGAGGTGGCATTGGAGTTGTAGATGATGGGAAAATCATGACATCCATGGAGGGTGGCAAAAAAATCCACACCTACCCTACGAGGATACGCCATGAATGTGGGTCGTTCCTCTCATAGGGTAGGGTGTTGCAAAACGCCATCCAGGCAAGCATGCTAATATCGCATACTCGCCTCCTCCATAGGGGTTGGCAGTTGTAGCCCTGTACAGTATGTGGTATTTCGAACACCTTGTCTTGCCAAAAATCTACTTCCTCCATGCCCCACATAGTGATAGTGGGGGTCTTCTCCCTTTCTTCTAACCATTTTTGTCCCAGTTGGTCACCAGTCACGCGATCACCTCCTCTATCACCTTGATCGGTAGGACTCTCCGCAGGCTGTTAGGCATGAGGAAGCTGAAGGTGAAAGGGTCCTTTTCATTTTCTTGCCATTCCCAAATCACCAGCTCCGCGTGGAATCCAACAGGGACGTCATCAGGGCACAATGGGAGGGGTGCGAATGGCCGCACGACTAGTTTGGCTCTTAACTGCCTCCTGGTTTCTTCAACTAATTTTCTCCGTCTCTCCCTTAGCGCAGTTTGTCTTTCCAAGGGCGGATCAATCTATTGCTGTTCTTGAACATACGGTGAGGGGGATTGTGGGATTATCTCTTCGTTGGTTCTCCTCATGATGAATTCAAGGTCAGCCTCCTCCCCCTGCCGGTCTTCTAGTTGCGCTCCCTCCTCAAAGCCGAGTGTGTCCACTTCCTGGGGGGTTAGGCCAACCAGTAGTAGGTACTTCCATTGCTCTTCTAAGCTCAGCCTAACCTCCGCAGGTTGGGGTGGCATCTGTAGCCCCGCATGCAGGGCCCTATATGCTATGCTGAGTTTTTTCTACACCACCTCCAACAACTCCTTTCCCTTTGGCCGGGCCGTGTCCAGTAATGTGTTGAGAAAGGCCTATTGTTGGGCACTAAAGGCTGTCTGGGCGGTGTCTGCTTTACTTTCTGCAAGGATTTTTTCTTTCTCCACCAAAGCGAGGCCTTCACCCGTTTCTCATTCTACGCAGCCCATTCCTCTGCTCTTTTGTTCATTCCTTCCATGCTCTCCCCCTACTTCTATGCTAGGGTTACGCGCTTCTACTCCTACGCTTTGAGTTCTCGGCTCATATTCTCGTGCTCTTTCCTTCCCAGGTGCAGTTGATCGGTCATAGACTCGATCTCCCTTTGATGTTGCTCCCTCTCTTGCTTTCTCTCCTCCTCTTTGGCATTTATTTCCTCCATCATTTGCTCGATGTTGGTGGTTTTTGCCTCCAATTCCCCATGTTGCATCAAGAGGAGCTTGTATTCCCACTGCATTTGCACCAGTTCTTGATTTTCATCCTCAAGCCGCTGTTTGTAGATTTCTTCCATGTCTTCCTTGGCCTTTAATTCCTCCTTGAGATCAAAGATCTGTCGTTGTTGCATGGCTATTGTGCGAGTTTTCTCAAGCTGGAAGGCGGCTACTGACTCTTTTTCCGCCACCAACTCAGCCACAACCATCCTCTTTTCCTCCTTCACCTTCTTCAATTGGGAGAGCAACTCGGCAACGTACTCGTCGTAATTGGCTGGTAGCGTCATTGTTGTGTGGTTGGGGTAGTCGAGGCTTCCACTCTTGGACGCTTCTGGTCCTGTCTCGACTCAGCATCTGCGGGGCTGGTCTCTTTTGCCCGTGGCCGTGGTTTCTGTGCTCTTTCCTTGGGCCATTTCTTTACTAATAAAATATTGCATTCAGGTCACGAAGTTGGAAAACTCCATGCTGGTAGGGATGCTAGGGGTGAGGATGGTTGGTTCAGTGGAGAGTGCCATGAGGGTGGGGATAGGATGGAGGAGGGCCTTGCCTTTGCCTTCAAGGATAGCGGGCGGCGCGACTTCTGGTACCTACGTATTAGAGCTAGGCCCTTCTTCCCTTAGCTGGCTCTAGGCTCCCAGATCATCAGCCCTGCACTGCTGCTCAATGGACCGGCATGTGGCTTCGGCCAAGTCCTCCTCCTCCTTCCTTCTTAGTTCCTCTTCTTCCTCCACAACTCTTCTTTGCCTTTCTTTTTCAACTTTCCTATACTCTTCCTCCAGCTTCTCCTTTTCTTTCTACTCTTCTCTTTTTCTCTTCTCAGCCTCCTGTTTTGACACCTTTTTAGCCCTCTTAACTTGTTCTTTTGTTTCTTCTTCTTCCTGTTTCTTCTTCTTCTCCCTCTCCTCGGCCTCCTTGAGGGATTGTCTTTTCGCCTTTTCCAAATCCTCTTTCTTCTTCCTGCGGCCTTCATGTGTGAGCCGCTACGTTCTCCAGCACAGGCACACTGATTCAGTGCATCAAGGCGTTGTAGCGTTGGTGGCTAGAGAAGAGCGCGTATACTATTTTTGCCTGCAATCTGGTTTCTGCATCAAGGATGTCCTGGATATTGATGCCGTCATTTGTCAGTACGTCCTCCTTTCTCATCTTCAGCATGGCATACACATCCCTCTTCTGCTTCTTCTCTATTTTTGGCTCCAGTCCCAACGCCTTATCCACCAAGGCATGGATAAAATGAACCTCTACCTGTTTGGTGTTTTGCCCCCTTCCTATTGTGATGGTGGCACACTCATTGTCGGGGTCGTAAGGCCTGAGAAACTCCACACACTTTGTGTGGTCAGGTTCTTGCACAAAATTTTCAAGGTACTTGGTGAAGTTGCATTTTTCAACGACTCTCCTGGCCACTTCCTCCTTGGCCACCAAAACTTCTACATTGTGAATGGTTCGAAACTTTAGTTGGTTGTAGGCACCGCTCTCCAGAGTGATGTTGTATTGCGCTCTTTCCTCTTCCGTGAACGAAAGTCGGTGGCCATGGTCTTGTTACGACATCTTTTGTTCCTGTCATAAACCCCAGTTCCCAAACCCCAGTTTCCATTAGTGCTTTCAAATTAACAATTCGCAAGAGAAGTCATAGACTAAAAAGGAAAGACTCTATGTGTTTATTGAATGAAAGCATTAAAATCCTATCCAATGTGGAGTCTTCTCTTTCAGCTTTAACTTTTTGCCCTTTATTTCAAAGTTCTCTTGACATTTTCCTACCTCGCTCGTTGTCTGCGTGCTTATGCATTTTGCTTGATTTTCATTGGTTTTAATTGATCTCTTGATTCACCTCACTCCCCTTCCCTTCCCAGCTTGAGAAGAATCCTTACAAGGATTGAAGGTTTTGGAGGTTGAGGACCTCGGCAATGGGTCTTAGGAGTCACCGGTGTAGGAACCAAGTGTAAAAATCGGGGTTGTACTCTAACTAAGCTGCGCGATCGAGGTCACAAGGGCGAGTGCCAACGTGTATTATGTAAGTGAGAACATCTGTTGAGGAAGTCACCAGAGGCACCGCGACTAGTAATGTGTAGCTTTTCCTCAGTCAGTAGGCGATCAAGGTAAGGGTGTCCCTTGATGTGCTCTTCCAGGGGGTGGTCCCGAAGAGTGGTTAACACTCTATACGAGGTTGGCATGATATAAGTGGGGTCATACTCTGCTATTTTGATTACACGGTGCTGCTCCGCGTTGGTCATGACTCAGCATCCCTCTACTTCCCATTGCAACCTGAGTGTACCAGTGCCACATGAATGGGGATTCAGTCCCAGCAAGTTGGGATAATTCTACAATCTCTTGGTCGGTGATGGCAGAAGTGGTTCGCTAATTGTATGACATTATGAGGCGTTGTTTGAGAGCTTGCTCTTTAGAGACCTTGCTGTTGAGCAACACAGCAGAGCGGAGTTTGCTGCCTTTGTGAAGGCAAGTTCAAACGTCTCCCAAGAACAAGGCATCATGCAAATTTCAATTGTAAAAGGCTCGGGCAACAAGCCTAAGTCTAAGCGATCATAGCTCAGAGCTAGCTCGCTAAAGGTGGCATCAAGCCATCTAATGCAATCAACCACGTCATCCCCTGTATCTTCAGCTAGATCTGAGACCAGTGTAAAAAATGATTTTTGCTCATAGGAGGGTTTAAGACGTGCTGGTGGTTGGGGTTTGATAGCACTAGAGCCTTTAACAGTGGACAGTTGTGGTTGCGGGTGTGTCTTAGGTTGCGGTTGGGCTTCTTGGCTTAGGGCTGGGGAAGCAGCAGCTACTTCTGATGGAATGTTGCCTTCAGAGTGGATCATTGTAGCCGGATGGGCTCTAGTGGGTGATGGGCCATGCGATGATGTATGTTGTTTGGGCCGGTAGGCTTGTTCGACTCTCTTGGGCATATGTATGGATGGGCTTGATGGATGTGGGCATGGGGAGCACTGCGGCTTGTGGTTTTGAGGTTTGACGGGACTGGGGGTGATCAGGCTTGGAGATAGCATATGAGTGGTGGTCTTGGCTGTGTGGGCTTTAGGGATCCATAACCAGGCATTCCTCTCATAGTAGCCTTGCGCGTGCAAGAGGGATTTAGGGACCCACTTTCACCTGATCATGCATTGATTGTTGTAACTGCGCCTTGGTGTCCTAGGTTTAGAGCTTTGGGTCTTATGAGGTCGTGTGCGACGACTCCTAGGCGGCAGTTGCGGCTGTTTAGGCCTCCATTGGAAACTAGGCTATTGAGCCTTAGCTTTTGTTACCACGAGTAGTGGTTCTTGAGAGGTGGTGGGTGGTGGCCGAGCACTACGCTTCTCCTTAGATTCGGATGCTAATAGTTCTATCAGTGGCCATGCGAATTGTTCCATCGCGCACCCCTTGTTGAAAGGTGTAGCAATGTGGATGTGCCTATGGCTAGGTGAATGCGCTGCAACTCATAATCGACATGGCAATGAGTTTGCTTCTTGAAAGTTCGCCCTAGTAGCATCTCCGTGCCCACGTCCTTGGTGTTTGGCAACACGTAGAAGATCATTGGTATAGTTTCAGTCTCGATAGAAACGGCAGCCCTACACTTACCAAGGAGTGCATAGGAGCGGCCCCCATATGGATTTAATCTAGTGTTAGTGGGTTGTAGTGGCGGTTTGCCAAGCTGGGTCTAATGATCGTGAGTCAAGACATTGAAGTCTACTCACTCGTCAATTAAGGCATTGAAGATGCATGTTTGCTTGGCAGTGATCGTGATGTGCAGGTATGCAGGTTCCACAATTTCCTCATCCTCATCATCATCGATTTTGGTGATGGTGGCTACTCGGACATTGACTGGTGGTTCCAACATTGGTGGTTCATGCAAAGGATGTATGGGGGGATAGTATTTCTTGACACAGCTGCCATTGAAGAAGCCTATTCCTTCGCTGGCTAGAGTCTCGAGCTCGACGTTGCCCGTTCGACTGATCGCACGGACTCTGAAAGGTCCGAGACCCCGAAACTTCATTTTTTGCTTGTGCCCCTTAATTGTATATAGGAACACTAGGTCGCCTTGTTCGAAGTCGCGTTGCTTGACATGCTTGTCAAACCAGCTCTTGCATCATGCCTTCTCACATATGAGTGCATGAGTGGCTAGAAGACGAGTCTCCGAGAGGCGTTCGAGCTCTACTAGGCATTGCATCCATGCCTCCTTTCCTTCCCATCGCTGCTGAAGTACAATTCGTAGGCTAGGCACGAAGAATTCTACGGGGAGAATTGCTTTGGTTCCGTAGGTCAAGCTAAAGGGGTCTGTCCGACGGCCATTTTGTAAGCTGTGCGGTAAGTCCACAAGGCCGCCATCAGCTTGTTATCCTAGTCGCTGCGTGAGGCTGAGACTACCTTGTTTAGGACGTTGACAAGAATCTTATTTGTGGATTCTGCCTAGTCGTTTGCTTGAGGGTAGTATGGAGAGGATTTCCGATGGATGATTAGGAAGGTGGATAAGAGATGAGTTATTACTTCATTGATGAAGTGTGTCCCCTGGTCAATGACTAGTTCGATGGGGCATCCAAATCGTGAGATCACCTACTCTCACAGGAACTTGGCAGTCATTCGAGCATCGTTCTTTTGGGTTTGTCTCACCTCTGCCCACTTCGTTAGGTAGTCTATGGCCACAATGATGTATTTGGCCTGAGAATACTATGCAGCGGGGCTGATGGCCCCATGAAGTCGGTTCTCCATTTTTCGAAGAGTTGTCGTGCAATGATTGGGGTCAACTCCATTTAATCCTTGTGAATTGGGACCTTGGTCCACTGACATTCGTCACAATGCTTAGCAAATCATGCAGCATCATGAAACAGCGTTGGCCACCATAGTTGAAACTGCAACACCTTGTGGGCCATTGTGTCTCCGCTAAAGTGTCCACCAATAATCCCACTGTGTGCCTCTGAGAGCACATCATGCATCTCATGTTCGCACACGCATCTGCGTAGCAATCCATCTTGCCCTAAGCGATATAGCTGGCCTACTATCAACTGGTAGGGTTGGATTTTGAGAATAAGTCGCCTTAGTCTTGCCTTCTCTTTTGGTCGTTCAGGTAGTCCATGCTCAAGCACTTGGACTATGTCATTTGCCCAATATGGCGTTAGATCGGCCTTGAATAATTCCCTCCCATTGGAGAGGTTAAAGAGGTGGGCATCTGGTAATTCATCGGTAATGCTTCTCCAGCGGATTCTCCTGCGGGGATGCGTGACATATGATTAGCCATGTAGTGGTGTTTTCCCTTCCGTACAACCACGAAGAAGTCAAACTCCAAAAGCAGAAGGAGCCACCGAGCTATGCGTCCTATAGCGCAAGGTTTGTTCACTAGGTATAGCAAGGCTTGATGGTCTACAAATAAGGTAAAGGGTGTAGCCAATAGATAATGTCGAAACTTCTTCACAGCAAACACCATGGCCAAGCTCTCTCTTTCTGTCATCGAGTAATTCATTTCCGTCTCTGTGAGTTGTCTGCTAGCAAAGCTCACTAGATAATCTAGATTGTGCTCGCCAGGTTGGCACAACACTGCCCCCACAACAATTTTAGAAGCATCGATATGCATGTGGAAGATTAAGGTCCAATCTGGGGCTCGTAGAATTAGTGCTATGGTTAGAGCCCTCTTCAACTCTTCATATGCTCGTTAGCATGCTTCAGTCCATTCAAAGACAATCAGCAGCTTATATAAAGGTCTAGCTATCAATGCGTAATTCAACACAAACCGTCGATAGTATCCGATATGGCCTAAGAAGCATTGAACTCCCTTGTAGTTGGTTGGGGGTGGAAGGTCGACAATAGACCTAACCTTCAAGAAGTCGGTGGCAATGCCATTCTTCGACACCACGTGGCCAAGGATGCATCCATGCTTCACCCAAAACTGGCATTTCAGGGGGTTCAAGGAGAGACGATATAGGCGACACCAGTCAAAGACTGCTTGGAGTTTTTTCAAGTGTTCCATCCAGGTCGAGTAAACGTAGAGGTCATCGATAAATACTTCTAACTCCTTGCAAAGCATGTCTTTAAATATGGTGCACATGAGACGTTGAAAGGTGGCAGGGGCATTAGTCAACCCGAAAGGCATGGCTATGTACGCAAGGACCCCCCACTCGGTGGCGAAGGTAGTCTTATGCCTGTCGGCAGGATGCACTTGCACCTGATCGTATCCTAAGAAGCCATCCAGAAAACTGTAGGCCTCCTTGCCTGCCACTCTTTCAAGCATGTGCTCGGTGTATGGCAATGGATAATTATCCCTTTTAGTAGCAACGTTCATCTTCTTGTAATTGACGCACACTCTACTTTTTCCATTTTTCTTCATCACAATGACTATGGGTGATACCTAGTCCGTGTGCTCAATTTCGTAAATGAATCCTACTTTCATCAGCTTATCAATCTCTTCCTTGACAGCATGAGCGTGCTTAGGATTCATTGGGTATGGTCGCTGCTTCACCGGCGCTGCGTCTGGTGTCATGGGTATGTTATGTGCCATTACACTCAGATCTACCCCTTTAAGCTCTTCCAAGGACCATGCGAATACGTCTACATACTCTCGCAAGAGAGCGAAAAGACTCGCTTCCTCTTCCTCAGCCAAGTCATCGGCAATGAAGACTAGTCGGGGTGTCTCCCCTTCCCGGACCAAGTTCACCTCTTTGACCCTGGCTGGTCCCTCGATTAGTTCGCTTGTTTGCCCTTGCCGTTTGGCACCCATCAAGATCACTACCCTATCTCCTTTCTTGAATTTTGTAAATTGTTTAGGAAGGTCCCGTGGTTTTCGTTGTTCGTCTGTTCGGGTGTCCCTAGGTTGGTTCACCCTTCCTTGCTTCAATCGTCTACGCCTCAGGTGGATAGGTAAGTCCCTGGTTGTGCGTCCGGCCTAGGTATTTTTGGGTCGCTATCCGAGCTCACCACCGACTCAGAGTCGAACTCACCATCTTCGCTAAAAGAGGGGGTCTCCCTTGGTGGTCATAGTTCAGATGGTGATTCTGCCCTAAGCACTGATGTCGCTCCTGGTTGAGCTAGGCCTGCTTGCTCAAGGTCTATGGCTCCTACATGTTCTAACCAGGCGCGATCACAATTTATGTGCATGAGTCCTCGCTCTGTCTTGTAGGCACTTCTTTTTTGCAGCTTGGAATCTGCCTGTATTTGTTCTATTTCATGTCCCTCCATGTCGTATTCTATCGAATCCATCTCACCCTCACTTCCATCACTGAAGGGTTGGCAGTCTTTATACTCGTCGTCAGAGTCCTCTGCGCCAGACTACTCATCATCTCGTAGGTCTTGGTACATCTCTTGTCATCGATCCGGGACTAAGGCCCAGTTGTACATAAGGTTCAAGTCATGCACCTTGGTCCATTGCCACTTGGATTCGCCTAAGAGATCTTGGAGTGGTTTGAGGTTTGCTGTTGAATTGTCAGCTAGCTTGTCTGTTAAGTATTCCAAGGCCTCCTGGAGTTCTCTCTTGTTACTTGGCACTTGGAAGGTGACGAGCTTAGGTCTCCCAAGAAGGATTCCTTCCATCATGCAAACTGGTATAGAGGGCGTGCCGTCGGTCGTGCCCATCATCTTGATGGCTTGCTCATGCGCCTCTTAATCTGAGAACGGCAAGTCAACTGTAGCAAGGACATGCATCCAATCCCACTCATCCTCTAGGCATGGGATATACTTCGTCAAGGGTCCATAAGACTTCTTGCCTGACTGTCACCCTTGAGCATTGAGGAGATGGCATTCAAGTTGACTGGTGAGGTCTTCCAAGTGTCCATCTCTACCCTCACAGCTTCCATCCGGTTGCCTAAGAATATCAAGCCGTTACCCCAATCTTCAATAACTCTGTCATTTGCGCATCTAGGGCTTGCCTAATAGGACATCGTAGTCCATCCCCTTCATAACTATAAAGTCGACTGAGAACTAGACACCTGCGATTTTCACTGGCCAGTTTTTAAGTACCCCGAATGGCCTCACCCTCATGCCATTTGCTAATGTGACATTAAATCGAGCGGTCTTAACAAGTGGCCCCAGGTCTGCAGTATTGCGTGGCTTAGCACACTAACCCCGGCTCTCGTATCTATGATCCCCTTTCTTGTTGTGTCTCCTAAGGCTAGGACTGGTAACACTGCATGCATCTCGGTGCCTTCCCAGAAAGCATTAACATGCAAGGATTTTGGCACAGAGTGTAGCATTAGACTCGGTATTTGTGTTTCTGCATCCTGATCCTATAGATCTGTTGCCTGTTCTTGTGATTCCTTGACCCACTGCTTGAGGTTTTGCCATAGGGTGGGATGCTGCCTAAGTAGGTCTCATAGGCTTAACGTCATTGGGGTGGTCACTAGCATGGTAAGGAGGCTGTCGATTGCTCATCCCTCTCCTACGCCGGATTGTCCTGGCCAACGGTCGTGACTAATTTGTGGGCCTGTAGCATCAAGGCTTGCCCTAAGGGGTACCGTCTGTGGTGCAGTTGCATCTCCTGACTTTGGTCGAAGGGGTGAGACTATCGTGCTCATGCTGATGAGACCCTCACTCTCATCCTCTAGGATGGGCTCAGCGTCCCTTAAGTGCTCTTGGGCCTCTTTTACCCAGTCCTTCACTTTCTCTATGGCCTCGAGTTGGCGCTTCGGATGCGGGTACTCCCCTACCTTGGCACTTCCCTTTTCGGTTGTTTTGGGGGCTGAAGTTTCCGTCTCTGTGTCCTTGACTTTCTTTCCAATAGGCAAAGTTGTAGCACTCTTAGCTTTTAGTGTGATCTTAGCCTCCAGCCTCCTCTTCCTTCGCGTGTGGCTCTTTTTTCCCGTCGAGGCTGCATCGAGGTTGCTAGGTCCCAGTAGTGATATGTCGGCCTATTTTTTTTAGGCACGGGTCATGACCCGCAATGGGATGGGTGTGGCCTCCCCATCAAGGTTCTTGACACCAAACAGCCCCAATGGGACAGATGGTACTTCGACTGAATTTGCAAAAGTTTTTCGCTTTGGGCAATCGACGAAGAGATGGGTGATTGCACACTCAACACACCTTAGGTCAGCTTTGTCTCTATTCTGTTGCTCCCTCTCGGGGCAGCATGATGAGACATGGCCTGAGTGACCACAAGTCCAACAGATGATTGGATCCTACGTCTACCCTCCTAGGCCTCTACCCTGTCCTCTCCCTAACGCCATCACTGGTACTGGTCGATAGTCCATAAGGACGGCGTTTCCCTCGTCATCGTGAGAGACATAAGGGTATAAGTAAGTCTCTTCCTCATTTAGCTCTTCCACGTAGTGGACTGGAGCGTCACTCGGTGGATGGGTCACATAGGGACCGGGCAGCGTAGGTATACCTGTAGGGTTTATGTCCATCCTAGGGACAGGCGGCTTAATGTCGTTAGGTGCAGGAAGGGCCAATGGGGCTCCCCTTCCAAAAAATGGCTGCGGTCTGTTCGCTAGGTAAGGCTGACTGTATGGTTGGAAGTATGGAAGTCTCCTAAGCAATCTGCAGTGCATAATGTCGTGACTGAACCTACCACAGTTAGCGCAAGGTCTCGACCGAGGGTCTTGACACTCAGCCGGTAAATGATTTCCACCACAGTACACACATTGGATATGTGGCCGCATTGGTCATCTCCACATGTCTTGCAGCTTGAGTATCTCCATCTTGACATCAGCCAAGTCGTGGTTCGTCTCGGTGGCCTTCCCCTTATCTTGGGATGATGGGGTTGGTCGCTCACCAGAGATTGATGCTCTTTCCAAACCTCGCGAGATGGTTTCTTCTGAGTTGGGGCTCCTAGAGCTCCTCTCTTTTAGTTGATCGTCAACTCTGATAGCTTCCTCAAAAACCCTAGCTAGCGTGTCTCGCTGCAAGCTCGAGTTGGCTGCCAAAGCCTTATACAGTTCCTCGTTTCGAATTTCGCTGATGAACACAATTAAAACTGCTCTTTCAGTCGGTTGTTCACCTATAGGGATTCTCTTGAAGAGGCTCCTTACATGGATTACGTAATCACAAATGTTCTCCTTCTCTTTTAGTTTGACATTCATCAGTCATACTAGCAGATTGTCGGAGTATCCAGGCTCGGAAAATCTCTTAATGAAGAGATTCTTAAGGTTATTGAAGTTTACTCGCTCTGTGACATCTAAGCTTGTATACCAAGTCTTGCCCTTGTTACCTAAGAAGAGCCCGAATGCTTGAGAACGCTGAGTCAAGTCGCTGAGGCCGTTGGCTTCGCAGACTTGCTCGAACTACTCTACAAAGTTGTATGGGTCATCATGGGGTTGGTACTTGTCAAGCTGCTTTGCGACTATTGGGATTTTAGACTTGCTCTTAGAGCCTTGGTTTGCTCCTAATCCTGCCAGCAGTGAGGTCACCAATGCTGCAGCACTTTGCTCTGTTGTCTGCGGTGTTGTCTAACAATCGCTTCATAAGAATTTCGCTCAGCGTTAAGTCTCCTTCTAGGGCTCTCTCATGATCCGTTCAGTTTCTATCGGCTAAGTTCAGTACTCGCTGTACCTCATGCAACTCTATGCTTTGCCTTTGAATCCTAGCCTGCTGGTCTCTATTGTATGCGGCTATTCCTTGCAACGCCTTATGGGCTAGCTTCCTCTCTTCTTCTAAGTCTGCGATGATAACATCTGCTGTCCGACTGCGATGCTCATACCGGGCGTGCGCATTGTAGCTGTTGACCAGTTGCTGCATAGCCTCTAGGAAGACACCCAAGTCGAGTTCCTCGTTAGACCTGCGGTCCGAGCTTTCCTCTGCCATAGTCGAGTTCTCGTACTTCGCCAAGCTATCGATCATGTTGAGTGGGTTTGTCAAATACCCTTCATTTGCACCGCTTGCTTGGTCCTACTTTGCGTGTTGATGGTTTGTCTCTATCTGTGGGTTCTCTCCTACTCTTGGGTTCCTTGAGTGCCTTATCTCAGTGAGTTCCTTGACTTATTAAATACAGTCCTCAAGTTATCTCCACTCCATGCATGTGTTCTTTCTGGTGCACTTGTGTTCAATCACGCTTTCAGTTTTTCTTAAGTGCACTTCAAGTGTAGAAATTCAAGGTGAGTGCGGCAAACAACCTCTAAGCGTCTCATGCACCCTCGGGCTTGATAGGCTTTGTAGATCAATTCTATGGCCATCTAGATGGGATTTAGGCCTTTCGATTACGTTGCCTTGCCATTTTTGGACTCGATTAGGGTTTTATGGCTTAGCGGGTTGCCTCTAGGTCTCTGGGTTTCTAGGTATCGCAATAACCCACTCAAATTGTTAAGCGGCTATGCCTTACGATTTTGTCTACTCGGTGTGCCAGAATCAGGATCTGAACGTCAGGCGGGATTACGATAGGTTGCGCTGCTGAGGTCTAGTTGGGTCAGGTCAAATTTTTGAGAAATTGAGTTAGACACACTCGGTCCAATTGGTCCGAGTTGCAGGGGCCGAGTGAGTGACTTGGATGGGCCGAATCGCACTTGTCCGAGTGCAAAAAGTTTTTCGCATGCCAAGGTCTGAGTGGAGTAACTCGGACGGGCTGAGTCAAATGTTGGGCCGAGGGCCAAGTCGGGTCCTGGGCTGATTGGACTTCGGGCCGAGTGTCGGTTTGGTCCAAGGGCCGAGTGGAGTAACTCGGACGGGCCGAGGGCTAATTAGGGTTTTCGGATCGAGGTCCGAATGGGCGGGTCCGAGGGCCGAGTCTGGGACTGCCCCATGATGACGATTTCGATCGAATCTCCCGAGTTAGGCAATCATCCCAAGCACAAACTTCCGAATCCTAGTTAAGGCACCAAGGGAAGTGATTGGTATACCTAGGTTGAGCGGTACCCTCTCCGATGACGAGATCGAATTGAATCTTTGCGGGGCTCTCACACACACACACTCTCTCTCTCTCTCTCTCTCTCTCTCTGTGTCAAGATTGTGGGAGAGAAGGAAGGAGTCTTACTTGTAGCTTTCTTGCTTGCACAATGGGGGAATATACACAAGGGTGGAGGCTGAAAACAGTTTTCCTCTTCTTAGTTGTGTAAGCCAAAAAGAACTCGAGTACAAAGAAATAGAATGACCCTATATATGGGTCTCAAACCAAACTCAACTAACTAAGGTGGCATACTAACTGAGCCACGAACTAGAGTAGATAAGGAAAGCTGTCATGTAGCTATTATTCATGGGCGGTGTACCAACCGCATCTGCAACTGACAAGTCGGTGACATAAATGCACAACGATCACCCTGGCATATCACGAGTGGAGGTTGATATCTCAACACTCCCCCTCAAGCTCAATCCCAATTCTTGCACACCAAGTAGGTCTCTGAACTTGCGCAGCTTCTCTGCGCCCAATGCCTTCGTGAATATGTCAGCTACCTGATCCTCTGTGCTGACATAAACTAGATCAATAAGACCTAGTAAAACCCTCTCCCACACATAGTGATAATGCACCTCAATGTGCTTTGTTCTAGCATGATAGACTGGGTTATTTGCCAAGTGTATACTACTCATGTTGTCACAATAAATGACAACTGGCCCATCTGTAGCCTGATGCATATCATAAAGTAGCTTATGCAACCAAGCTACCTCACATCAGCCATTGCTACACCCCTGTACTCAGCCTCTGTGCTTAACAAGGCAACTGTAGGTTGTTTCTTGCTGCTCCAAGTGACTGCAGCACTCCCAAAAGAGAACACATATCCACTGGTAGATCGTCTATCAGAAATATTACCAGCCCAATCAGCATCAGTGTATCCATGCAACTGTATCTGAACCCTACTCTCATAAAATAGTCCATACTGCAATGTGGACTTCACATATCTGAGTATGCGTCTAGCCGCATCCAAATGTGGTTTTCTTGGAGCCTGCATAAACTGACTTACCAATCCAACAACATAGCTCAAATCTGGCCTGGTAATAGTCATATAAATCAAACTTCCTACTATGCGTCTGTACATAGTAGGGTCTTCCAGAAGCTCACCTGCATCTGTGCTCAGCTTCACATTCTGCTCCAAAGGAACTGAAATAGGCTTACAGCCTGTCATCCCATATTTGGACAGCATGTCCAATCCATACTGCCTCTGCAAGAGCTGTATCCCACTTGGTGATCTAATCACCTCAATGCTCAAGAAATAACGCAGCTCTCCCAAATCCTTCATCTCAAACTTCTGCTTCAATAGCATTTTCACATGAAGGATATCTTCATCACTGTCACCTGTCATAATCAAATCATCAACATAAATGACAAGTAGCATAATACCTTTCTCTGTTTTTCTCACATAAAGTGAGAAATCTGCCTTGGAAATCTGAAAGCCAATAGTGACAAGATACTGTCCTATCTTGTCAGACCATGCTCTAGGTGCTTGCTTCAAGCCATACAAGGCTTTCTTCAACCTGCAAACAAACTCAGGATGAACAGTATGCACATAACTTGGTGGCTGCTCCATATAGACCTCTTCTTGCAAATCACCATGCAAGAAGGCATTCTTTACATCCATCTAATGTAAAGACCATCCCTTTGATGCAGCCATAGCAATGACTGCTCTTACGGTTGCCATCCTTGCAACCGGACTGAATGTTTCTTCATAGTCAATGCCATATGTTTGTGCATACCCCTTGACTACTAATCTTTCCTTGTATTTATTCACAGAACCATCTGCGTTGTGCTTCACTTTATAAATCCACTTATAGCCAATTGCATTCTTATCTTTAGGCAAAGGTACCAACTCCCATGTAGCATTTGCTTTCAAGGCATCCATTTCTTCATCCATGGCTTTCTCCCATTTTTCTTTTCCCATGGCTTGCTCAAAAGAAGTGGGTTCTGGTTCCTGTATCACTTTGACCATATATACATAGTAAATGGCTATAAATCCATCATATTTCAGCCTATCCACAAGATACCTAGCTCTGGTAGACCTGCGCAAAGTAGGTTCACTCCCAGGTACTCTCAAAACATCCTTGGTCTTCCTTACTCCAGGTGTAACAATAGAAGGAATACCCAACTCATCATCAATGCTCTGTTCGGAGCCACTGGATTCACCATCCACATAAGTGTGACCTGCATTCACATCAAACATGGGCTAATCTACCTTCTTTTTTCCTTTTCGTGAAACCTGCATACCACTATCTGCATTGTTTTGAGGAGATTCTCCTGATCTCAATCTGCCTGTCCATGGCAAAGAATATGAACCAATGCTAGAGAACACTCCAGGTCCACTAATATTTTGTGACTGCTGCTGTGAATTCTGTGCAGCATTACCATTTTGTGCATCTACATCATCAATCACATTTACTGGTTTATACCAGCTACTCATCTCATAAAAAACAACATCTCTGCTCACTGTAAACTTACGAGTAGAAGGGTTATAGCATCTATACCCTTTCTGCTGCAAAGAGTAACCAATAAAGATGCACTTCTCAGCTTTTGGATCCAACTTGGATCTCAACTCATCTGGCACATGAACATAGGCAATGCAACCAAAAAATTTCAAATGAGAAATATCTGGTTTCCTACCAGTATACCTCTCCTCTGGAGTCATCCCATGTATTGCTGCAGTGGGAGTCATGTTCATTATGTAGACTGTTGTAGCAACTGCTTCAGCACAGTAAAAATCTTGGCAAGTCTTTTTCGTTGAGCATGGCACGAGATGCCTCTCCAATATGCATGTTTTTCCTTTCTGCAATTCCATTTTGTTGTGGGGTATGACTACATGAATATTGCTGCTTTATGCCATGCTCCTGCAAGAACCTTGCAAACTCATTTGAGAGGTACTCTCCCCCTCCATCTGACCTTAGGCATTTTATTTGCAGGCCTGTTTCTTTTTCAACCATAGGTTTAAGAGTTTTGAAATGCCCAAAAACTTCACTTTTCTTTTCATAAAATACACCCAAATTTTCTGCTATAGTCATCAATAAAAGTGACAAAATAATGACAACCTCCAAGAGATGCAGCTTTAGTAGTCCACACATCAGAGTGGATTAATTCCAATGGCTTCTCACTCTCTTGAACATGTCTAGGAAATGGTTTCCTTGCCTGTTTTCCAAATTGGCAGGCTTCACATACCTTATGCATTTCTGCAACCTTGAATTTAGGCAATCTTGCAACAATATTTTGGGCCTGCATTGATTTAAGTCGTTGTACATTAACATGACCAATGCATTTATGCCAGATATCAATATCTGCAACTACACCAGTCCCATGTGCAAACATTGCTGCACTCAATTTAGACATGTCTGCATCCAACGTAAACATTCTACCCTTCTTCTTTCCTTTTGCTATCAAGTGACCTTTATTTTTCATATCCTCAACAAAGCATCCATGAGGATTAAATCTGACCTGCAAGCCCTGCTCAACCGTTTGACCAACAGAAACCAGATTCTTGGTGATATTCGGGACATGAAATACATCGGACAGGTATTTCTTTTTCCCATCCTGCATAGACAAAGGAATTTTTCCAATCTGCACAATAGGATGTGCAGTATCATCACCAGTCTCCACAAATCCTGGTTTTTCCATTTTCCTTGCATCCTCCATCCATTCTGCATGACCTGTCATGTGGTTTGATGCACCTGAGTCAACATACCACACTTCATTGCTTTCTTCTGCACTTGTCACAGAAATGTTCATGTGTTGCACCATAAACAAATGCTCATTTCTGTCACACCCTGTCTACTAGAAGATGCATAATTTCCTTGTTGCAATTTCCCATTCATGATGTCATTCTACTTTTTATAGCAGTCTTTAGCCATATGACCCATTTTACCACAGTAGTAGCATTCAACATTGTTGTTTGCATTTTGGCCTCTTTGCCATCTACCACGACCTCTTTGGCTCCCCCTGCCTCTAGAGTTACCACGTCCTCCTCCATAGGACTGGTTTTCTTGAGTCTGATGTATATTCTGATTTCTACCATGGCCTCCAAATCGGCCTCCTCTACCTCTGCCTCTACCTCTTCCAGCATTTGAGTAGAAGACAGTTTCTTTTGAAGTTCCTCCTGAAGAAGATGCACCACCATTTCTTTGCTCCTTAGAAATTAGAAGAGCAATCAACTCCTCAAAATCAGGAAATCTTTCACGAACTGAAATGGATGTCCGAAACTGTGCATAATCCTTTCCTAGACCATTCAAGGTCACAGAAACTAAATCATCATCTTCCACTGGCGACCCAATGGAAGCAAGTGCATCTACAATCTTCTTCACCTTCATGTGGTAGTCATTGATGCTCATACTTTCTCTTTGCACATTATGCAACTCTTGCTTGAGCTGCATTTTCCTGGCTTGCGTATTTGTGCTATACGTTTTTGACAAAGTATCCCATGCCTCCTTTGGCGTACTTGCATCCTGAATATGCACAATCATAGAGTCTGAAATACTGATAGACCAGTACATAACTTTCCTGGCTCTCTCATGCCATGCTTTGAATGCCTGCATTTGCTGTTGATTGGGAACATCAGGAAGAACTGGTTCTTCTTCATTTCCTGCAACAAATTCCCAATATCCTTTTCCCATAAGGAAATTCGTCATTCTAAACTTCCATGCTTGGAAGTTGTTCTTGTCAAGCTTTTCAGTTACAATCTGTGAAAGAGAATCAGACGCCATTACAGAATACTGCAAAAAATTCTGTCACTGCAAAAAACACAGCTTCACCCTCACAAGGGCAAATCTGCAAAACTGGCGAAAGTTTTTTTTTACCACACAGTCACTTCCTAGTGACGATTTTGCATAAACAGGAAACAATGATGATTCTGTAACTCCCAATGTCTCTGCACACAAGCATACGATGCAATTTCTATGGTAACTTTTCACCGACCTGTAGAACAGTGCTCGCACAGCATAAAATAGGGCCTTTTCCTGAGTGCGTTCAGAAAACTTTCGCCTCCAAAGCACGCCCCGAAATGGCCTCAAATCAAAAAAACAGGGTCACCAAGGGCTAAAGCCCTTACCGCAGCATATACTGCCCTCTTGCTTCACCACGAAGGGCGTCTCAACCTGAGAAATGCACTCTTGCAATTTCCGGCTGTGCTACTGGCAGAGATCTGCTCCCAAAACAGAAAATGAAAGCAACACTGCTCCTCTTACCAGAACACCGCGAACTTGGCTTGCTTTCTTGAGCTCCTTACCACGAACAAGGCTCTGATACCATGTCAAGATTGTGGGAGAGAAGGAAGGAGTCTCACTTGTAGCTTTCTTGCTTGCACAATGGGGGAATACACACAAGGGTGGAGGCTAAAAACAGTTTTCCTCTTCTTAGTTGTGTAAGCCAAAAAGAACTCGAGTACAAAGAAATAGAAGAACCCTATATATGGGTCTCAAACCAAACTCAACTAACTAAGGTGGCATACTAACTGAGCCACGAACTAGAGTAGATAAGGAAAGCTGTCATGTAGCTATTATTCATGGGTGGTGTACCAACCGCATCTGCAACAACTGACAAGTCGGTGACATAAATGCACAACGGTCACCCTGGCATATCACGAGTGGAGCTCGATATCTCAACACTCTCTATGCAACGGTTGCAAATGAGCTCTCCCTTGGCCTCTTGGCTCTTAAACCCCTTCCGAGGCAAGGCTTTGACACTCTCAATCACTCACTTACCGACATTAAGCATCCCAAGCTAGCTTTTTGCCTTTTTTTACATGATTTATGCCTTGTTTTGCCCTGTTTGCAACAGTAAACCCTACCCTTATCCGGTTCGATTTCCTAATCCTATCCTATACTAAATGCAACGAGAATCGAAAGCAACAAACTGAAATGATTTCTACCTATTTTTCAATCATCAAACAAACTAACTAACCCAAAATACTTACTTGTTTCGAAGATCAAAACACCCAACCTTCCTACCTACCTCAAGCTCTGTTTCAGGGGAGAATCCCTTATTTCGATGCTCGATATGGGGCACGCAAGCGCTCAAGCTTGAATTTGTGGTCCCGGCAAACGGAACCAAAATGTGGGAGCTCTCGCTCAACCGCCAAGACCCACAGACCGCTTATTGTTTCAAGTGTTCCAAGCGAGCTCTAATGGCTACCTCTCACATAGCCAATGCGCCATCGATCCTACGAGTGTAGTGAGCTTACCTTGATGCTCCACGATCCTAGATGCTAGTTCAAGCCTCCTCCATCTCAAAGCTCCATCCACCATAGCCACGCACTCAAGAGAAGAAAAGAGAAGAGAAGAGAAGAGAAGAGAAGAGAAGAGGAGAGGAGATGGTGAAGAGCTTCACCCTCTTGATCCCTCACTCCCACTCACTCACTCCCTCACACTCTCACACTCCCTTTCTCAAGAGCACACACAAGCAAGAAGAGGAGAAGAAGAGAAGAAGAGAAGAGCTCTTGTTGGGCACACACCAACAACGAATGAGCTTCCATTCACTTTTTGAACTTTATATATACAAACCCTAAAACCCCATGGGCACCCATCCCTTTTTACATGATCGGCCATTGTGGCAAGGTCCCTTTTTCTAATTCCCTCTTTTTGCTTCATGCCCTAGGCCTATATTCGACTATTCTTTTACAAGTGGCACAGGAGGGAGCCTGGCGCTCTTTTACAAGAGTTTTTGGAGTTTTTGAGGTGCCTTTTATTTAAAACTATGATTTTGGCCCCGCTTAACTTTAGAGGCCACCTGTGTGTCTTTGCTCATTTTCCATCTTCTTTCCGCTTTTTCATTCATCCTTCTGCCTTCTCGGCTTGGGGTTAACAAGCTCTCTAGCATCAACAACGTGAGTCTTGGATATCATTTGGAGCTCCCAACCTCTATTATTGCTAAATACGAATAGCAAACTTGTCGTAATAGACTTGAAACAATGTCTTCTAAGCTATAATGGCTCTTGTCTTGCTCTATTAATGATTATATGCATGCATATTGATGCCAGATCATTGGGGGATATTATGTGGATGTCTTGGAATGCTTTTGGGACTGATTTGAGCTCAAAATAGATTAGTTTTCAATATCATTTGAGTGTTATAATAATAGGGCAACATACCATTTTATCAATGCACACGTATGCCTCTTGCTATTGAATGCTATTTGGGCACTCTATTGGATGCATTGATGCCTGACATGGATGCTACATGCTCGAATATGCTCATTGAGAGCTCTTGAGCTATGATTTGGAATTGGTTACATTGACATTGGCTATGGTTTATGCTATTGGCTACTACTTTGGATAGTACATAATATATTGGGTCTTATACTCCCAAATGTATATCACATGTATCTTGGATCTTTGGATGTTATATACATGATGTATTGAGCTTCTTTTGCTCATGTGGCATTCAATCTTTGTTCTAGTGGTATCTTATGTGACACTTGGATATTACCTAGAGCTTTGGATATCCATAGTTGAGCTCAAACTTACTTTAGTGAGATCATGGGACTTGATTGAGTTATGTCTATTCTCTTTGACATGCAGGTATTGCCTAGTGGACTGATTTGATCTTTGCACTAAGCTTGTTACCTATCTTTGTTAGGTTGTTGTTAGTAGTGTATTCATCTTGCTTGGCTATGTATTGAGCCTCTTTACACTTGCTCAATTAGTTGTGTATATGGCAGTTCTCTTCCACTATCTTTAAAACCCACTATATATATGATAGTTATGCCTATTGGATGTATCTCTCTCTATCACATTGAGTTTGACAATTCTTGATACCGACTATATGTTTAGTGACTACTAGTGATTCGTACATACCCCACTACTTGCAAGATATACCTAGCAATTGAAAATTGGATTCTATCAGTTGATTGCTCACACGTAGCTTTGGATTCAATGTTTTCATTATTTTCAGCATGTTAATGCATCGTCTATAAGGGTAGATGATTTGACTTGATTGTCATTTACTAGTAGTTAGTGGAAAATCCTCCTCTTTGCTATTTCATCTATTTAGACACTATCTTGGTCTTGATTTTGATATGTTTTACTATCATTTATAATATCTTGTTTGTCTTGAAATGTGTTTTCATTTCTTGCATTATGGATGTGGATTGATTGACAGTGCTATCTTCAACATTGACAAGTTGGATCGCACAAACTACAACTATTGGAAGGCACAAATCTAGCAAGTTTTAGTGTAGAAATTGCAGATTAAGCCTTTGAAACATGAATGTGTAAAGCCAAAATGCTTTGATGCAGAGGATTGGGCTAAACTAGATGAGTGATGTAGATCTACAATCATTTTATCACTCTCTAAGAAGGTTTTCTATAATGTTCTCTCTCAAGAGTAAACCACTTGGGAGTTATGCGATAGGATTTGCAATATCTATGACAAATTAGAGCCTTACCTCTCAAATGTATTGGCTAAAGCAACTCATCGATCTTCGTATGAAGGAGAGGACTTCCATGTCCATTTAGTTAAATGAGTTTTATTCTATTTTCAATCACTTTTCTTTGCAAGGGATTGACTTTAAGAATAATTTTTCTCTCTTGTTCTTGCTGGTTACATTTCTTGAGTTGTGGGACACATTCTATACTATCATGTGTGTAAATATACGTGGTGATGGGCTAAAATTGTAGGATGTACAGGGTGCACTCTTGAATAAAGTAGTTAACCAAAAGAATATTGATGCTTTATATAGTTCTTATACTTTGACAGCTAGAGGTAATAATGATAAGAGAGGTAATGAGTGCCATGGGAGAAACTCTCAACAATCTCCTTCTTAGTCATATGGATAGTCTCACAACAATAAGTCCCATGGTCATAAGTCCGCATTGCATGGTCATATTCAACACCATAGTGTCATAAAATGCGTAATAACAAGTGCAAGGAAAAGGGAAGGACAAAGTGTAGGAAAAGAATGATAATTGCAATATCGTCCCTAGTAAGTCTAGCGTTAAGATTGAAGAGATTTTGTGGGAGCTTTTGCTCAACCGCCAAGACCCACCGATCGCTTAGCGTTCCAAGCCGAGCATTAATGACTACCTCTCACATAGCCGATGCGCCATCCATATCTACGAGTGTAGTGAGCTTACCTCCATGCCAATCGAGTTACCTCCTCTCCCGTGCACTCTGATAACTCCACGATCCAAGTGCAAGCTTTAAACAAGCTCCATCCTCAAGCTCCACGCTCCAAGCTCCATAGCCGCGAGCAAGATAAGAGAAGAGAAGAGAAGAGAAGAAGAGAGGAGAAGATGGAGAGCTTCTCCTCCCCGGTCCCTCACCTTCACACACTCACTCCCTCACACTCTCACACTTCCTCTCTCAAGCACAAGCTCAAGCAAGCAAGCAGAAGAAGAAGAAGAAGAAGAAGAAGAAGAAGAGGAGACCCACTTTTGGCCACACACAAGAATGAGCTTCTCATTCACTTTTCAACTTTATATACAAAACCCTAAATCCCTTTTGGGCGGTCATCCCCTTATCCCCTTTTTTACATGGCCGGCCATGGCCTAGGCCCTTTTTCCCATTGTCCTCCTATCTTCCTAGCTTCCTTCCTACCGCCCATCTATTTTTATAAATTGTACAGGTGAGAGCCCGGCGCTCCTTAAATTAAATCATGATACGCTTGAGCTCTTTTACAAAAGTATTGACTTGCGCTTTTCCTTGTGTGCCTTTGTCTTCCATTTTAGCGTTTCCAGATTTTCCACCTTCTTCGTCTATCGGCTAACATTACCGCCCTCCTAGATGAGTGCCAATCCCATGGCACTCACCGTCGTAGGTAGCAGGCTTTGGCATGCACTAAAGATGTGGGTGAAAGGGACATCAATGGTTGCCGTGGGGGAGTGTTGGTGGTAGTGTGGAGAAAGGTCGTTGGGGGCACGTTGGTAGCCTAAGTGGCTAGTGGTAGGGTTGTTGGAGTTGGTGGTGGGGCTTGTTTGTTGGGGATTGCACTGATGGCCAGCACAAGTGTTGGTTTGTTGGGGATACTGCACATGACGATTCTTGGCACGCTTGTAGGATGATAAAGGATAAGAGTTCAGAGTTGGATGTCAATGAAGAGCGAATGACACTTTCATTGGAGTCTTCAATACCTGCAATTGAAAACCTCTCATAGGTGGTCTCTCCCTAGGGGTAGTGCTAGTCTTCTCTATCGTACACAAGACAGTTCAATTAGTTTGGGAGACAAGTCGAACTCTAAGCAAGCTGAGAGTATTGTCCTACACTTGAGGACCCAAACTATGTATAGATTTTGGTGCAGATATTATGTGAGTGCTCATGCATACTTAGATATTATGTAGTTAGAAAACGCGGACTGGTTTCTCGTAACAATGTGTGGATGAAGCAAAGTTGTCCATGTTGAGAAGAAGTCTTTTTGTTCTTTTATTTTCTTTTTCCTTTTCTATTTTCTTTTTCTTGTGCTTTTTTTCTTTCTTTCTTTCTTTCTCTTCTCTTTTCTCCCTTTTTTTTTTGGGACTTGCCTGAGTACAACCATTGCAATATGTTGAGGCTGTCAGTTTTTCAATGGGTTGGAAAATGTCCAGCTTTGAAGGCTCGGGAAATGGATATTACAGTGATGATTGTGCCCTAGCCTCGTTGTTAGAGAAGTAGTTGTTGAGATGGGGAGATACACTTGAGATATTGCAAACTTCTTTGCGACCCGCGATGTCGGTATAATTGAGGTAACAACTGCCATGAGCCAACTATAGAGCTTGACCCAGAAAGAGAGCGTAGCCCATGACTATGCTTTGGGCCATGCGATGTGGGCGATCGGCAAGGGTGATTTTTGCTTCTTTGCGACCCGCGATGTCCGTACAATTGAGGTAACAGCTATTGTGAGCCAACTGTAGATCTTGACCCAGAAAGAGAGCGTAGCCCATGACTATGCTTTGGGCCATGCGATATGGGCGATCAGCAAGGGTGATTTTCGCTTTCGGTAGAGTGGCTTTGTCGTGGCTCTTTGTGGGGTCGATGGTCTTGCGGCAACTTGGGCATTGAACACTTTCGCACAAAGACCTGTATCGTCTTGCATCCACTTGTCACTTCATGAGAGTACATGCACGGTATATACCGCAACTATAATAAACCAGTGCAATGCAAGGAGACCTCACTTATCTGAATTCCATGGTGTTGACTTAGATACTTATCACCTGCGCTTGATTAGCTTTTTCTTTTGCTAAAGACGTAAAATATATTAAACACAGATATGAAAAGTTTGTACAATGGGGGAACATGTCAACACTTAGCCATTTAAAGACAAGAAGTCATGGCCAGGTAGCATTTGATAAACCTTTTATGGGGCTACTCTATTTGTACAAGGCGGGGCGAGTCTAAGTGGTCGGGCGACTGAGGCTGTGCTGGTGTGTGGACTGGTTGTCATGGGGTGGGGCAGGGCTCATCCTCGGAAGGATAGACCGGAAAGGGAGAAAGGTGTATAGAAAGGGACGGTACCCTGTCTACACCATAAGAGATGTTGGTCAAGGCTTCCTATGTCAGTAATGAGGGTTGCATGCCCTCCCCTTGGAGGCGAGAATGGTCACACAACTTTTAAATGTGTGGTGAGAGGAGGACCTGAGGAGCTTAGCCTGTCAAACCCAACTCTTCTCCCTGCACTTGACTATCATTGCTTGTGTGTGTTGATATTGTCTATACAAGCACAAAATTCATTGTTTATTTATGTACATATTTACGAATCCATGTCACTTCACGAGGATAAAAGCCAATTGTAGAACTCCGGATTGTACAGGAGTGTGGCACACGCATCCAGTACTCGTGGCAGCTTACTCAATACCGATAGATATTTTGCAACATCGAGTAGTATAGAACCTTGTTCGAGTCTACTAGTAACATGTAACTCCTCCTCAGTGAGAACCTTATCAGACAAAGAGTTCTCTTGGCTAGTTTTAGCTAAGTCTGTACCCCGAATGGCAGTCAGCACCACTCGAAAGGAAGTTGGTGCCACATAGGTTGGGTCTCTTTGAGACCGCCATTTGGCCAATCGCTCCTCTGAGACTATCATGATTTGGGCCCCTAGTTCGGCCATTGCAACACGGTTTTCACACCAATGTTGTTCAAATGGACTTCAACCCTCTGATTGTCGCTTTAATTACTCTATCTCTAAGAGATTTGGTTGCCAGAGCATATCATTGAATGTTACAGTTAAGCATAGTTCGTCGGCTTCCTCGTAAAAGATGAGTCGCATGCACTCATGCAGGAGCTTGTTATAGTGCTCGTCAAGATGTTCTTGCTCTTCCCAGGATAAGGAAAATGGCAAGTATTCTTCAAGCTGCTCTTTAGGGAATGCGCCCATGTCTGCCAAGACGTAGACACGTGCAAACACTTTGAGCTTAGCATCCAACTCGGTTAAGCATTCTGCGACACTTCTATGTTCAACGAGGGCTTGCTCGGTTGCTATCTCATGCAAGGTTCTAGGAGTTTGCCTAGGCTTTAGGATAGCTGGGGGCTTAGGCCTAGACGAGCAAGATTGGTCAACGGTAGGATTTCTTATGCTCTTAGGGTTTCCATGTTTCTCCTGAGGCTTCGTTATTGTGTCATGGTTCTCCTTGGATGTGACTGGTATAAATTTGTCACCCTGTTGTGACAGCGTTGTATCCACTCTTGATTGGTCAATGCGAGTTCTGTTGTCGGTGGATTGAGCATTGCAAGCAACCGTTGATGGTAACGACTGCTTTGATTTTTTAGAGCACACGTATGTGTCTGAGGTTTCACCGCTATTAGGAGAGGCATCAATGGGTTCATTGGTGGATGGACTCGATGCTTTATTCCTCAACTCTCTAGCGCTCTTAGTCTCAATGTTCTTGGGGTCCACAACCACCTATAACTACTATTGTTTTTGTTGTTTTCACCTCTTTTTCTTGGTCAGTGAAGGTGCATCTCTCAACAACTCAAGACCCTGGACCAAGTCAACCGTTGATGTGCTTGGTTGGGCCTCATCATTCTCTTTCTCTAGTGTGTCCTTATGGGACATAGCTGTGGCCTGCTGAATAGCCTCGCTAGGTTGTGAGGGTACAACTATCTCCCTTTTTGGAGAGTCTAGCTCTTCCCTTCTGTTTAACTCCTCCAGCCTAGACTTTAGGCACTTTGGAAGTATTGGAGTTGTCAATGAAGTTGGTTGCGATACCTCCTCCACAGGTAAACTATTAAGGACACATTCCGCGAGGGGCATTGTCACGGCCAAGGGCTGTGACTGTTGTGATCCTGGATTGGAAGTAGTAGCAGCTAGTTCAGTGGACTTGCTACTATTAGTGGCTTGCGGTGTCAAGTCCTTAGGTCGATTGGAAGTGGTCGTGTCTTTTGTTGCCCTTAGAGCATTCACTTGTGTAGATCGAGTATCAGTTGAGCTAGCCACGGTGAAGTGCATAAGCATATCCTTAGGTTGAGAGCTAAGGATGGTGTCGTGTCCTGCCTCTTGGACATTTAGAAGCTCTGATGTAGATAGAGATTGGGATTGAGTAGCCGCACTTGACGACTGTTGTGCTTCCAGTGTCCATTTAGGGGAAGAGGGTGTAGGAGACTTGGGACTCCTAAGAGGCTTTGACACTGGCTGGGAGATTTACTCGTGGATGTTAGATGATTTTGCTATTTGCTTTGTTGAGCATTTAACCTTGCCATGAGCAATGTTGAGCCTATGATGCCTGCTATCCTCTTGGGAAATCAAAGGCTCCTTGGGCACTAGTGGCTTTTGCATATCCTCAACGATTAAATCTAATATCTGCTTGTCAAGCACGTTAGGCTGAGGATCTACCCTCCGATTGGTCCCATTTGGTTTCTTGATTTCGACCATGAGAGGCTTGATCACTCCACTGTTGTTGACTTGAGACTTGGTTTTTCATTTAGATCTCCTCCTACGCTTCTTTGCTCTTGATACGATCTGGCCTTCAGTCGACAAGGGAGGCTTAGCAAAAGGGGTTTTGGTACCCAAATTTATCAGTTACCTGCGTAATACCCTTGAGCACGTAGCAATGCTTTGGATATCCATCATGGCGTTGTGCTGGCCCTCCATCGATGCCTTTGTCTATAAGGCTTGGGCTTCTTTTGGGGTCTTCTACGATATTTGTAAGTCCAAAGCCTGTCCTTGGCATTGTCTCTTGACCTTCTTATTTGTTTGACCTGTGCCTGTATCAACTCTTCCAACAAGTCCTTGCTCTCATTAGTAGGCTTGACTGTTATGTCAACACTCTCCTTGCCTTTCCCTCGAGGTTTGATGAGGTCACCCTTGTCACCCTTTTGAAGGGTCTTCCTAGGAGGGTTTCCTTCCCGTAATTAGCACTATTTGGAGGAACATGAAATAGGATAGGCCAGCTCTCAGTTTCAATTGCCGCAAGGATTTTGCACTTCCCCATGAGTGCTTGTTGGTGTCCGCCATAAGGGCTAAGAGTTGCATTAGTCGGTGTGAGCTCTGGTTAGCCTAGTAGGGTCCATGATTCATAGGTCAAGATATTAAAATCTGCTGCTTCATCAATCAGAGCATCGATAGTATGCTCTCTTTTCGCGATGAGTTTGACCCTAAGATAAGTAGGTGGTGCTATATCTTCGTCTTTTGGGTCTTGGCTTGTAAATTTAAGCCTTCTGATAAATGCCCTTGAGTCCCCAACTGCACTACCAAATGTGGATTCTCCATTGATGTCTTGGATCGTTAGTGTAGTGCTATTCAAGGAGCATCTATCATCAGGACTAGCATATCTAGTCCTCCTCGCAGTTGCAGCTTGATGTTGTTGATTTCTGCTTTGACTAGATGTAGTCTGTATGCA
Organism: Lygodium microphyllum; assembly: GCF_053477565.2. Taxonomy (NCBI): domain Eukaryota; kingdom Viridiplantae; phylum Streptophyta; class Polypodiopsida; order Schizaeales; family Lygodiaceae; genus Lygodium; species Lygodium microphyllum. The sequence goes on along the minus strand of NC_141153.1, from coordinate 53,060,044 downwards.
ATACATATGTGTTTTTGAAGTGTGGCCTTTTTACCCTTGTTGGCTTGATTGGCCCATTGATGTTATAGGGTCTCTGTCTCTCTCTGTTCGGGTAGGGGCTTTTGGTTGCTCTTTTGCAAGTGAGAATCCATGCTCGTGTAGAGTCATTACTACACTACGATCCAATTTGCAGGACCTGTCACGACACGCGTTTTCTCTCCAACCTACTTGGGGGAGGTGCGGAGGGGGTAGAGCCCCCTCTGCGAGGGTTCGAGGGGGTAGTCCCCCCGGCCCGCAGGGCCGTTACGGTAAACACCATGTGCAATTTGGAGGACCGTTTATAGCCAAATTTTAAACTACTTGCTCTAAGTTTCAGCCCAGTGATGGATCTATGATGTGCCTTTAGCTCTACGTAGCCTTTAGGGTCAATTTCGGGGTTTAGATGCATCAAAATTTGTGTTCTAGATACCTGTACGATTTTGACAGTTTTCTATCCGATTCTCAGATGTCCGATTTTCAGGAGTCCGATTTTGGGTTGGTCCGATTGGTCCAGTGGTCCGATTTTGATCACATTCAATTTTTGGAATCGAATGTCCGATTTCTGGAATCGAACGTCCAATTTTGATAGGCGTCCGATTCTGAACTCATCCAATTCCTTGCATCTGATTTTCATGTGTCCGATTTTCGGGGTCCGAGTGTCCGATTTTGAGACTGGGTCCAATTCTCGTAGTGTCCAATTCTGGGAATCGGATCGGACAGGGTGGTCCGATTCTAGCAGTCGAACGGTCCGACCCCAAAATTGAATGGTCTGATTCTGGGAATCGGACGGACTAGTTCGACGGCGCAGACGACGGCCCGCGAGTTGCGCACGATGCCTCAAGGTCAACGCCTACTCCACGAAATCATCTAGTGCCTTCCAGATAAGTACAAAACACTACAAGGAAATGCTAGAATTACCTAGAATCACTGTGGTGCTTGAATTGATTAGCACTTCAGAGGTCTCCCCGCTGCTCTCTCTCTCTCTCTCTAGCTCTCTCCCTGGCTCTCAAGCTCACTCTCTTCTCAGAAGGCAAGATGTCAAATGTGGTCTTCCTGGTTCCTTGGGCCTCTTATTGCCCCATCCCAGCCTACTGTAACCTCAGAAATTAATCCCTCATACTCTTCCAGCCATAAATCTGAATATGTGCCCCTATTTCCCTGTTTCAGCTTGTTATATAGCAATAGAAAACCCTACTGTTTGCTCCAATGTTTTGCTCCTATCCTTCCTAAATGCAAGAAAAAATTATAAGAAAAATACCTACACTACTCCATCATGCTTTCCCAAGTCCAAAACAACAAAAACCTGCTTGCTAAGGAGATCAAATACCTCTTCAAACTCCCTCGCTTCCTACCTATCTACCTCAAGCACCAGTTCGGGGAAAACCCTACTTCAATGCTTGATTATTCGAAGGGCGCAAGAGCTCAAGGTTTGAATCCGTTGGTCCTGGCAACGGAACCAAAATGTGGGAGCTTTCGCTCAACCGCCAAGACCCACGGACCGCTTATTGTTTCAAGCATTCCAAGCCAAGCATTAATGGCTACCTCTCACATAGCCGACGCACCATCCATATCTACGGGTGTAGTGAGCTCCATGCCGATCGAGTTACCTCCTTTCCCACGCACTCCGGTAGCTCCACGATCCAAGTGCAAGCTCCATCCTCAAGCTTCACGCTCCAAGATCCATAGCCGCGAGCAAGACAAGAGAAGAGAAGAGAATAGAAGAAGAGAGGAGAAGATGGAGAGCTTCTCATCCCCGGTCCCTCACCCTCACACACTCACTCCCTTACACTCTCAGACTCCCTCTCTCAAGCACAAGCTCAAGCAAGCAAGAAGAAGAATAATAATAATAAGAAGAGGAGACCCACTTTTGGCCACACACAAGAATGAGCTTCTCATTCACTTTTCAACTTTATATACAAAACCCTAAATCCCTTTTGGGCGGTCATCCCCTTATCCCCTTTTTTACATGGTCTGTCGTGGCCTAGGCCCTTTTTCCCATTGTCCTCTGTCACAACTCTATAGAAACAGAATTTGTATCCTTTTTCATTAATTTGTCTATATAATGATTTATTAAATTTATTTCCTTTGCACTAATTAGATATAAAGAAAAGTGCATTGGAGCTAGCCACTGATGAGTGGTCACAGGTTATGGTGGACCCATGCGGTGGGTTAGAGAAAAGATAGTTCACACTTCCACCTATATGGCCCGATTGGGCGCCTGTGACTAGAACTCACGCATATCAGGGTTAGACTCGCACACAGAAAGGATTGATGCCTTGAAGTATGGGCTAGATCCACCAGAACAGACAGTTACAATCAACAAGATGGCATGATCATGAAATGCTTGTATAATGTGCATGTGTGGGCTGAAAGCTTGAAATGCACATTTCTTTGCATAGAAAAGTCACATGAAGATTCGGATACCATTTTTGCGATGTACACGGAAAAAGCTTTCATATGACACCCATATTGGGGGGGTCCCTAAATTTTAGGAGATCCCTAAATTTTAGGAGGTTCCTAAATTTTAGGAGCCTCGAATTAGCCTAAAAATGCTAGTCCTAAAAAATAGGGATGCCATTCTAAAAATAGTAAGTTCTATACTCTGACTGTGCTTACTAAATTTGGTTGTTTCTATTCTTGACAGTATTCAACCCAAAAAGGAAGGCCATAGAGAAGAGACAAGTGTCAAGACACTTGTCACACAAGTTTCCAAGTGTCCCACCACTTGTCACATCTCATGACATATGGCTGGACACTTGTCTTGTGCTACTCCACTTTCCCCTTTTGTACTAGCTCTTCCCTCTCCTATAAATAAGAGCTCGTTTTTCTTCATTCAGCATCATTTTTCTTTGTTGTAAACTCATGTACAGCACCCACAGATAGCCAGAAACTGGCCCCATCCATCCCCATCATCATCTCCCACTTCTCCATTATCAAATTCATCCATATTTCCTCTTCTATCACTGTTGTTTTACAGGACAGCAAGCCTGTAAATTCATTACAGCACCTCCTTTTCAAGCTCTTTCTTCCATTTTAGCAACAGGAAGCAAGCCCTATCCATGTACTGTTGATCAACGATGGAGAAAGGCTGATTTCCCTTTTTTCTTCTCTCATACTGTAAAGAAATCAGTTCTTATCATTGCATAATAGATAATGCGTGTGTGTTTGTACATCTTTGCATGATCTTGTGAGAGTAAGAATTACTTCTTCTCACTCTCAGGTTGATTGTAACTGAGCTCCTTCCTAAGGGACTTGGGTTGAGCAGAAATACATTCCTTCGAGGGGGGGGGGGGGGTTTGCCCATCTTCAACCCTCAATCTTGTCTCCATTACTTTTACATTTTCATGGCTGTAATTTTGTGAGTAATTTTCATTTTCAGCTTTAAGTGTTCATTCTCTTTTATATTAAATCTCGAAAACAAGCGAATATCATAATTGTTAAGCCAACTACGTTGTTCGAGGCATTTACAGTGGTATTAGAGCTTTGGCTCGGTCCTCACCCCAACACTGGTAGTGCTTATAATTATAAGTTTGTTTGTTTTCAGCCCTTGCATTGAGTGCTTGAGCATTTTTTTTTTCTTAAGAGTCTCAATGGATCAATCGAGTGCTATCCTTCAAGCCATTCAAAGTTTTAGAGAGGAGAATCAGCAAATTCGTGAGCAACTTTTCAAACTAGAAAAAGTTGAGAATCCCAAAGAATTCAAGGAAAGAAGCCCATCTACTTCAAGGAGACAAAGCCATACCAATGAAAGGAGCCGATCAAGAAGTCCAACTACTTCTAAGAGGCAGTCCCATTCTACTTCAAGACAAAGAAAGAGATCGCATCGAAGCTCATCCTCTTCTTCAAAGTCATCTGGCGCCTACTCTGATGGACCCTCTTCTAGTAACGAAGAGTCACACCCTTCTCATGGAAGACCTCATCATCGTCAAAGGCGTCGACATTCTTCACCCTCGTCTCCATCTTCATCCCCATCAAGCACTTCATCATCTTCAACCTCAAGATCCGGGCATGGACGAAGGCATAAGAGGAAGAAGAAGACTAAGTCACTATCTCAACTTGAAAAGAAGATCAAGTTCAGTATGTATGATGGTTCCCGAAATCCTGATCTTCTTCTGAAGTTTATTCGTCAATTTCAAATTTTGTATGGTCGTGACAAGTATAAAGAAAAAGAAAAGATTAAGTTTGCAGCTTTACATTTAACCGACTTAGCCCATACTTGGTGGACGGGGTTGGAATATGATCATGCTGCCCCAAAATCATGGCGGTCCTTTGTTCGCATGATACAAAGCCAATTTCTTCCTATTCATTTCAAAAGAGATGTAAAAATGGAATGGGATCGGCTTTGGCAAAGGAAAAATGAGTCACTTGGTGACTATACCAAGAGATTTTGGGAGCTACTTTTGAAGGTCCAACATTTCAAGAAGATCAACAGTTTGGAAAAGCTTAGGAAGTTTCAAGGAGGTTTGCATTTTAAACTTCGTACTGCTCTTAATCATTATCATTGTTCTAGTCTCAGGGAACTCATTGGCCATGCTGAGACATGGGAAATGGAGCACAATGGCAACAAATCATTCCAAAAGAATGATAACAAGAGAGTAGCTGACGATGAGGAGTATTCAGCCCCAAATGAAGGACAAAAACAACGGCAAAAGCAGCCATCAAATCAAAAGAAGATGAAGCCCTATGCACCTCCTAATGCTCCTCAATTTCGCTCCAATCTATATCCACAAGCAAAGCAACTTTCCGAAGAAGAAAAGCAACGCTTCATGAAAGAAGGGAAGTGCTTTAAATGTGGACAAACAGGCCACATAGCGAAGCAATGTCCAAACAAGGGACAAAGCAAGGTTTCTGACAACAAGCCTAAGTCGCCAGTGAAAATCAATGCTATCAGTGATGTAGTTGCAAACACAACTCACACTCCAGAGATGCGCAAATTATTAAAAGCTTGGGGACAGTTGCAAGGTAAGCAAGCACTATTCTTGATAGATCTTGGGGCGAATGAAAATATCATTTCCTTGCAATTAGCTAAAGAGCTTGGATTAAAGAATGAAGAGATGGACACTCCGGCAGAACTTCGCCAAGCTTTAAATGCTGATGAAGGTGACACAGTGAAGACTGTGATACCCTACATTGGCAAGCTCAAGTTTCAAATTCAAGGCTACAGTGACGAAGATACCTTCTGTACCGGAGTCCTTGATGGTTGCGATGTGATTCTTGGCATGCCCTGGAATCATAGAGTAGATTCAACCATCTTCTCTCAGAAAAAGAAGGTAGAACTCACCAACAAAGGCAAGAAGTACGAGATCCAAGCTGGAGTTTCTGGAGACACCATACCTATGGTAAGCTATATGCAAGTCTCTAGAGCAATTAAGGATTGTGTTCAATGTTGTCTGTTTTATGTCACTGATGTAAAAGATAATATGAATGCTGAAAACCAAGAGCAACTTCAACTCTTGGAAAAGTATAAAGATTGTTTTTCGGAAGATCTTCCTTATCAGCTTCCCCCAGAAAGGCCAGAAGACCATCATATTGATATTATCCCGGGCAGTTCTCCTCCTAATATAGCACCATACCGTGTGAGCCGTCCTCAACAAGAAGAAATCAGAAAGCAAGTCAAAGACCTACTCAACCGTGGGCTAATTAGGCCAAGTAGCTCACCATTTTGTTCACCGGTTCTTCTTGTTCAAAAGAAAGATGGCACATTTAGGATGTGCATTGATTATCGAGCCCTCAACAAAATCACTGTGAAGAATCGGTTTTCTATTCCCAAAATTGACGACATTTTGGATCGTCTAGGAGACTCAAAGGTTTTCAGCCGCATTGATCTAAAGAGTGGTTATCATCAAATTAGGGTAATACCACAAGATGTACACAAAACTGCTTTCTGCACTTCATACGGTCTTTATGAATTCTTGGTGGTTCCTTTCGGATTAACCAATGCACCAGCCACCTTTAATCGAATGATGGAGCGCATCTTTAGAGAGCATCGACAATATGTCGGTACCTTCTTTGATGATATTCTTGTCTTTAGCAAGAATGAAGAGGAGCATCATCAACACTTGGAAATTGTTCTACAACTACTACAACAAAATCAACTCTTGGTAAATGGTAAAAAGAGTGAATTTTTCATGCATAAAATAAATTACCTTGGGCATGTCATCTCTTCTGAAGGGATTCAGATGGATCCTGAAAAGATCAGGATAATCCAAGAATGGCCTCATCTTCATGATGTACATGAGGTGCGATCGTTTCTTGGCTTATGTTCTTATTACCGCCGCTTCATCAAGCGTTTTGCACATATGGCTTCTCCACTTCATGACCTTACAAAGAAGAAGATCTCTTTCCAATGGAAGGAAAAAGAGAAGGCAGCCTTCACAAGGCTGAAAAAAGCTCTTACTTCTGGACCTGTTCTTATCATTCCAGATCTGGTAAAACCATTTGTGGTGGAAGCAGATGCTTGCGGTGATTGTATTGGTGCAGTGCTAAATCAAGAAGGCCATGCCGTAGCCTTTGAAAGATGCCATCTAAATGATGTGGAGAAAAGATATGACATTTATGAAAAGGAGCTCTTAGCGGTGGTTCATGCTTTAAAGATATGGAAACATTATCTTTTAGGCAATGAATTCCTTATTAAAACTGATCATCAAAGCTTGAAGTATTTCAAGACTCAAAAGCATTTGCAGGAGAAACATACAAGATGGGAAAATTTCTTGTCTATGTTTCATTTTCAAATTATGTACACTCCAGGGAAACAAAATGTAGTTGCTGATGCACTTTCTAGAGTGCCTCGCATTGCAACTATTACAGTGGCTCATCATGAAGATTTTCAAATGATGAAGAATACTTATGATGAAGATACTGATTTTGCAGCAATTTGGTCAAATTTACAGCAAGGAGGTTATCGTCTAGATTATTCCATCAAAGACGGTTACCTTCTCATGAACAATCGCCTTTGTGCACTCTTCCTGTTCGACAAAAGGTGCTTAAAGAAAGTCATGAACCCCCTTATGCAGGGCATAGAGGGAGGGCAGCCACTCTAAGTGCAATTGAGCGCTACTTTTATTGGCCAACATTACAAAGAGATACACATAACTTCATTGAGGCTTGTCTGGTATGCCAAAAATCCAAATATGATAGGTAGAAGATTCCAGGATTGTTGCAACCTCTTCCAGTGCCCAAAGATCCATGGGAATCTATCACAATGGATTTCATCTCAGGTATTCCAAGAACGCCTCAAGGTCATGATATGATTTGGGTCATAATTGATAGATTCAGCAAACAATCACATGTTATTCCATGTCATAAAACATTGAAATCCGCACAAGCTGCAAGACTTTTCATTCAACATATCTTCAGATTACATGGTATGCCTTCTGAGATCATTTTAGATAGAGACTCCAAATTCACAAGTAACTTTTGGCGTGCTTTATTTGAGAATTTGGGAACCACTTTAAAGTTCTCCTCAGCTTTTCATCCTCAAACTGATGGCCAAACAGAGGTGATGAATCTCACTCTTTTGGATATGTTGAAAGCTTATGTTAGTGAACATAAGTCACAATGGGAGAAATATCTTCCATTATTGGAGTTTGCTTACAACAATACAGTGCACTCATCCACAGGGAAAGCTCCAAATGAAATAGTACAGGGTAAAGTGATTCCTCCTCCAATTATTCGCACTAAAGATAAGATTTTTGCTGCTGATGAGTTTGCTTCAAATTTAAAAACCGCAATGGATCAAGTTCGAGCCACTATCAAAGTTACCCAAGAGCGACAAAAGAAGCAAGCAGATAAACGAAGAAGACCTTTGGCTTTTGAAAAAGGTCAATATGTCTTGCTAAAGTTTGATAAAAGCAGGCTCAAACAAGGTTCTGGTCAAAATTCATCTTTTCCAAAGCTCTCCAATAGATACTTTGGACCCTTCAAAGTGATTGAGAAAACAAATGAAGTTTCTTATCGACTTGAGCTTCCTACTCATTGGAAAATACACAATGCTTTTCATGTAAGTTTGCTAAAACCTTACATAGGACCAGAACCAAAGGAACCCATTACTGAAGATCCCCCAGAAGTTGAAGAAACAGAGCAACTCTTGGAACCTAAAAAGATTTTGTTTCTCAAGGATCGAACCACGAGAAGTGGCCTTGTGACACGAAAATTCTTACTAAAATTCAAGAATCTACCCACAACAGATGCACAGTGGGTAGATGAAAAATTCATGAAGAATTACCCAAACATTCTTCAGCCATATCAAGAAGCTTTTCAGCTGAGGACAACTTAATAAAAGCCAGAGGGCTGTCACAACTCTATAGAAACAGAATTTGTATCCTTTTTCATTAATTTGTCTATATAATGATTTATTAAATTTATTTCCTTTGCACTAATTAGATATAAAGAAAAGTGCATTGGAGTTGGCCACTGATGAGTGGTCACAGGTTATGGTGGACCCACGCGGTGGGTTAGAGAAAAGATAGTTCACACTTCCACCTATATGGCCCGATTGGGCGCCTGTGACTAGAACTCACGCATATCAGGGTTAGACTCACACACAGAAAGGATTGATGCCTTGAAGTGTGGGCTAGATCCACCAGAACAAACAGTTACAATCAACAAGATGGCTTGATCATGAAATGCTTGTAGAATGTGCATGTGTGGGCTGAAAGCTTGAAATGCACATTTCTTTGCATAGGAAAGTCACATGAAGATTCGGATACCATTTTTGCGATGTACACGGAAAAAGCTTTCATATGACACCCATATTGGGGGGGTCCCTAAATTTTAGGAGATCCCTAAATTTTAGGAGGTCCCTAAATTTTAGGAGCCTCGAATTAGCCTAAAACTGCTAGTCCTAAAAAATAGGGATGTCATTCTAAAAATAGTAAGTTCTGTATTCTGACTGTGCTTACTAAATTTGGTTGTTTCTATTCTTGACAGTATTCAACCCAAAAAGGAAGGCCATAGAGAAGAGACAAGTATCAAGACACTTGTCACACAAGTTTCCAAGTGTCCCACCACTTGTCACATCTCATGACATGTGGCTGGACACTTGTCTTGTGCTACTCCACTTTCCCCTTTTGTACTAGCTCTTCCCTCTCCTATAAATAAGAGCTCGTTTTTCTTCATTCAGCATCATTTTTCTTTGATGTAAACTCATGTACAGCACCCACAGATAGCCAGAAACTGGCCCCATCCATCTCCATCATCATCCCCCACTTCTCCATTATCAAATTCCTCCATATTCCCTCTTCTATCATTGCTGTTTTATAGGACAGCAAGCCTGTAAATTCATTATAGCACCTCCTTTTCAAGCTCTTTCTTCCATTTTAGCAACAAGAAGCAAGCCCTATCCATGTACTGCTGATCAACGACGGAGAAAGGCTGATTTTCCTTTTTTCTTCTCTCATACTGTAAAGAAATCAGTTCTTATCATTGCATAATAGATAATGCGTGTGTGTTTGTACATCTTTGCATGATCTTGTGAGAGTAAGAATTACTTCTTCTCACTCTCAGGTTGATTGTAACTGAGCTCTTCCCTAAGGGACTTGGGTTGAGCAGAAATACATTCCTTCGGGGGGGGGGGGGAGGTTGCCCATCTTCAACCCTCAATCTTGTCTCCATTACTTTTACATTTTCATGGCTGTAATTTTGTGAGTAATTTTCATTTTCAGCTTTAAGTATTCATTCTCTTTTATATTAAATCTCGAAAACAAGTGAATATCATAATTGTTAAGCATACTACGTTGTTCGGGTCGTTTACATCCTCCTATCTTCCTAGCTTCCTTCCTACCGCCCGTCTACCTTTACAAATTGCACGGGTGAGAGCCCAGCGCTCCTTAAATTAAATCATGATGCACTTCCGCTCTTTTACAAAAGTATTGACTTGCGCTTTTCCTTGTGCACCTTTGTTTTTCGTTTTAGCTTTTCCAGATTTTTCACCTTCTTCGTCTACCGGTTAACAGATTTATATCGTGTAGACTGATTCTAATGATGATTACAAACTTATAGATTTTTCTCTTGATGTTTCATAGTTGACTAACATCTCATCTACCTATGCTCAATGTTAGGCTGATTGATTCAGGGGCTTCATTTCATGTTACCTCTCATCAAGAGTGGTTCTACTCCTATCACAACATGATAGGGCCTATTAAATTGGTTGATGACTTAGTATTGGATATTATTAACACCATATTAGAGATTTTGGGAATTTTCCAAGTCCCTTTTTCAGTGAATGTCTTACTTTTGTGAATGAAAGAGGGCACTATGTTTATATTTATCTTTTAAGGGCACTTTTGTACGTTACAAATATGAGATCACACATCTTGAGAGCTTAAATTATGAATGTAAGGTATGTGGCTATTAGGAGATTTGGTATTCACCTCTATCTTTTCTAGCATACTAACAAAATATGATGTTTTATGGTAGTGGAAACATCAAGGAGGCTTAACTAGTATATACTTAGGAAATTTCCAAGTTTAATGTACGAATACAAAGGTTTGAAGGAGTGGAGAGAGAATTTAGAATGCAAGAGCCTTAAACATTGTATGAAAATATGTTACCATGGCCAAAAATTATAATGGTATGGATTCGAAGGTATTATAATATGAGTTTTTTCTTTTAGATATAGCATCATTTAAAGTGAGGTGTATAAGTTTCATGAACTAGGACCTTAAAAGAGTCACCACTAACTAGATGTGGTTTAATAACTTAATCTAATACCATATAGTAATAAGTTTGGATAACCTATGATGTGATGGTTCTTTTTTTTTGTAAACCAATAGACACAAGTATGTTAAATAATTTCTCACTCCATTTGCATTTTTTGTATGTATATGCATGATATATAAATATCTTTTGTTTAAAATTTCTATCTATCTTGATAATATATGGACAAGATGGATATTGGCTTTGGCCAAAATCAACTAGCTTCACACTTTGACTAGCTAAATAAACTTTTATATCATAAAATGAAGATTTATATACCAAGCTAGAAGTTTATGATTTTTCTAAGACCAAAGATTTAACCTTTGACCAATGGTTTGTGTTTCTAAAGAAATAGGCATAAATTTTATTATTGATTAAGAATTATTTGTTAACTAAGACATAAAGTACAAAATTGAACTTAAACCACTTTATAAGAAATTTCAACACAATTAGCTAATGTTATTGAAAGAATAAAAAATATTAAGTAGATTCTCTCATTGATATTGGTGGCGTTTAAAAACACCAAGGTAACTACATAAAACACTTTAAATTTCTAACAAGCATATATTTCATAGCCATGCAAAAGCCCTTAATAGAAGGGATATATTTACTATGGAAGTCAAAATTAGTCCATATAGAGTCACTGCCTTATTGCATCATGTATATTGGAAAAATACAACTTTTGTAGATAGTTGCACTACCATTTACGAAATGTTTGTGATATCTTAACTCATGAGCAAGTTGCATTGCGTCCATATCTTTCAAAGTAGAGACTAAAGGAGTCTGCTTCAATTTGGATAATTGTGAGCTATTCAATGTAAGTGATAGACGATGTGAGGCATTTGTTGAGTATGTTTGTATAATAGACGGTCATAAAGTACAAAATAGGATTTAAACCACTTTACAAGAAATTTCAACACAATTAACTAATGTTATTGAAAGAATAAAAAACTTCAAGTAGATTCTCTCATTGATATTGGTGGTGTTTAGAAACGCCAAGGTAACTACACAAAACACTTTAAATTTCTAACAAGCATATATTTCATAGCTATGCAAAAGCCTTTAATGCAAGGGATATATTTATTACGAAAGTCAAAATTAGTCCATATAGAGTCACCACCTTGTCACATCATGTATATTGGAAAAATACAAATTTTGTAGATTTTGTATGAAACGTTTAGCTCCACTACCATTTATGAAATGTTTGTGATATCCTAGCTCATGAGCAAATTGCATTGCTTCCATATCTTTCAAAGTAGAGACTAAAGGAGTTTGCTTCAACATGGATAATTGTGAGTTGTTCAATGTAAGAGACGGATGACGTGAGGCATTTGTTGAGGATGTTTGTATAAAAGATGGTCTCTTAAAGCAAGAAGTAATTGAAGGTTGAACATATATACCATCTTTATCAATCATGGTCTCGTGCAGTGCTGATGATGAAGATGAAATACCATCATTCTCTGCTCTAGTCCATTAATCAATGACAACTTTGAATTGAGCATATAATTCATGTCCATATTGAACTATATCCTGTCCATATCGATCAAACTTGATGACTTCGCGTGCATCATGGTATTTCCTTAAGCAAGTCAAGTATGGTAGAAGTTCTTTGATCAAGATAGAGTCTTCATGATCAATATCAAATATTTTTGGATAGTGACAGGACCTCCAAATTGGACCCTAGTGTAGCAATGGCTCTACACGAGCATGGATGCTCACTTGCAAAAGGGCAACCAAAAGCCCGTACACGAATAGAGACAAATAGAGACCCTAGAACTTCAATGGGCCCATCTAGCCAACAAGGGCAAAAAGATCACACCATGAGAACACAAAGACATTGTGTTCATACCATGTCTAGTCAGAGCAAAGTGCAACATCAGCAAGCTACAAATGCCAAGATGACTAGACATGCCACTCTTGACGAGAGATGTACCTTGAGCAACACTGCACAGACAACCCAAGACGTCAGTGGGGAATCCACATCTGGTCGTGCAGTTGAGAACTCAAGGGCATCGATCAGAAGGCTTAAATTTACAAGCCAAGACACGGAAGATGAAGACATAGTACCACCTGCTTATCTTAGGGTCAAACTCACCGCGAAAAGAGAGCATACTATCGATGCTCTGATTGATGAAGGAGCAGATTTTAACATCTTGACCTATGAATCATGGACCCTACTAGGCCAACCAGAGCTCACACCGACTAGTGCAACTCTTAGCCCTTATGGGGGACCCCCACAAGCACTCATAGGGAAGTGCAAAATCCTTGCGATAATTGAAACGGAAAGCTTGCCTATCCTATTTCATGTTCCTTCAAAAAGTGCTAGCTGCAGGAAAGAAACCCTCCTGGGAAGACCCTTCAAAAGGGCGACCAAGTGTGAGGCCGACTATGTAGCACAGAGGATACACCTAACACTACCGAGTGTGAGGATAGTCACAACCTTTAGCAAGGGTGACCTCATCAAACCTCGAGGGAAAGGCAAGCAAGGTGCTGACATAACAGTCAAGCCTACAAATGAGGGCGAGGACTTGTTGGAAGAGTTGATACAAGCACAAGTCGAACGAAGAGAACCAGTGAGTGAGGCCATACTTGAAGCAAAAAGGTCAGGAGACAAGGCCAGGGATAGGGTTTGGACTTACAAATATCATAGAAGACCACGAAAGAAGCCCAAGCCTTATAAGCGAAGGCATCGATGGGGAGTCAGCACAACGCCACGATGGATATCCAAAGCGTTGCTTCGGGCTCAAGGGTATTATGCAGGAAACCGATGGATTTGGGTGCCAAAACCCCTTGCCAAACCTCCCTGGTCGACTGAAGGCCAGAGTGCATCAAAAGCAACGAAGCGCAGGAGGAAATCTAAGAGAAACTCTAGGTCTCGAGGTAAGAAACCAGACATGAGTGTTCGAAAGAAAGAGTCTCAACCTAGCATGCTTAATAAGCAGATGTCATATGTAACCATTGAGCGTGCACAAAAGCCATTAGTGCCCAATGAGCCTTTGATTTCCCAAGGGGAGAACAAACATCATAGGCACAACATTGCTCATGGCAAGGCTACTCGCTCAACAAAGCAATTGGCACAATCATCTAATAGCCTTGAGAAAATCATTCAGCTAGTGCCACATCCACCTAGGAGTCCTAGATCTCCTACGCCCTCTTCTCCCAAACAGACACAGGAAGCACTACAGCAGTTGTCAAGGGCGACTGCTCAATTCCAATCTCTATCTCCATCTAAGCTTCCAACCGTCAAAGAGGTGGGACATGATGCCATCTGTAGCTCTTGACCCAAGGATATGCCCGAGCCACCTAATGCGACTAGATCAACTCATGTTCGATCTACGCAGATGAGTGCTCAAAGGCCAACAAAAGACACAACCACTTCTGATCGCCCTAGGGACTTGACACCACAATCCACCAAGGGTAGCCAGTCCACTGAACTAGTTGCTACTACTTCCAATCAGGGATCACAGCAGTCACAGCCCTTGGCTATAACAATGCCCCTTGTGGAACGTGTCCTTAGTAGTTTACCTGTGGAGGAGGTGTCGCAACCAAATCCCTCGACAACTCCAGCACTTTCAAAGTGCCTAAAGCCTAGGACGGAGGAGTTAAATGCAAGGGAATTGGTTGAAAATCTAGACTCTCCGAAAAGAGCGGCAGTTGTGCCCTCACAACCGGGCAAGGCTATTCAGCAAACCACGGCTATGTCCCATAAGGACACACTAGAGAAGGGAAATGCTGAGGCCCGACCAAGCACATCAACGGTCGATATAGCCCAGGATCCTGAGTCGTTGAGAGAGGCACCTTCATTGACCAAGAAAAAGAGGAGAAAGCAGAGAAAACAGCAACAGATGCAGGTGGTTGTGGACCCCAAGAACATTGAGACGAACGGCGCTGGAGAGCTGATGAATAAAGCATCAAGTCCATCCACCAATGAACCCACTGATGCCTCTCCTAATAGCGGTGAAACCTCAGACACATCTGTGTGCTCTGACAAACCAAAGCAACAGTTGCCATCAACAGTTGCTTGCAACACTCTATCCACTGACAATAGAACTCACATTGATCAATCAAGAGTGGATACAACGCTGTCACAACAGGGTGACAAATCTATACCAGTCACATCCAAGAAGAACCATGAGAAATAGCAGCAAGACCTCAGGAGAAACGTGAGAACCCCAAGAGCATAAGAAATCCTAGCGTTGACCAATCTTGCTCATCTAGGCCTGAGCCCCCAGCCATGCTAAAGCCTAAGGAAACTCTTAGAACTTTGCATGAGATAGCAACCGAGCAAGCCCTCGTTGAACATAGAAGTGTCGCAGAATGCTTAACTGAGTTGGAGGCTAAGCTCAAAGTGGTCGCGCGTGTCTACATCCTTGCAGACATGGTTACGATCCCCAAGGAGCAACTTGGAGATTACTTGACCTTTCCTCTATCATGGGAAGAACAAGAACATCTTAACGGGCACTACGACAGGCTTCTGCATGAACATATGCGACTCATCCCTGACGAGGAGGCTGACGAACTGCGCTTAACCGTCATGTTCAATGAAGTGCTCTGCCGATCGAATCTCGTAGACATAGAGCTACTAAAGCGACTATCAGCAGGCCAGAGTCAATTTGAGCAGCGTTGGTGCGAAAGCCGCGTTGTAATGGCCGAACTAGGGGCTCAGATCATGACGGTCTCAGAAGAGCGATTGGCCAAATGGCGGTCTCAAAGAGACCCAACCTACGTGGCACCAACTTCCCTTCGAGTGCTCACTGACATTCGGGGTACGGACTTAGCTGGGACTAGGCTACAGGGCCCTTTGATTGATAAGGTTCTCACTGAGGAGGAGTTACATATTGCCAGTAGACTCAGTCAAGGCTCCATGCTACTCGACGTGGCAAAATATCTATCAGTATTAAGTCAGCTGCCACGAATACTAGATGTGTGCCACTCTCTGGTACAACCCCGAGTTCTACACTTGGTTCTTATCCTCGTGAAGTGACATGGATTCATAAATATGTATATAAATAAACACTGCTTTTTGTGTCACCGTGTATAAACAACGTCAACACACACAAGCAATGATAGTCAGGCGCAGGGAGAAGAGTGGGGTCAGATAAACTAAGCTCCTCAAGTCCTCCTCTCATCATGCATTTAAAAGTGTGTGACCAGTCCCACCTCCAGGTGAGAGCATGCAACCCACATTGCCGCCATAGGAAGCCTTGACCAACAACTCTGATGGTGTAGACAGGGTGTAGTCCTTTCCAATACACCTGCTTCCCTTTTTTGTCTATCCTTTCGAGGATGTGCCCTGTCCCACTCCACGACAAGCAGTCCACGCGACTTAGCATAAACTAATATCCACTAATGACTGGAGGCCACGCGAACATCAGCATGGGGGCCATTCCTCTACAACAAGCACCGCATGCCTCACCCCTCCCCTTCTTGTCATATGCGCTTCATAAACCACACTAAAATCCCTTCCATGCAAACAGTCGTATCCTGTATCAAGGTCTAAACCCTTGGATTGCGTCTTGCAGGTTTCCTTTTGCGGTGGAACGCATGGAGAATCATGGAGATCTAGCATGCAAAGACGCTCTTCGTAGAAGGCGAGAGCATGTGGCACGCGCCCCTCCACCGGAGCGCTATGTGCCCACCATCAAGAGGTATGCCAAGAAGCGAGGCCCTAAGCGATGTTGCCCAGGGCGAAGGCCGAAGAATCCTCGAGTCAAGAAAGTCGAGACTCGAAACGCGCAACAGGTGGCAGCACTAGTGGTACGAACTCCCAGCTCCCGCTCGGGCCCCAGATGCTCAAAGGCAGAAAGGGCAGCTCGGGAAAGAGAAGAATTTAATAAATTATTTAAAGACATTCTGGAGACGGTAGTGGGCCGGGATTACACCATTCATGTCCCGGCCGACATGTTCCCTGCTCACCCCCACGGGAGCCCCAACCAGCAGAGCCCCAATCACCCGGCCACCCACACTCACCCCGCCTCGTACAATCCGAGTAGCCCATGATGCATAAATGGCTATATGATAACTGGCCATAACTTTTTGTTTTTAAAATGGTTAAGTGTTCCCGACTTGTTAAGTGTTGACATGTTCCCGACTCGTATGAACTTTTCATATCTACGTTTAATATATTTTACGCCTTTAGCAAAAGAAAAAGCTAATCAAGCGCAGGTGATAAATGTCTAAGTCAACACCATAGAATTCAGATCAGTGATGTCTCCTTGCATTGCACTGGCTTATTCTAGTTGTGGCATATGCCATGCTTGTACTCTCATGAAGCGACAAGTGGATACAGGATGGGACAGATCTTTGGGCGAAAGTGTTCAATGCTCGATCACCGCAAGACCATCGACCCCCCAAGGAGCCGCGGCAAAGCCACCCTGCCGAAATCACGAATCACCCTTGCCAACCGCTCACATTGCATGGCCCAAAACACATTCCGAGGCCACGCCCCCTTTCTGGGTCAAGCTCTATAGTTGGCTCACAGCAGTCGTTACCTCAATTGTACCCACATCGCATGTACCGCAAGGAGGGTTGCAATATCTCCAGTGTATCTCCCCCTTTCGCCAACTGCTTCTCTAACAACGAGACTAGGGCACAATCATCATTGTACTATCCATTTTCTGAGCCTTCGAAGCTTGACATTTTCCAACCCATTGAAAGGCTGATAGCCTCAACATATTGTAATGGTTGTACTCAGGCCAATCAAAAAAAAAAAAAAGAAAAAAAGAAAAGAAAAGAAGAAAAGAAAAGAAAAAGAAATGAATGGAAAGATAAGAAGCACCCACGATCACAGCACAACACCTAGGGGTCCTCAAATTAGGTACGTCTGGTGACCTTGGTCGACCGGCTTCGTCCCTAGTCCCCTAGCCCCTTACAATCACCCACAATTGTTCAGGGCACATCAAGGGCAGGACATACCTGGGGAGCTTGTCTCGCCTAGGGTTAGACCTGTCACCCTGACCCACTTGCACAATTTTCTTTTGCACTCTGCCTTAGTACCATTGCAATCAGTGGTGATAAGCACCGCACGATTGGCCATGAAAAGTACACCGTACTCATCAAGCAAGTCCAATAGTTTCAAGCTACTGAAAGTGCGGTGTCCCTGTATTCAATTATGCTCCGTCATGCAGTAACAATGCAAAGGATGTCTCATATACCTTCACGTGTCCTTCTTCTCAACATGGACAACTTTGCTTCATCTACACATTGTTATGAGAAACTAGCCCACGGTCTTCTAACTACGTAATATCTAAGTATGCACGAGCACTTACATAATATTTGCACCAAAGTATATGCACAATTTGGGTCCTCAAGTGCAGGGCAATACTCTCAGCTTGCTTAGAGTTCGACCTGTCTCCCAAACTAATCAAATATGTCTTGAGCACGATAAGAAGACTAGCACTACCCCTTAGGGAGAAATCACACGAGAGGTTTTCAAATTGCAGGTATTGAAGCCTCCAACGAAATTTCAATCGCTCCTTATCAACACTCAACTTTGAATGCTTGACCCTTACCATCCGACAAGCCCGCAAGGAATCGTCATGTGCAGAATCCCCAACAAACCAACACTGGTGCTGGCCATCAATGCAATCCCCAACACAGCATAGCCCTACCACCAACTCCAACAACCTTCCACCAGCCACCTTGGCCACCAACAGGCCCCCAGGACCTTCTGCCACACCACCACCAACACTCCTCCACGGAAACCACAGGCGTCCTTGTCACCCACGTCTTCGATGCGTGCTACAACCTGCTACCTACGACGGTGAGTGCCATGGGACTGGCACTCGTCTAGGAGGGGGGTAATGTTAACCCCAACACGAAGAAAGCAAAAGGAAGTGGAAAAGACGCAGGGCAAAGGCGGAAAAAAGGTAGCCCGACTGAAGAAAAAAAAAGAGAAAAGGCCAAAAGCGCAAGGGTAACCTTAAAAGTCCAAGGCAAAGGCAAAAGAGGAAAGGCACATTTTAAAATAAAAAGGCGCACCCTGAAATCTTGTAAAAGAGCGCCGGGCTCTCAATTTGTAAATGTAGACGGGCGGTGGACAGGAGGCTAGGAAGATAGAAGGACAATGGGAAAAAGGGCCTAGGCTATGGCCGGCCATGTAAAAAGGGGAAAAGGGGATGACCGCCCAAAAGGGATTTAGGGTTTTGTATATAAAGTTGAAAAGTGAATGAGAAGTGCATTCTTGTGTGTGGCCAAAAGTAGCTCTCCTCTTCTTCTTCTTCTTCTTCTTCTTGCTTGCTTGAGCTTGTGCTTGAGAGAGGGAGTGTGAGAGTGTGAGGGAGTGATTGTGTGAGGGTGAGGGACCGAGGAGGAGAAGCTCTCCATCTTCTCCTCTCTTCTTCTCTTCTCTTCTCTTCTCTTGTCTTGCTCGCGGACATGGAGCTTGGAGTGTGGAGCTTGAGGATGGAGCTTGCTTGAAGCTTGTACTTGGATCGTGGGGCTACCGGAGTGCGCGGGAGAGGAGGTAACTCGAACGGCATCAAGATAAGCTCACTACACCTGTAAGGCATGCATTGTGCATCGGCTATGTGAGAGGTAGCCATTAGTGCTCGGCTTGGAACGCTTGAAACAATAAGCGGTCCGTGGGTCTTGGCGGTTGAGTGAAAGCTCCCACATGATACTTCCTTTTTGCATGGATCTTCAAGCACTTAATAACTGCCATGACATTCTTATGTAAAGCTATTGACCAAACTCCCACTTGAAATCTTGCAAATAAGGCTTCAAGAAACTCCATACATATTGGTCGAAGAACAAGACATTGCTTTCCCATTTGAAAGCTTTGAAACCTTTTAGACTTAGCAAAGCATTATTGTAAAAGAAGACCATTGAGATCAAGTATTACACATAATTGTGTTGCATTTCTTATCAAGGACACATCAATCACATCATCGTACTCTATTGTTGTTGAATATGTTAGATATCCACCATAGATGTCTTAGTTGAAGTTACAAAGAAGAAAAAGAAGCACATTAGATTCATTTACTAATTCCTCATCATTCTACTTAATGTTTGAGCTATAAACTGGCGTAGAACACAAAAGCAATTTAACTTCACATTGACAAATACATACATAGGTTAGTATAAATGATATCTTAAGAAAAGAGACATTTGACCATGTGGACAAATCTAACCAAGAGTAATATCATGAGGTGAAAAAAATATATATGATGATTTCTTTGAAGTAAAATCTATTCTAATAAAGTCATTTTTCCATACCTACTTTTTATTGCTAATTATAAGTATACTTGAGATACTAACAATAGATTCTTATAATTAGTTGTAAAAATTATATTATCATTATAATATTAAACATACTCAGTCTCTAAAAATACCTTCAAAATGGCATGTGCAAAGAATGTTTTTATTAGTCCTAATTATTTTAAAAAATTTAAACATGATACTTTTGACCATGTGACCAAAACTATATCACATATAAGTGACACATGACAATTTAATTAAGATAAGTTATACTCTATTTGGATAAGTTTTCATGGTTTCTTCTTAAGGACTAACCATTTTATTTTTGAACTAGTTATATCCCATAGATATTTAAACTTATGAATTGTAATAAGGATTTTACCTTAATATTCCATATACACATCTCAAAAGATACATTGGAGTGAAATCTTTGTTGCAATATTTGCTACTAAGGTAAAACTCATTTGGGAGGTGCAATGAATCTTTTTTGGGGTGTGCAATATATTGTTGGCTCTCTTATCCTAAGGTATATGCATAAACATACACTAGTGATGTAGTAAAATAGGCTATAAGAGATAAGAGATTTGACCATGTGGACAAATCTAACCAAAACTAACATGACAAGATCATTACACAATACATATAAGAATTTAATTCAAATAAGATCTAAAATAGACTTAAGTAAATTTTGCATAGCTAGCTCAAACTTTTGATTATGATAAGTATTCTTACACACTAGATTACAATTAAACAGTTATCCTTACAAAGGATGATAAATTTTAATGAGCTCTTTAATACTATTTTGGAAAAATATTTACTTAAATAGATTTTTTAAACCAAATGTGCTTGGTACCTTTTGTAAAAAATTAAAAAACTAAAGACATAGTTTCTTTAAGTAATATCACCAAAGAAAGAAAATATTGTAAATGCTAATGGAAGTAACTTCTCAAGAAAAAAATCAAAATTACATCAATGTGTCTTCCTTGAGGAAAGGAGAAGGAACAGAGTTTAAACACTTGAAGTAGCCTTTAATTTCTCTTTCATAATTAGACTTGCTATATCTTGGCTTGATTCTTCTATGCCCTCAAGTGGTACTTCAAGAACTTGAACTTCAGTAGGAGGAATCTCTTGGAAGTTTGATTTTTTTTTGCACTCTCATGGACCCTCCACAATTATGCTTCAACCTCTCTTTGATCTTGAGTGTTGCAAACCACTGCAATAGTCTTCATATGATTTACCAATGCCACCTTAGATGTAAGTCCACTTGTATATACATCAAATACAACCTCATGAGCATCATTGAATGCTTTGATTGTAGTTTCCATAACTTTCATTCTCTTTCTCAAAATGGCCTTTGCAATCCTTTGTTCTTCTTTAAGATCTTCATCATTGCACTCTTGTCCAAGCCTTCAAAGTCCAAAATGGAAGGCTTGTTGACATTTTTTATATATCGCTCAAAATTTATGAAGTTTTTCTCCATGGTCACTAATGTCAAAACCACAAAAAAATCTATAGATCCAAAAGCAACCGTTCTATCCATTGGTAGGATGTCAACACTATCAACTAGCATGCGATACTTGCAAGAAATGCTTTCAAGAGTATTTTCCAAAGCTACCATTTGCTTTCGATCAAGAAACGATAATAACATGAATTATTTAGGTTCACATGTCATTTGTAGTAGAGTGGATACAACCTTTCCAAACTTTATAGAGTCCCATTTCATTTCCTCAACCCCATGTGCTGCATCTAAAACAACAACCCCAATGGTAATTGGATCTCTGTAAACCTTATGTATAAGATCAAAGGTTTCTAGATTTCATCCAACAACATATACACGCCAAGGGGAAGTAGTGAAGGATTGAAGAGGATTTTGCTTTTTTTCAATTAGTAAGTTCACAATATCTTTTGCTCCATTTGCTAGGGACCCTGAATCAGCTCCACATGTGAGCTTCTTTGATACCCAATCATTGCAAATGCCTAAAATCTTTGTGTAGACTTTATCATTGATATCATAATCATCAACAAGCTCTTCCCAAGTCTTCATCACAACGCTACTTTTTGGAACTGAAGCATTGAAAAGAGTGACTAATTCCTCCTTTAGGACCCTATCTTGCTTGATTTGCTTAGCCCTTGTTTCCATGTCAATCATATCTTCCTTATCCCATTTGTTTCTAAGAAAAAGGATATGACCTTCATTTATATCCTCTTGTAGTGTAATGATATCTCCATCCTTTAAACCCATAAGGCAACAAAATGCAGTAGGAGAAGGTTTCCTTCCCTTTTTTCTCAAACTCTCCTCTTGGGATATAAGCTCACCTCTAGAGTATCTCTTCATGATTTTGATCCAACTATCAAATATTTCTTAGGAGCTAATAATCATATGGCAATCTCTAGATGCACAATTTTCTCCAATGTATGCCACAAATCTCTGCAAAAAAAAGATCAAAGCATAGAACAAAAGAAAGAGCATCACACTAATCTTCACAAAAAGAGAAGGTAAGCTTATATGTGATTACCTGCCATGGTACTCTTTGAGAGCTTGTCTTAGAAAGCCCTTGTTGGGGTTTTGGTGGAGAACCAAATGCTAGCCACCACTGATCTCTTAATTGTTAAAGTTGCTCAACATAAGAGGCATTCTTCATAACATTATGTGATTCCATATTTGTCATTCGTGAAAGCTCAATTCACATTTCCGTAGGAAAATCAACTAATATTCTAGCATTTCTCGTGGTGTATAAATGCTTGGTTGCTAGACAACATATAGTATTACTCTTAATATATATCTTTGCTACATGAATTGAGTGAAGCTCCAATATAATCCAATAACTGTAAGTGTCCAACTTATTAGCATCCACCTCATCATGATGTATGGGTCTTTTCTCATTGTTATCTTGTACAAAAGGCATAAGATATGCTATTGTTGTTGGATTCATGGGATTCTTTATGAAAGATGTGGTTAGCTTCTCTACATAACCCCAACATAGTAACCTATAAGCATACAAAGGAGGTGCCTCATAACACCTATCAATGAGAAAAGGAAATTGTGTTGTTGGACCAAATGGAAAGAATTTTTCAAACATGTGAAATCCTGATTCTTCCTTCTTTTCCTTCTTCTTAACTATCTTAGGAAAATCGAATGTTCTTTCTATTCCTTGACCTCAAGAGAAATTATTGGCTTTGCAGGTGTAACTTCTAGTAGCATGGAAGGTAAAGTGGCATCATTCTCAGTAGTGTTAGCAGCCATACTAACAACAAGAGCTTGTGACAAGGAACTTTGTTGAGGCGATTTTGACTTTGAGCTTGTAGGATTCGGTGAATTATTTTCTTCTTGAGGAGAAGGTGAAGATCTCAAGTCTATTTGTTTATCTTCGAGCTTCATTCTTTTGTTGGGGCAATCACCTTTTCTTGATAGGAAAAGTAGCTCACTATTTTGGACAGCTTGGAATGCTAATATAATGTCTTCTGTGCCCTTTAACTCCTCAAATAAGGTCCATCCCATTGTTTTCAAAGAGTATTCTTCGTCCTCTTTAACACAGGCAAAGTGAAATGACAAATTATCAAGTTTGTATACTACATTTTTTCCCTTGATCTTAACAAGATTACATGGTATTCCCTCTTTCCCAACACATCCATCTATTATCTTCTCTATGACACCATCTTGTTGGAAAAATGCAATATCACTCTTTACGTAAATAAGAGAACATTGTCAGCCCTTTTTCCTTGACTATCATAAACATCCACATACCATGGATACACAAAATCACCACTAACTCCATCAATGGTTTGGGTCTCCTTTTTGGATGCGCTATCTTTCTTTGCCATTGAATTGTTCTACAAAGAGAAAAAGTTGTCAGACAAAAGTGGATTTAAAAATATTCAAAATTCACAAAATCCCAAAAAATGTATAAGATTTCTAGGTTGAAAATTGAAAACACAACACAAGATTTTATGAAATACAAGACAAATGTACTCCAAAGGGACTCTTCCATAAAATGAAATATTGAAATTTGAGATTAAGTGTGGTATGAGATCCAACCATAAATGTATGTTCTTATGTATCAAATCTCATGGATTATTCTGGCCCTAAGTTAGCATTAATTATGTTTCTCTTGCAAGAATCATATAGTAAAAACTTTGCCATGGACTTTGGTGAGGAGATCAAATTCTATTAATAGTGAGACGTGACCTCGACGTGACCATGGGCTTAACCAAATGGTCAAGTGATAATGAAATGTTGAGTGTGAGTGTGATATGAGATATAGTGAAAAATTATTGTGGTTATGTAAAAAATATCATGGATGATTTTGTCCCTAAGTTAACATTGGATTTCTTCTCCATGTAAGTTTCCTATGCAAGGATCATACTCTAGGAACTTTGTTAAGATTTTTGGTCATGTGGTCAAATCCTATTTAATCAAAGAATGAGATTTAGTCCAATATGAGATCCACCCATATATCAATGTGGTTATGTAGCAATCTCACGATTTCATTTGGCCCAAAGTTAACATTTTAATTAGTGCACATGTAAGTTTCCCTTGAAAGGAGCTATATTGTACAAACATTGTCATTGGTTTTAGCCATGTGGTCAAATTCTATTTAGTCATAAGACTTATCTATAAGATTAGAAAGTTTGCCATGGTTTTTTACCATAGGGTTTTTAAAGGCTAGTTAAAGAGAGGATATAGTTTATTGTGATATGAGATTCACATATAAACAAATATGGCTATGTAGCAAATCCCATAGATATCAATATAAGGTAATGTAAAAAACACTTGAAAGGTGGAGATTTGACCTCATGGTGAGACCTACAAGATAAGACGATTTCTTTAAACTGGTTTTAACCATATGGCCAAATCTAGTTTCATAACCATGTGAAGAAAGTGATTCATTTGTTGCAACATGTTGTGAAATTGGATTTGACTATATAGCCAAATATTGTTTTATAGTGGAATGAAAAAGTGGTCTCATGGTTTGTGAGATGTATGAGATTAGATTTGATCATATGGCTGAACGAAACAAGAATGGGAGATTCTTGGATGCTGACATTGATAACAAAATGAAAGATTTGACCATATGGCCAATTTTTATTTTGTAGTGGAATGGAAAAAGTGGCTAATTTGTGGCAAAATGATATGATATTTATATATGAACATATAGATAAGAAGTTATGAAAAATTGAAATGAAAGAAATGGTTTATGGAAACAAAGTGATTTGTTTATTACAGGACAAGTTTTGACCACATGGCGAAACTTCCTTTAAATATAGTAGGTAATCAAGGAGTTCCAAGTAAAACATGGTCTTCCTTTTTGGAGATGATATAGAAGATGTTTTTCTTAGAACATTTTGCCATACAGCCAAATCTAGCATACCCAAAATTTGCGTGATCGAACCCACCATAGATTTAGTCTTAATTTTTCATGATCAATTTCCAAAAAAGTGGTTTGTTTGTTGCAAGATAAGATTTGACCACATGGCCAAATTATAGAAAGTAAGGAATTCTAAGTAGAAACTAGCCTTCCTTTTGAAAGTAAGTAAGGGTTGATAATATAAGAAAGCATTTGACCAAATGGCGAAATATCATTCTTGTAGTAAAATAAACAAAGTGGTTGATTTGTTGCAAGATATTGTGATACTACAAGAGTCCTTATTTTGGCCAAGAGATAGCTGAAGAAGAAAACTTGGCCGCATGGAGAAATCTCACAATACATTGGAAAAAATAACATAAACTACATCTTATATTATAAGAAAAAATTTGACCTCATGGCCAAATCTCAAATTGTATTGAATAAAATAACAAAAATTACTTTTAATATTTGTTTACCGCAGCACAGAGGAACGAGAAATGAAAAAAAAAGAGAAAAGAAGGAAAAGGCGCCTTAACTGGCAATTAGACCCTGGAAAAAATTAAATGCACGGGCACAACCCTCAAGAAGTCTTAGAGTCACCCAAGGAGAGTAAAATAATGAAAATCGCACCATTAAGTGCGAAAACACTTCCAAAACCTTGTAAGAGAGCGCCAGGCTCACTCCTATGCAAATTGTATGCACTAGTTGGGGATAGGATAGACTAGAACGGTGGGAAATGAGAAATGGGCCTAGGTTAATGGCCGGCCATGTAAAAAAGGGGGATGACCGCCCATGAAAAATAGGGCATGTATATAAAGTTGAAAAGTGAATGGGAAGCTCATTCTTGTGTGTGGCCAAAGCTTCTTCTTCTTCTTCTCTTGTTTCTTGCCTTCTTGCTTGTGCTTGAGAGAGGGATTGAGAGAGTGTGAGGGAGTGAGGGAGTGATTGTGTGAGAGTGAGGGATCTTGAAGAAGAAGCTCTCCATCTTCTCTCTTCACCTTCTTCTCCTCTCTTCTCTTCTCTTGTCTCGCGCGTGGCTATGGAGGATGAAGCTCATGGGAGAGGGATTGAGGTTGCTTGAGCTTGCCCCAAGGATCGTGGAGCTACCGGTGTGCAAGAAAGAGGAGGGTACTCAATCGAGCATCAAGGTAAGCTCACTACACCTATAAGGTAGGCATTGCGCGTCAACTATGTGAGAGGTAGCCATGGCCGCTCGGTTCGGAACACTTGAGCAATAAGTGGTCCGTAGGTCTCAGGGTAGAGCTCGAAGCTCCCCTCCAATATTGTAAGAAAATTTTTGACCATATGGTCTAATCTATAGATTGATGAAAGATCATGATATGTGTTGCTAGAAGATCAAATTATATCCTATGGCAAAATCATATTGAGTATTTGTAAGTATTGTATAGCCATATGCTTATTGCAAAATTATAAAGAATGTAACCATAAAATCTGATGGTAATGCTTTTACTATGAAAATACAGTATAATGGAAAGTTCTATATAGTAAATTATAATACGATGTATAAGAACTTGATAAAAATGCTTTAATATTACTGAAGGATACAAGAAATATAAGGCTAGATTTAGCCTTGAGGTGAAACCTTAAGGTATATAGCATCACAGAATAGAAAGAAAGGTTAGTATATTGAAAGCACTCATTGATAAAAGCATTACACAAACCATTTATTCTATATTCACATCTAAGAGAGTTTTGTCAACATTAGAAAAATCATATATTTCATATTCACAACAAAAAGAGTATTTTCAACAGTGCAAAAAATCATGTTTTTCATATTCATAGCAAAGAGGCTATCATTTGCAAGGTAGTGGACAACAAAAAAGACAGATGCTCCGGGAGATCAATCAAGCAATCGAGAAGAAGAAGAAAACATTGAATTCTCAATACTAATCATACAAAAGAGTAGTAGTGTAATTTGTTTAATTATATGGATTGAAATTATCAAAATCAATGTAGTTTAACTCAAAATCAAAAATGAAGTAGAGAAGAGTTGAAAACCTGTTGTAGAAGTCAGTAATGTGTGCCAACGTAACAAAAATCACCAGTGAAGTAGAGCAGACACAATGTGGAGTGGCAATCATTCACTACCCTGTTGAATTACTGAAGCCTTGGAGCAAGATTTCTGATTTGAGGACGCAGGTAGTTTTGGTCATAATATCCTGATTTGAACCAGAATTTGCAATGCAAAATCTGTTTTAGTTTGAGAAAATGAAACAATGGAGAGCATTCAAAGAAGAGGAGGGGGATAGAACCACCAAAGTTTAGGGCCGCAACACCTGTAGTAAGAGAGGGGCAACAAGAGCAACAAAGATAAAAACGCAGAGGATTAGAGATACAAAACCTACAACTGTAAAAATGCAACAGAGAAAACACTTAGGTTAGAGAGTTGCGTGAAAGAGAGAGGGAGGGGAAGAGAAACTCATTTTGAAAAATATCATGATTAGTTGTAAAGATCGACCTCATGAAAGGAATTATTTAATGTATCACGCTATTCGAATAACCATAACTTTTTATGTAATACGAGTAGATTTAGATCTTATTTTTGTATATATTTTTTAATTTTATTAAAGATTTCAAGTCACGATTTTTTCAAAAATCACGTAATGGCTATACCGTCATCCCCTAGACCCCAATGTTGGGGGCGTTGTCCTTATACCCCCACAAGGAGGCGTTGCCCCCCGAACCCTCCGTTGAGGGCGTTGCCCCTAGACCCCTACTAGGGAGCGCTGCCCCTAGACCCCCACCAGGGGGCGCTACCCGCCGTTGGGGACATTACTCCCAAACCCCCATCAGGGGCACTAATCCCAACCCCCTCTTAGGGGTGTTGCCCATAGACCCCCACCAAGGGGCGCCACCCCTCGAACCCCCCATTGGGAGCATTGCCCCCAAATCCCTACAAGGGGCGCTATCCCCAAACCCCATATGGGGGCATTGCTCCCAAACCTCCATCGAGGAGGACGTTGCCCTCAAACTCTCATTGAGGGCATTTCTCCTAAACTCGCTCCTTCCCCCTCGCCCCTCTTTAAGAACCCACCATTGGGATATTGCCCCTATTTCCACAGCTAGAGATTTTGCCTACATACTCTCTATCCTACCCTACTAGAGTTTCTACTCTCGAACTATCACTAAGGTGGCTTCAAAATCCTCAATGATATTACACATTACATATTAGATACATTAAATATACATAATCTTACAAAATATGATTTAATATATTTAAATTATATTTATTAATTATTACTAAATTAATTTAATATATGTATTTTGATAATATATTTTATAATATACACATAGTACGATATACTAATATAATATGATTTAGACCAAAATAGTATAACTTAAAAATAAAATATAATATGATACATTTTACTATTATCAACAAGTAGGTAGTATAAGATTTATAAATATTTAACCATGATAAAATTCTCTTTCCTTCTCAAATAGCTTCTAATTGATGCTAAAATTTCCTCAATCTTTATAACTTTATGTCATAGGGAATGAAATCTCATATTCTTTAGAGGTCATTGTGGTTTCAACATTTAAGCACGATGTCAAAGTTTCTCATTAAATATCTTTATCCTTGTTGTCATGTGAAATACATGAAATAAAGGTTTTGATCATTTGATCAAATATTTTCTAATGGAGATCACAGAGATTATTTATCCTTGTTAACATATAATAAAGGCTTTGACCATTTGGCTAAATCTTGTTCTATGGACATCACAAACAATTATTATCCTTGCTATAATCTAGGTTACATACAATACATGTTTTGACCATATGGCTAAATCTTTTCTTGTGGACATCACAAAGAATTTTAATCCTAAGTCTTGTGTAAAATAGTTGCAATAGAGGTGTTGACCATCTAGCTAAATCTTTTTTCATAAGATCACAATGAACTTTTATCATTGCTGTATGTATTTTGCTTAAGGTTTTGACCATCTGGCTAAATATTTTTCTATGGAGACCACAATGAACTTTTATCCTTTTTGCCATGTGAAATACATACAACAAAGGTTTCAATAATTTGACTATGTTTTCTCCTATGAGGATCACAAATAATTTTTATATTTACTATGGTATGGAATACATACAATAGATTTTTAACCAAGTGGCTAAATCTTTTCTTATACACATTATAAATAATTTTAATCATTGTTCTCGTGTTGAATAGATATAGTACAAGTTTTGAACATCCACTATATCTTTTCCCAATGAGAACACACAAGGAAGTTTTTGCTTACTCAAAGAGTAGCTAATAAAATAAAGTAAAATCAAGGGCAACTAAAAATAATAGAAGAAACTTTTCTTATTTACTTTAGGGCGGCATAGTTCATGAGAAAGTTTGTTTTTGGCCATATGGTCAAATCTATCCCCTTTCTGTATGATGTTTTCATCAATACTTTCTATTATGGAAGTTGGACTCATTATATCTAATGTTTAAGTGCTTTTTTCGTTTCAATGAAATTTGATATAGCTTCATTGTATTTAGCGATTTCATTACTATTTTCTTCTTTCTAAGAGGTGACAACATACAAATGATAAAATCTCCATTTTCTCACTTGTACAGGTATCATGAATAATAAATTTTATTTTGGAGAAACTGTGAATTTACTAGTTAATCATGAGATTGTTGTACTTGGGAGAGTGCATGCCATACATCCAAATGAGACATGCCATGGAGAAACACTTGAAGATTGATATATTTCAGTGGGCTATCGATAAATGTTTAAATGTAGCAGCATGTTTGCCATTCCCAACAATTGACACAATGAAGGTTCATGAAGCTATAGGTGGTTTTGCAAAATGGGTAAAGAAAGATGTGGTGGTTGTTTCAAACTCAATAACAATTCATGATGGAGGAGATGATTACGAATCAAACCATGTCCTATCTTCTGAGGATATTGATGTGCTTAGCATTCGTGAAAGTTAGAGAGAACGTAGAGTGATGCTAATGGATAGAAGGCAACACTGTGTGTGTTGGAACAGGGGTTATATTATTGGCTTTTCCATATGGTGTGATAAAATTTGAATTGCTAAGAGAAGAGGATATTGGTGTGGTGGTATATAACACCCTTGATCAAACCACAGGTACATAGATGACAACCTCCACTGTGTCACTTTGAAAAGATGGCCTATTAAACAAGTCACCTTTGATGATGGAACATCGCTGCTACAACAACAATCATACATGCAATTTATCTCTACAAATGCTTGTGCCAAAAACATGGAAGATACTAATGAAGATTATGTTTCTGCAAAAAAATCAAATTTTGTTCAGAAGAGATCATATTGTATGGTCAATAGAAAGCCTCGAATTATTACCCTAAAGGTGCAAACTTGAGGACTTCTATGGACTCCATTTCACATGTTTCCATGATTGATTGTTGCCATGAATAACAAATTTTATTTTGGAGAAACTATGAATTTGCTAGTTGATCATGAGATTGTTGCACTTGGGAGAGTGCATGCAATACATCCAAATGAGATATGCCATGCAGAAACACTTGAAGATGGATATATTTCAGTGGGCTATTGATAAATGTTTAAATGTAGCAACATATTTGCCATTCCCAACAATTGACGCAATGAAGGTTCATGAAGTTGTAGGTGGTTTTGCAAAATGGAGAAAGAAAAATGTGGTGGTTGTTTCAAAATCAATAACAATTCATGACGGAGGAGATGATTACGAATCAAATCATGTCCTACCTTCTAAGGATATTGATGTGCTTAGCATTTGTGAAAGTCACAGTGATGCTAATGGACGGAAGGCAACACTGTGTGTGTTGGGACAGGGATTATATTATTGGCTTTTCCATATGATGTGATAAACTTTGAATTGCTAAGAGAAGAGAATGTTGGTGTGGTGGTAGATAAATCACTTGATCAAACCACAAGACATACATAGATGACAACCTCCAATGTGTCACTTTGGAAAGCTGTCCTATTAAACAAGTCACCTTTGATGATGGAACATCGTTGCTACAACAACAATCATACATGCAATTTATATCTACAAATGCTTGTGCTAAAATCATGGAAGATACCAATGAAGATTATGTTTTTGCAAAACATTCAATTTTTTTTCAAAAGAGATCATATTGTATGGTCAATAGAAAGCCTCGAGTTATTGCCCCTAAAGGTGCAAACTTAAGGACTTCTATGGACTCCATTTCACAGGTATCCATGATTGATTGTTGCCAAGAAAAGTGTTGTAAGTTTGCTGATAGAGAAGCAATGCAACAATTACGTAAATACTTTTGGAGATTGCAATTTGAAGACTATACAAACTATGTTTATGACAAGTTTGAATCATCATGCAGGATTGATTACTTGGGAATAAGGAAGTACAACTTCATCTTCAATGGACAAGTGGTATGTGGAAGGGCATGGTATGAGATTCATAGAATCCCAAAGACATATTTTTACAGGTACAAAACACAATTTGAGCATGGCGTGAGGAGGGCAATGCATGGAAACAAGGGGGTAATAAGAGCAGCTTGGGATCACACAGAGATGGGAAGAGCCATCCTTAAAGACTTTGTTAAGAAGAATGCAGAGAAAATGCCACACAAGAGTAGAACAATGCAAGATGGATCAAGGGAGACACAATTGGTCATCCCAGATGTTTACAAGCAAGTAGATATATGGGCAGAAGTAAATACAACATTGAGTAGTATTGAATGTAAGCAAATGTCTTTGTCCACCTTCAATTGTATTTGGAACACAGAGTTCAAGCATGTAACCTTAGCAAAGACAAGTGAGTTTTCTAAATGTAGTATTTGCTCAGAGATCAAAGAGCAACTTGCAGCAACAAGGTGTCTTCAAGAGCGAAATGTGCTTCTAAAGAAGCATCAATGTCACATGCTACAACAACAAAGTTGTTGGAATATATACTATAGTTGGCGCTTGGCCTCAGCATTAGATCCAGATAAAAACTTATGCATCATACATGATAAAATGGACTAGCAAAAGACAGCTATCCATAGGTTAAGGCTTTGATCAAAAGAGGCTGAAAGATCTACTCAACTACCAGTTTCTTTAACATGCATGATTACACATGGACATGGAGAAGGTAGATATTGACATTTCTCACTCGATCTATGGCCTCATGATCCTAACTTCACAATTGCCTCATTGTCGTTGTACTTTAGGAACTTGGAGCGACTACACATGCATGCAAATGGTGATCTACAAGTAGATGAAATGCCGAGATCACCATCAAGGTGTTGCACAAAATAAATCATGCATGGAAGATAATACACCATAGGATGACCATCATCATTTCAAACGATTGCCAGAGAACTTACTACTTCAACTTGATAATTGTGGATCAGAAAACAAAAATCACTCTCTTTGCATATCTATCATTGCTTATTGCACGAGGAACATTCAAGATGATCCAGCTTGGGTTTCGCATGGTGGGTCATACACATGAAGACATCGATGCAATGTTCAGTAAATTTTCAGAGAAGCTAAGGATGAGCATGACCTTCACTTTTCCTCATCTTATGCAACATTTTCAATCATGCCAGATGACAAGTCCTACACCTTTCTTATTGACACATGTACCTGACTTTAAGAGATATATTGAGGAATACTTGTGTGATTCCAAAGATATACTTGTTGGTCACTCAAAACCTCTTGAATTTTGGTTTTATATGCAAGGAGATACACCTGCCATGAAATACAAGATGCATCCAAAGTCCCCAAATTGGTTACCAAGAGAAGGTGGCATTGAATTATGGAAGAGAGACCTTGCAGGAAAGCCTACTCTTCCAAAGGGTGTTCCAATGTTGCTGCCCATGTTTGAGTACGTTAAGGATCATCAAGAAGTAGTAAGTGGAGTTAAAGATTATTTGAAGTATTGGGAAAGATGATCAAATGTACAAGGACCTGAAGCAAAGTTCACAAAGTTTATAACACCAGTGATTGACTATTGGAAACATATGATCTACGCTCTTCAAACTCCAAATGTCCAAAAAGATTTATTTTTCATAGATTTTTGGCCAAGAACACAAAGTGATGTAACCAATATAGATGTAGATAATGCAGATGACTTTATTGGATTGGAAGAGTTGAATGATCACTATTGTGGTCCTCTGAGCAAACGACCCAAACATGCATTTGAACCAATGCTTGATGTTAAGAAAGATGACTTTGTGCTTGTTAGACCTTCAGATCCAGTATATCCAATATGGCTTGGTGTTGCACAAAGTGAGGTCGATACAAATAGAAATTTCAAAAACTTCAACAATGTACGTATACAATATTGGGCACCAATTTGTAGTCGTAAAAATGTTACAGATGCAGAGGTGTATTTTAATTGTTGGGATAAATATTGGATATGCAACAAAAACGATCATGAATGATGGGAAACAATAGATAGCATTGTCTTCTCTTAGATTAAAAAATGTACAAAATCTCCCAAATTTTTTTAAAAATCCCCCAAAGGTTGTATGGAAGGCCAAAGAAATTCTACAAGAATCCATCGATTAAAGATTTTCCTTGAATATTTTTAAGGATATTAAAACTAAGGTGTTTATTAACACCACCTTTTTGAGTTTCTTTCAATCTCTTGGAAACAACCATAAGCAGTAATATGTTCCATTACACCAAGTTCCAAATCAATGAAATTCCCAAAATTCACAAAATCCATTTTGATTTGGTTTTCCCATATTGATGGGAAATTTTCAAAATCTCGAATATGGAGTTTATTGGTATTGGAGGTGTCCAGCTATAGTTTGCTTCAAGTAGTATGTTAACTTTGTATGATGTACACTATGTTCCAACTACTTTCTATTAGATAGTTGGAGATTGCAGGTTATGTTGTATTGTTTGGGGATTTCTCATGGAAGATCACCCATGGAAATCTTGTCCTGGCACGAGAGATGCCAAGTCCAGCAATCTTTATCCCTTATTTGTATCTACATCTATCGACCATGTTTTAGCAGTGGCTATAGTACCACATGTATCGTTATGGCATTGTTGTGTTAGGCACATGTCATTAAAGGAAATGGAAATTCCTTACTTGTATTTGGGTCTATCGACCATGTTTTAGTAGTGGCTACAGTACCACATGTATCGTTATAGCATTGTTGTCTTGGACACTTGTCATTAAAGGGAATGGAAATTCCTACCTGTTTATAGTATCTTTCACTCCTTGACTATAAATATTTTGATTCTTGTGATCATTGTCTTTATGGTTGATAGACATGTAGTTTGCATAAGAAGTCTCACATTACACACATGGGTGAGCCTCTGGCTCTTATTCATTCTAATATTTGTGGACCTATGCTTTATAAGTTGTTTAGTAATACGAAGTATTTCGTGACTTTCACTAATGATTACTTACATAAGGTATGGGCATACTCCATAAGGAAAAAATCAAAAGTTGGTTATGTTTAAGCATTGACTTGCTTTTATTCAAAAGCAGTTTGGGTATAGGCTAAAATGTCTATGATCTGACCATAGGGGTTAGTATGTATATAAAGCTTTTGAGCAATTTTGTGAGATAAGTAGGGTATCAACCATTAGTTTCTCCATGTACACCCCTCCCTAGAATGGTATAGCTGAGCACATGGATATCAAGATTTAGGAGCGAATCTATTGTATGCTTAGCTAGGTAGGCTCACTGCAATACTTTTGGACTAAGGCAATTACTACTATTATACATTTAATTAATTAATCACCATGTACTGCTCTTGACTATCAAGTTGTAGAGGAGGTATAGTATGAAAAACCTCCATCATATGCTCATTTATATGCCTTTGGTTGCGAGGCTTTCTGTTATGTTTCCAAGGACAAGCATACAAAGTTAGATCCTAAGTTTGTAAAATGCATCTTTCATGGTTATAGGGATGTAGGTGAAATACATCTTTCATGGTTATAGGGATGTAGGTGAAATGAGCTATCGCCTATGGGATTTACAGGCTTGGAAGGTTATCCATAGCCACCATGATATTGTTTTTCATGAGGAGAAAATACATAAGCAACTTGAGCATGTTGCTGAGGTATGTAGGGTAATATTTTTAAGAGGAGCCTCTTGCTCCTTTATAGCCACTAGATAGCTTGTAGTGGTAGTTGATACTCCAGTACCTAGAATCATATTGTTAGATAGGATATACATGTCCCATAGCCTCAGTCTACTAGAGATAGACATCAGCCTAAGTAGTTTGCATCCTCTATGGATTATATTATAGTCACAAATGTTGGTGGTGAGTCTCTTACCTATGATAAGGCAATGTGTAGAGATAATAGTCACTCTTAAAAGAGGGCCATGTAGTCAAAGTATGACTCATTGTAGAAAAATCATACGTGGAACTTAGTTCCTTTACTACCTAGTGGAAAGTGTACTTGCCATGTAAGTGGGTATACAAGTTGAAGAGTATCCCTAGATATCTCAAGCCAACTTATAAGGCCAGGTTGGTTATTAAGGATTTTAAGTAGGAGCAAGGTATTGACTTCGATAAATTCTTCTCTTCTGTAGTCAAGATGACCACCATATGCTTGGTTTTGGCCTTGGTTGTGTAGCTAGATTTGGACCTCTATCAAATGGATGTCAAGATGAATTTCTTACACGGGGACTTGCATGATGAGATTTATATATAGCAATCAAAGAATAAAGCTAGGGAACATTTAGTGTGCAAGTTGAGAAAGAGTCTTTATGGCCTTAAGAAAGCACTTCGGAATGGTACCACAAGTTTGATACATTCATGCATTCATGGGGATATAATTGTAGTCACATAGATCCATGTTTATACATCAGAAAGGCCCATGATGGTAGCCTTATGATTTTGATACTCTATGTGGATGATATGTTGATTGTTGAGAGCACTCATGATGAGTTAGATGTTTTGAAAAGTTAGCTCGAGAAGAGCTTTAAGATTAAGGATATGGAATAGGCCTCACATATTCTTGGGATACGCATCACACATGATTGCTCTAAGGGGCTCCTTTACTTATTATAGAAGGAATACATTTGGAAGGTCCTTGAGTGGTTTAATATGCAAGATATTAAGCTTATTGGCTATTCTTTACCTTCTTATGTGAAGGTTAGTTAGGCCAATTATCCGCAGTCTGATGAGTAGAAGATCAAGATGGCCAAGAACCCTTATGCATCCGTGGTGGGTATATTCATGTATGCCATAATAGCCACTCGTCCTAACATAGCATTTCTAGTGGGGGTTGTGGCATGCTATATGGCTACACATACAAGTGGCATTGGGATTCCATAAAGGGTATCATGAGGTACCTTCAAGGCACTGCATATATGTGCATATGTTATGGTGGCCAAGATATAAGAGTCATGGGGTACACTGACCCTGATTGTATAGAACATGCAGATAGTAGGAAGTGATCCACCTCTGGCTATGTCTTCACCTTTGTTGAAGATGCTATTTCTTGGATATTTGGAGTGCAAAAATGCATGGCTCTAATTACTACAGAGGTAGAGTATGTTGCAGCTATCTAGGGCTTGTATTGTGGACCTTGGTATTGATATGGTTCCTACATTGCATTCGAATTCTATGAGTGCTACTCAATTGGCCAAGAATTGAGTCTTCCATGTGAAGACAAAACACATTGAGGTGTGCTATCACTTTATTTGAGAGATCATTGAGGACAAGTCCATTGAGCTTGTCAAGATCTCAACTAACTAAAATTCTATAGATCTACCTACTAAAAATCTTTAATAGAGCATTTTACCTTTCTTATGAAGTTAATGGATGTTGGATGGGATGATATCTTTTCTCATCCTATTATACTTTATGTACATTTATACTTTGTCACTTTTTCTTGTTCTTTCCTCACAAGAGACACATTCGCCTTTAAGTGGGAAGTTATTGGAGATAAAGGTACATGTGCTTATGTCCCTCATATATTCACTACTATGATAGTACCTGCACACCTGTACATTGCAAGTGGTAGGCACCTTATCATTGTCATTTGATTCTTTATTCTTTTAGTGATATTTGAATAAGGAAAAGACAATCACACATTGTGATTGTTGGACTTCCCATAACTTGACTCTCTCTCTCTCTCTCTCTCTCTCTCTCTCTCTCTCTCTCTCCATTTGCCATAGCTTATACCTCTGATGCTTTTGCTTGCTTGTGTTCTCACTCGATCTTCTCTCTTCACGTAATCCGATCTTCTATACAAAGACAAAGTACATTGAGGTAGCTATCACTTTATTAGAGAGTTGATAGAAGACAAGTCCATTGAGCTTGTCAAGATATCTATAGATACGAATTCTGCAAATTTGCTCACTAAAAGTCTCCCAATGGAACAATATGCCCTCCTCTCGCTTTCCTTAGAAGGTTGATGGACATAGGATAAGATGATGTCTTTTCTCATCCTATTGTACTCTATGTACATGTATTTTTTGTCATTTTTTCTTTCACTCCTCACCGAGGCACATTCACCTTTAAGTGGAAGGTTGTTGGGGATTAAAGGCCACCTATATCTAGCCACATACATTTACTTATATACAGACCTATTAACCTGTACACTACAGGTGATGGGTATCTGTTATTGTTACTTATTCTTTATTCTTTTAGTGACAAATAGAATAAGCGAAAATAGGTCATACTTTGTAGCTGTTGGAGTTTCCACACATCGGTCTCTTTCTTCTTCATTGAACATCCATAACTCTTACTCCCTTCTTACTTTTGCTCATACTTTCACCTTCTCCTTAGCTTTTATTACCAACAAAATGAGTCAGTTGCACAAAAACTTACCTTGATATGTGGCAATGAACCACTTGTTGAACTTCTCTTTTGATGATGGAGGGCATCCCATGAAATAGAGAAAGACCCTAGCTAAAGAATAGTCTGCAAGCCATTGGTAAATCTTTAGGAGAGATAAAGCCAACACCACCTTGAGGTTTCTTGATGAATTCTATGAAGAATATAAAGAGCGCCATAATCAATTTGGTTCAAATTAAAGCCGTGGGAGAATTGTTTCTATGAAGCTGCATGGAGATTTCTTGTTCTTCCTGGTGTTCTTTTTCTTGTTGTGGACATATCAAATATGAAAGACATGGTTGTTGATGATACAATATAGATTTTCTTGCAATAGATTCCCCATTTTCTTGGTGTTCCTCTTAGGGCTCCAAGAGATGTCAATGGAAATAGAATAGTTGTGTGTGAATTCTTGGGCCCTCTTACGATCATTGATAGCTAGATACTTCTTGTACACCTTCCTCTCTCTATACATGCTATATCAATGCCGGCCACATGAGTGATAGAGACAAAATCAAGCTTCATATAGTAGAGCCATTGACTATGACTTGCTTGTGTCCAATCAACACCTTTATTCCTAGCCCACTTGTTTGACCCTAAAGCCTGCATGCATGTAGAAAGAAAGCAACTACTATGGGTTAGGCCACTTTAAAGCAAGTAATGGCATACACAACCACGTGTTTAATAACCTGCCAAATGCTTCCCTGTGTCTACTCTGTAACTAAATCGAATTGCTATCCTCATTAAAGTTAGTTCTACACACTCTCTCCAAAGCTCTCCCACAACATCATTGAGGGTTCCATAATCCCAAAAAGGGTTCTTAAAAAGTTACTTTAACACACCAAACTCAAGGGTTTTAAAAATAATGTACGCTTGTATTTAACATGGACAGAGAATATTTACAACAACTTGAAGGCATATTTCAAGGTCTAGCATACCATCTTTAATAGTTTGTAAGCTTTCAGTGAACAAAACAAAGGGTTTTGAAGTTGTCACTAAACCCCATCAAAAGGTGTAAGCGCTCATTCACACTCGAGCAACATTGATATAAGAGCAAGTTGTGTAATCTTGGCCAAACTCAAGGTTTTTAATCTTGGCCATAATGCAAACGTACATGCCATATTATATATCACACGCTAGGTCTGAGAGAGGAGATTCGAGCTGTACAAAAACGCCACAAATTATGACTTGATTTGCAGAAAGTTAGCGGGATGTCCATTTTGAATAGGTAGGGAGCACAAATTGTAAATTTCCACCTTATAAATCCGTCACCTTGTTTTTCTCATTCTTGCGGTTCGCATTGACAAAGCGATGACTAAACCTCGGTTAAATTTTAATTGCAAACAATGTCTATAATATATATAGATATATATATATCTTGATTGTAGGAACCCTTATCTTAATAAAAAATTTGACATATCCGCAAAAGGGAGAAAATGCCTCAGGCCTGTGATGTCTGCTGTCTTGAACTGCACGCTTGAGATGGATAATGGGATCGCCACTAGGGGTGGGCGACCGTGTGCGTGGCTGCGAAGATACACGTGGAAGCCCCTGGTAGGTCTGTGCCCGCCCCCCTTGGTCTCTCTCTTCACACCTGGCCTGCAAAAAGCCTGTCGTGTAGTGGGAAGTAAGAACAGCAGTGGAAAAAAAGAAAAGGGCCAAAAAATAAAATAAAATCGCTCGATTTTCTTGGTGCATAATTAATGATAAACAAGGAGCTTGATTGTGCTGAATTACAAGAACCGGAAGGGGAAAAAAAAAAAAGATCTTTGCACACACACACGCGACGCGAGCTTTGCCGGTCGGGTCTTGCCCTGCTGGTGCTTTCATTTCTTGCACTTCAAGAGAGAGAGATAAAATAAATAAATAAATAAATAAATATATGCACTGAGAGCACGGACTTTGATATACATTTAAATTCCAAATATTTTTTGCGTTTTCGTATGCACGTATCCACTGGATTTATCATTTAATTTAAATGGTCTTATAGTTTCCGTTTCGCATTTCCTCAATCATTCTGAAAATCTTCATGGGCTTTTTTTTCTTGCATTTGGTGGTGGTTCAATTTTTGTTGTTCGTCCCAAATCTTGCTACGATTATTCCCGTCACGGTGAAGGAATCTCTGCGATTAAGGGCCAGGGAGAGGCCTCGATTCTTGAAGCATCTTCTTCAGCTTCTTTGTGAAGTGCGCGGAGGGCGAGAAGCCTATATAAACCAGTACAAGATGCTTATATATTTCTTCTTTCTTCCTTCTTTCTGTCTTGCTACACCCCCCCCCCTCTCTCTCTCTCTCTCTCTCTCTCTGTGTCTCTCTCTTCACAGACACACACACACACACACACACACACACTCTCTCTCTCTCTCTCTCTCTGTGATTCTGCCCTCGTACTTGCCTGCCTCAGCCCTACATTTTACCTCGCCCTTCCACACACCCCCCTCACCGACGCTTCCATCCATTTACCCTCCCCCTCAGGCTCACCCCTCCCTTTGTCCCATGTCGCCACATCCGTTCAGTCAGGGTTAAAAAGATCACTCTTCCTCCACAGCGAGAGTACGACTCTGAAGGAGCACAAAACATACACCGTAACACCAGTACCAAGGAGAGAGAAAGAGGGACAGGAGTGCGACTTTTCTGTTGCGCTCTAGAACTACAAACTTCAAAGGAAGGGCAGGCGCGGGCTTCGAGGCAAAGCCACTGAAACCTTGCAGCAGCAGGCGGAGACCAAAGTAGTAGAAAGAAAGCGAAAAGGAGAGTCTGCTGCACAACAGAACACGCATCAAAGAAGTACCTGGCCTGCAAGGGAGATTTGATTGCTGCAAGGGTAGATAGAGAGGGGGAATAGGGTGGCTGTCTTGTAGCTCACCTACAGCGCAGCAGACATCAGCAACCCTAGACTCTCTCTCTCTCTCGGTGTCTAGTGCTCTCCTTTCTTCTCTCTTGGTTTGTCTCTTCTTTTTGCTGTATAAGACTTGTAAGTGCACTAGCTCACAACTGATGTGGTTCGACTGCCTAGCTATCTGCTTTCTGTCTAGCATCTAGGGTTAGGCCTTTTCTCTCCTAGCCCAAAAAAATAAGCTGCAAGATCAATTGTTTTCAGCATTAAGTATTGGAGATCGATTGAGACTCCTCCCCTTTCTTGCCCATGCATGCATGCATTGGATTTCTCAACGTAGCCATTTATTTTTCAACGTATTATCGTCCGGTACTACTATCATATCTCGTTTCCTTGCTGGACCTGGGATTGCTTGCAACCTGCTACTCC
Source organism: Lygodium microphyllum (assembly GCF_053477565.2). Lineage (NCBI taxonomy): Eukaryota > Viridiplantae > Streptophyta > Polypodiopsida > Schizaeales > Lygodiaceae > Lygodium > Lygodium microphyllum. The sequence continues at coordinate 53,018,764 of NC_141153.1, read as the reverse complement.
TTCTCGCACGCAGACAGACATTCGGACAAAGGTACACATACTCCGGGCTGGCTGAGAAGGGGAGTTGTTACGTCGAAGGAATCTAGTGATCATTTTTCCGAGCAGGATATGGTATAATACCCTGTCATCATCATTATCATCATTATTCATCGACCGGCAACACACACAACGTGTGCGCATACAATGCTCCTGGACAACAGCAAGACAGATATAGAAGGAAAGAGGGGCGCGTTCCAGTACTGCACATAATATTAGATGTATACAACACTTTTGCTGTGAAGTGACAGCATATCCAAGAAGATGATCACAGCTGTGTCAATGATAGGAAGGTCAGGCTAATGAGGCTGCTGATCAGACGCATCTGTGGCTAGTACTCTTGGTGTGATACTGATACTGATGAAGGCGGGGATCTTGCTTGAAGCAATGATGATGGCAGTGGTCTAGTTTCTGCATGTGCGGCTGCTTGGTAGTCAGCCATTATTTAAAACAAGAAGCGTAAGGTTTACTGATACGCCAGGAAAGAAAGCTTGTTCAAATGCACTCTCTGCTGCTAGCGCCATTTCGCTCGTCGACGATCTCGATCAACAGCAACAAGAGGAGGGGTTATTTTGGCGGCAAAGGCTACTTTGGCAAGCCGGAGGAGGACGCGCAGCTAGAGCTGCGGATCGGCCTCCATGAAATGCTTGCTCCTGCAGGTACAAACAATGATCAAGCATCATCGTCGTCGACATCGGGAGGAGGAGCAGCAGGAGGTACTGCAGGTGCTTATCCTTCTTCGCAGTCGACGCGGTCAGTTAACTCAGGCGGCGGGGAGAAGTCATCATCTGGAGGGAGCTTAGAGCAGTATGCGATAAGTAGCCGCAGCGGCAGCAACTCGAGCTTGGTAGCAGCGATGGCAGAATGCGCGTGCGCAGTGGTGGAGACGCAGGATTGGCAGAGGGCGATGGATCTGATGGAGTACATCTGCGGGCATGGTGGGGCGTCGGAGGAGGGGGAGGCAATGGAGAGAGCGATGGCGCAGTTTGCGCAGGGTATTGGGGCGAGGATGGCAGGGGCGGCGCCGGCGGCGATGGTCAGGCAAGTGGAGGCGTTATTGACGAGGTGGGGAATGGCGACACCTGCAGGAAGAAGCAGCAATGCTGGGGGCGAGGAGGAATGGCAGGCGGCGTATCTGGCGTTCAATCAGGTGAGCCCGTTCGTGCGCTTCTGCCACCTGACGGCGAATCAGGCCATATTGGAAGCAGTGGATGGGAACCAGCAGCAACAGGTGCTGGTGTTGCATATCGTGGATATGGAGGTGATGCAGGGGGTGCAGTGGCCGCCCCTCCTGCAGGCTCTAGCCGAGAGGCCCGGCGGCCCGCCGGCGCGGGTTCGGATCTCGGGGGCCGGCCCGGACGCGCGCTCCCTGCAGCTCACCGCCCAGCGCCTCTCCCTCTTCGCCGCCTCCCTCGCCCTCCCCTTCCACTTCGAGTTCGCCCCCATCCACGCCACCTCGCTCGACGACCTCTCCGCCGCCATCCTCGCCTCCTGCAATCCTCAGAACATCGCCGCATCAGACCTTCCTCGTAACAGCACCGTCATCGCCTTCAACTGCATCCCACTCGGCCTTCCCCGCCGCTCTGTCGCCCTCCGGCATTGCCCCGCCCTCCTCCGCCTCCTCCGCTCCCTCGCCCCGGCCGTCGTCGCCATCGCCGACGCCGAAGCCGGGCTCCACCTCCCTTCCTTCCGTCGCCGCTTCCTGCACTCCTCCCGCCATTACTCCTCCCTCTTCGACTCCCTCGACGCCACCCTCCCCCCCACCAGCATCGACAGGTCCACCGTCGAGCAAGTCTGGCTCCGGAGAGAGATCATGGACCTGCTGTCTAATCACTCAGATCGTGACAGTCATGGCGGCCCCTCCCCGCTCGAGCGAGAGCACACCCCTCGATGGCGCGATATCATGGCAGAGTGTGGCTTCCGTGCCGTCCCTCACAGCGCCTTTGCGCTATCGCAGGCGAGGCTTCTCCTCAGGCTTCACTACCCGTCTGAAGGCTACCATCTCATCGAAGAACCAGACCATTGCAGCTTGGCCCTGGGGTGGCAACAGCACCCCTTGTTCGCCGTCTCTTGCTGGCACTAATCATAATCTGATTATCCTAATTCTCTAACATGATTAGTCTCAAGGAAGACTAATAATGATCCATCATCACTGACGATTTCCCTCCCTATCCAAATATCTTACATTGACAGATTTTTGAATCCCTCAAACTCTTGGGATTTGCACGAGAGTGTAAAGCATGGCAAAGTTAATATTTTTTTCTCCTTCCCGGATCAAAAATGTGAATGCTCATGTAAAGTTATGACAGTGGCAGTCTGGGTTTGTAATTGAGCAATTGTAATACTGGGATCGGATAAGTATCATTATCAGGTGTGTTAATTGAGCAATTGTGATACAGGGATCGGATAATCACCAGGTGTGTTAATTGAGCAATGGCCATACAGGGATCAGATGATTATCAGGTGTTAATCGAGCAATGGTAAGGCGTGTTAATCGAGCGATGGTAAGGCAATCGGATGATTATCGTTCTGTTCGAGGTTTTGGGTGGAGGGTTTTCCGAAGTTGGAAAATTTGACCCAAGTACCCAGAGATGTTACCTACTAGTCCTTTCTCGTGTTGTTGTCTGCACTATCTACAGCAGGAATTGGCAATAGACTGTTAGTTCAACCATCACGCGCAACAAAATTATACTTTTTCCTGCCCTCCTCCATTATTATTTTGCTTTGTATCCTGCGCTTCGTTGTAAAGTCCTTCGTGCAGTAAGCAGTTTCTTTCCATAGAACGCCCCTACTATAAAGGTGCCGGGACCCCCCCTTCCCTTCGGTTTTATGAGCTAAAGGGGTGCGATAAATGGACCTTGTCGATCATAATAAAACGCGACGTTATCAAAACACGCAGCGGGGATTTCATTATGGCATTCAAGAGTGAAAGGCTGGGGACGTACTAGCCTTTTCCCATTCGAATTAAGATCCCTCCAGCACGGTTGTGTGTGTGTGTGTGTGTGTGTTTTCATGGTTTTTATTCACACATTAATCAAACGGGATCTCGATCAGGATCTTGGAAACGGGTAGGCAACGCCATACATGTTGCTGCAGCTTGCACTTCACCACCCAGGTGATAGATAGGATTATTGCATTTATTGCACTCCTGGGCCGGACCAGCAAGCGTAACAATATCTTATACACACGCATAGACAGAAAAACGTAAGCGTTTCCGTCTCGAGCTCAGCAGTAAACAGTTCTTTACTCGCCCTTAGCCACCACATTAAACGGAGCTCTCATGCGAAGAAATCCCGGACAACGGAGCCTCCGGTTGCCTGATGCCTGTTGACCTGTGCGGATGTCGCAACCCGGAGCTTGTGTATTAGTTTAGGTTTTACATGATGGGTATTAGTTTAGGTTTTACATGATGGGAAATTTATGAGACGCACACTCACAACCCAACACTCCCTGGCCCCCCCCCCTTTTAAGGTTATGGGCTTTGTAGCTATACCATGGTGTTATCACCAAATGCACCTATATAGAGAGTAGTTGTGACTCTAAGCTCTGCTTGGTTTCCACGTTACGTGTGATTCCCTATGCTCAATGGTGAACCCTCATATGTACAGTGTCATGAGGGTATAGTCTTGAGATGTGCTTCAATGTAGTCTCTTTTTGATATCATGAATACAAAGATTCTTTATTGATATATCTTGTGTGCTCTTCCGTTGTGCCTTTTGTGTCTCATAACAGGTTTTACCATGAAGTCCCGTGAAGGTGCGTAACACTTGGTATCAGAGAAACTCTAGCGCGGAGCATACTAGCTTGAAAGGGGAGCAGGCTCACGTACGCGAAGGAGATCCTACCATAACATGTCGCGCAATGTGACACGGTGACCCCAACACGACATGACGTGACACGGCCCCGACACGACGCGATATGACCCCGACACGACGCGACACGACATGGCGCGACACACCACGTCGCGATGCCCTCCCGGGCGAGTTTTCTGCTGAAAGTTGGAAGGCAGCTTGAGGTGCCAACAAAGTTGAGAGGGAGCCGAGGCATGATAGGAGCGCGCGGCATACCATTCAAAATGTCTTGGAAAGAGTTGAAGCTATAGGAAGACACTTTCTTTGAAGAGGAAGATGAGCTATGTCACTGGCTCAAAATCACATACAGGAAAAAGAAGCTGTGGCTCAAAATGATCGAGCAAACGAGAACCATCGACATGCTGAAGAAGACCCATCAAGGAGCCGACGTGCTCGATAATCTTGAAGAGAAAGCTGAAGAGCTGGATAAAGACCTACAAGAGGTTGACTACCAGTTGATCATGGTGCGAGAGAGAGCTAGACTGTGGCAAGTGAAGACGGCCCGAGACCTTGATACGAAGCTACAGGAGAAAATCATGCTGAGGTGGAACTGGGAGACCGCCTCCGGATCTGAAGAAGCCAAAGAGCGGGCCGACCCATACTTGAAGCAGATGCGGGCTGAAAGAGTCCAAGAGTTGAAGAATGGAGCGAAGCCAACCAAAGACAAACCAAAGAGGCGAGAGAGCCAGAAACATGTGAAAGAAGAAGAAGAAACATGGTCGGATGAAGATAAAGAAGAAGACAAGGGGGAGGATAAGCTCGACACTGATCTTGGAACACCTCGCCCCCAAGAAGAAGCTGAGGACTTCTACCCCGACTACTATCCACAAGACTACTACCCTGAAGATCAATACTTCGACAACGAATACCCTCCTGAAGGAGATGGATACGGCTACCCTAAAGATGTTCCCATCGACTACCACCCGGAAGGAGAATACCTCTACATCGACTACCCCTATCCCGAAGAGTACCAAAACGAAGAAGTTCCAGAAGAGGAAGAAATTATGGAATATAATGTGAAGGGAGAAGGATGGAAAATTGATGTGAGTTCAAAAGTAGAAAACATCATGATGGAGTTAGGATACAAAAATGAAGAGGAAGCAAGGAGGACATGTCAGAAGGATGAGCCACTGTACCCACAAGAAGCCCGGTTGGTTGAAGAACCAGTGTTAGAAGAAGAGAAGGGGGAGGATGAGCTCATTACAGATCTTGGAACACCTCTACCCATTGAGACTAGGGGTGAGGCCAGGTTGGCACCCTCCTGCGAGGCACAAGATGCCTCTGATGAAGAAGAAGATAAAGAAGTAGATGAAGAGATAGAGTTGGAAGATGAGAATGGAAGGGCAAAACCACATGGAGCTGGGCATCCACTACATGGAACCAACACTTCTACTTTAGATGATGATATAGGTGAAGAAAAAGAAAAGAGAGAGGAGTTAGAAGAGAAAACAGAAGCAGAGGGGGAGGATGAGCTCAGCCCAAATCTTGGAACATCTCTACCCCGACAACCCCAACCACAAGGAACAACCAAAACCTCATAGTTCAATGATGATAGTCCAGGAAAGGAGTTTAAGGAGAGAATCATGAGAATATGGGATGAGATAGAAGAAGATGATAGGAAAGAAGAAGAAAAAGGGTTGTTAGATGGAGCCATAGAGAATATCAAAGAAAAAATGAGGCAAGAAAATAGAAGAAAGGAGATAGAAGAACAAGTAGAGTTAGCTAGGAAGAAGCAAGAAGAAAAAGAGAAACCAAACCATGATAGAAGAGAACAAGTAGAAGAAAACAAGAAGAAGCAAGTTAGAAAAAATATTGAGCAAGAAGAAAAAGATAAGGAAAGCAAGCTGAAAGAGCAAGTCTGGAGAGCTAGGAAGAAGATAGTCTAGAACAAAAAGAGCAAGAAAAGATAGATCAAGGCCCGGGTGCATGGTGGTCTGTCTTGTTGCGGCCACCCGGCTTACGAGCTTCATAAGCCTAAACTAAGGGACCACCAAATGCGAGACATTCCGTTAGGAAACAAGCGGGTTGGAATGACAATGCGACTCCATCCTGCCACTTTTGAGGCGAGCGAGAAAGCAGGTGGTGTCGTGTAGCCAAGGTCTCGCGCCCTAATGCAAGTCGCGCAAGAGTTCTCTCTTGCCGCACGAAAGTGACCGGTGAGTCATGAGGTTCGATTTCCTTCAAGTTTGGTCTCAACTCATGGTAACGCGAGGTGGGTTCAAAATACGGCAATGCCATGCTGCACCCCTTCAAGAAATCGAGTAGCGCGTGTGGTGACATGTCTGATGCCCACACTTGCTTGTTTGCAGGGAGTATACGGTGATGCATTTGGTACCCGTATACACTTGCAGCAGAGGAGTGTAGTGTGTGTAGTGTGCATGTTTTACCCTCTAAGTGGCATGGTGCTTGCAGGACCGCCAAAGGGGAATTACCCGAGACACTCCTTTTGGAAGCAACGAATAAGCTTGAAGAAGCGACGGAGACTCCATTCGGTCACTTTTGAGGCGAGCGAGCCTAATGCAAGTCGCGCAAGGGGAATCCCTTGCCGCACGAAAGAGTCTGGTGAGCCATGAACTCGTGCCTTCCTTTGAACTTGGTCTCAACTTGTGCTATGCACGAGGTGGGTTCAAAATACAACGAGTGCCATAATGCATCTTTTCAAGAAGTAAGGTAGTGAACGTGGCGACATGTTTGATGCCCACACCTACCTTATTGCAAGGTGTATGCACCGGGTTTTGTATGCCCTTGCCACAGAGAGGTGGATTATGGATACTTGGGCGTATTTTACCCAAAAAATTGGAAAATAAGCAGGTTTTTTTCCTTCTCCAAGGGAAACTTAGGCTAACTCCAAGTACCTTGACAAGTTGATTAGACCATTGGGATCTTAAGGAAGTTGAAGCCGGAGACTCGCTACGGGACTTGCGCATCTATGCCAAAGCACTTCAAAGATAGGCCCAAGTGACTTGGGCTGCCCCATACGAGGACATCTCGTCACAAAAGCCACGTATCCGAGAAGTGATGAGTTATGTCAGGTGAAGGAGTTGTGCAACCCAAGAGTATGCAAGATCCTCACCCTCTCGATGATACCAAAATGGAGAGCTGGCATATGGGAGCGGTCAGAATGGATCTCAATGTGCCAATGACTTCTTGGTGAAAGATTGTGTGCAGCTTGTCACGATTACGGAAGGAACGTAAATTGTGAATTGAGGCCTCAAGGCCAAAGGGTTAGAAAACCCCACGACGGGAGGGGAGGACCCGTAAGAATGTCCCATGGCAAGACATTGATACGCAACCGAGTAGTAACCCCCCGTATTGACACTCCACTCCTATTGAGGCTCCTTGGGGGAGAAGATGATACCCAGAAAGTGGAATGGTGCCAATGCATTGTGTGTGGAAATAGACAAGCTTGGTTGCTTGAAGTGAAGTGCCCTGCAACCATGAGTAGTGGCAAGACAAGAAATCGGGTGGGTGAAGCGCAAAGTGCTCCCCCGAGGCTCGGCATGAAAAGGGTGAGGGGCAACACAAAACCTCATGGTCCATTCAGAAGCTCAAGGGGATGGCCACCCCGGGACGTCGGGAAACCAAGTCTGACCTCCGAAAAGGGTGAGGACTTAGTCCCATAAAAATTGCCACAGATGACAAACAGACAGGATCTCCGGGAAACCAAGGCTAACCCTCAAGTAGAGGGTTGATGCCACGAGATCCCAATGTGCATCATAGCACTTGACCTAGGCGACTGGATTGAGACAAGGGGCGATCCAACTGCCTAATGCACAAGTCCATTTCGGGGGTGATTGATGATTTTTAAGGAAATGGACTCGAGCACACATGGTCCCGTGGAGCTATGAGGCTCAAGTGAGGGCGAGAACTTGACTTCATTCCCTCCAAATGCTTCATAGGGATGCTGCTCGCTTGCCAATTGGACCCAAACTTTGCTTATGTGCCTATACAGATTTGGGCACTTAAGCAGGTGGGTGTTGGTTCTTGTAATGAGTTCAAGGTCCCGGGCGTGGCTTTGCTGAAACTTGAGACAAATCGACCTGATCTGGGGACTGGTCATAGGGGAGTAAACATTCAACGCGTCAAGGAACATGAGGCCCCGGTTTCGGCCGCAAGGGGGTGTTGGCCCCTAAGAGGTGACGATGCTCCGGGGTGGCGGACTGGATATCGCCTACTCACCAGTCCCTAAACTAAAAAGAGAAAACCTGGAGTCGGGCGAGGTAAATGACATAGGGGTGGGTTTGCCTAACACAACGCCCCACACCCCCCCGAACGAGAAGTGTTACTAAAGCTTACGAGATAGTCGTGCCAGCCGAGACTTTAAACTGGGGCAACGGAGAGGGCGGAAACCCTAATTCCCAGGCATACCAGGATCGGAATGGAAGTCCTAGGTACCCAATCAGCGTCGTAACCCTAGGGACCTCTCGGAATGGAGGAGATGTGATCCCAATGGGGGCTATGTTTATACCATTACCAAATGTGACAAGCGAGACAGGTGCATTAGCCCGTGATCAAGGGTTCTATTGTGGGAGAAGATAGAGCACAACGACGTACACCTCGGTCGTTGCATGGCAAAATTCCCAAGTGAATAGACACAATGGGAGTGAGAGGAACAGGGAGGGACCCTGTAATAGCACGGTCGGTGACGCCTCGATCGCGCACAACTCAACCAGTGTCGGTGATGGCGACACGATTGCCTCTGCCATAGTGGGATTCTTGATGCCTCATAGTGAGACCCACACTGTCCTCACGGGGAGGGACAGAGACATGACTATAGTGTTAAGGTCCATGAGTTTGTGTATGTACCCGAGAATTGTGATATGGGGGACTGGAAGCCTCATAGAACGGTCTATGTGGGGTGCCTCTTGAGATGGATGCTTCGGTTGAATTTATATAGGAAGGTTATGAAGTGCGATCGAATTAGGTGCTTACGAAACCGATCTGTGCGGTTTGACATAACGGTCGAGTCTCGTGAAGCATCCTTGAGCATTTTGACTTGTATTAAAGAGGAACGTTCGTTTGTCGGTGGCACGCTCGCCTGTCGATTCCCTTCAGTGAACACAAGACTATAGCCCTGTCATGGCCAAACCAAGGCCTTGATAAGAGACCTATCCTAGCGAGTCTTAATATCAACTCTCTTCGTTCCAAACAGGGTGAACTCAATATGCTGGCTCGAAAGGAACATTGGTGCGTGATTGGACTGCAGGACACACGAATTTTTCAAGGGGGATGGCCCCTGCGATTATTTGGTTATGACTCATTCCAACACATGGGCTCGAACATTCCCAGCAAGAGAGGATTGGTCACCATAATCTCCCGGGAATATAGAGCATTTGAGCTTTGCCAATCAACTCCCAATTGCCTACTAGTGCAGTTTTTTCCTTGTGGTGTAGGGAAGCAAGGGCCACGGATCCATGGGAATGTGTATATCCCTCAGAAATAGTTGTACACAACGAGAAGAGAAGCGCTGAAGGACGTGTGCCAGACAATGAGGACCCTGAATCGGAAAGGAATTCCAATCGTAGTCGGGGGCGATTGGAATTGCAAGCAAAGGATTTTAAGTCTGTATCTGGAAGCACATTTCCCCGAATTCTCTGTGTTGCGCATTGCTGGGTTCGAGCTTACATATCATTCCAAGATGGGCCATGGAAAGTCAGATCTCGACTTTTATGTTGGGAATGATGCCGTGATCTCTAGACTCTCAGCAGCGCATGTCTTTAGAGCGACCGACATCTGTGACCACTGGCCTATTACTTGTAAGATGCAAATAGTGGACGATATGGAACCAAACCCAAACCCTCCTGCCCCACATGTGCCTTGTATCGATGCGAGCAGGGTAGATGCGGCGGCGAGTGCTTTCCTGTCTAGCAATAGGTGGGAAGCATTGGCCGACCTCAATGAGGAGGTGGAGGGGGAGGACCCACTCCCAGATCGCTTGGCAAGAGCCTTCATGGAAACGGTGAAGGCTATTGCGCAAGAAAACAGAGTCATGATGATTAGGCCACCATTAGCACCCAGGAACCGTTTTAGGCTCAACCCCAAGGCATGCCGAGCTATCAACCTGAAAAGGAAGGCTTGGAAGCGACTCAGATCTCACCCTGAGACCTTCGAAGAGTACGCTGAGATTCGAAAACGAGCCGAACAAGCCTGTTGTGATAGCGAGAACCAGAGCTTCTCTCGCATAATTGCCAAGGGGAAGGGTCTGCAACGAGCCATGTTGGCTTATAAGTGGTGGAAGCTCTAGAAAGGCATCGTAGGAGTTAGGAATCGGGGTGGGCAAAAGGCTCAACCACTTAAGGATGCTACCGGAACTCTACAGATGGAACCCCCCTGAACTCATGAAGATTTGGGAGAGACACTACTCTAAGGTGTATGATGACCCTCTAGGAACAAGTAACAATGCCGACCATTGGAAGCAACTGGATACAGTCTTGCACCTAAGACCTCATATTAAGGACTTAGACGTTCCTATTGCGTGGTATGAAGTCTGACATGTGCTTAGGAAACTAAAGAGACACAAAGCCGTAGGCATAGACGGCATCCCCCAGAGGTTTTCAAGATCGCATACAAGGATAATGGATGCCGTGGACAGAGGAAAATCCTGAAGTCCCCCTATGGGCTAGCGATGTTGAAGGTACTGAACATGATTTTTAAGGCTGGCAAGATTCCAGAGGCGTTGGAGTCATCCATTGTGGTGTCCATCTCGAAGAAGGGTGATCTTTCCGACTCCGACAATTACCGTGGCATATCTTTAATATCGTTGCTGCTCAAGGTGCTAACCTCAATTGTGGTATCTAGGGTCTATAAAGCCTTAGAGAACTGCAAGTTCCTCAAAGCACAAGCCAAATTTTGGGAACACGAGGAGTGTATCGGACAAGTTGCATGCCTCGAAGAGATTGTGAAGAGGTGTCGTGTGGAGGGCAAGCCCACCTACGTCGCCTTCATCGATTCCAAAAAGGCATACGATACGGTGCCACACCAAGCCTTGTTTTGCAAGCTGCGAGCTTGCGGAGTGGAAGGGGGTTGCATACAGTTCATAGAGGGGCTGTACCAAGCTTCAAAGATAAGGGTGAGGGTAGGGACCTCCTGTCCAAAGCCATTTCAGTGAAGTGAGGAGTATGCCAAGGATGCCCAGGTCCCCCCTCTTTAACATATTTATCAATGATATCATAAACGAGGGTGACGGATTCGGAGTTAGCGTTCCCGGTCTTCATGAGAAAATTCAAGGGCTACTTTTTGCAGATGATTTGATTCTCCTTGCAGAGTCCGCCACGAGGAGCTGCAAGAAGCATTAAATCGGTTGAACGAGTGGCCTACCAAGTGGGGAATGAGTTTTGGCCTGTCAAAGTGTAACGCCATGGTTTTCTTTGGCAACTTGCAAGCTCTGAGGGATCGACCAATCCACTTGGGGACCGAACGGATCGAAGTCTATGAGAGATACACTTATCTGGGTATCGTGTTGGATAGTGAGTTCTCGATTGAAACAGTAATTTGGGAGAGGATTGAGAAGGTCCGTAAGACCCTTCATGCTTACCAGACATTCCTCTCTTCCCGCTCGACCCCCATGTGGACAAGACTCAATGTCTTCAAGGCGTGCGTGCTACCAGTCCTTACGTACGGTGCCGAAATGATGGGAGAACATTGTTAGACACTCCTTCAGCCATTGGAGACAATGGCTGTTACGGGGATGAAGTGGATCTTGGGTAAAGGGGCTAAGTTGACCGCAGTCAGTGCAGTCACCCTGCATAAGGAATTCAATATCCCCCCCATTCTAGCATTTTGCGGCGGGCAATGTGCACGTGCCTTCAAAAAGTACCCAAGGGTTAGTACGATGTGGATTCGAGAGCTCTTGAAACCCCCATCATGTACTAAAAGAGTTCACAAATGGACTTGGGCTTCCAGGAACGTGCGTTGGCTAGAGAAGTACGTCCCTGAAGCACCTCTACTCGATGTAAGGTATCATGCCTGGAAGATATGGGAACGGCAACACGAGTGTGTGAGACTTGCCTCCTATAATGAGAACAAGTTCGAATGCTCAAGGAATTACCTCTTTCGCACCAACCTATCGGAGAACGTCAAGGCTTCTAAGGAAAGGTTTCTGTGCTTAGCACGGGTTGGTGGGGTGACGATGGCTGATAGCTATCGACATTCTCGTCAGCAAACCTGCCCTCTTTGTGCAGCTCTCGTGAAGCAGGAACCTCTTATGCGCACATCTTGCTTTTCTGTCCTGCGTTGACCGATGAACGCGACAGGCACATTTTGGGTATTATAAGTGAAACTCATGACCTTTTGTCCCGAGGGTGTACCTTAGAGGATGAAGCTACGCTACTCCTTGGTGGGGAGATCGGTGGGGTGTGTTTATCCAACTGGGTGAGCACTCGTCTGCACTCGAGGAATGTGGTCCGGGGGCATCGCCTCGTGGCAGCATTCCTCGGCGAGGCGATGCCAAGGTACTTGGGAGCATTATATGCGTGATCCCTACCCTTCGTGGATAGGGAGATGACGATATCCTCCCTTTGCGATCTTGTGTGTAAGCTCGTACTCGTACCAATGATGGCACCGCCTCGCTCAAGCAAGCGAATGCTGTCGGGAGGCAGTGTTTGCTTGAGTGCGACGGGACACCACCTTTGAGCCGATGCCCAACCTTGGGTTATGGCATCCCTTTGAGAGAACCCGCCGGGTGTTGAGATGACAAGCTCAACACATGCGGACATTGATGACGGACCGCCTGGTTAGATGGGTCCACACGTCTACACTTAGCACGTCGGTGGTCATTATGACTCTCACATGGCCACTGACTCATTACTTATTATATTCAGGTTATTACACCTATTTACAGCTAGCATAGTTATAGTGCCAGTCGACTAGTGTAGTCGGTTATGCATTGTTTGACTTAGTAGGCCACTTTCCTTTATGTTGTATCTTATCTATACTTTGTGTACATTGTAAAGTGTGTGGAAGAAGAAGAAGAAACCAACAAGAAAACGTTTTGGCCTCCATCTCTCTTCTTGTCTCTTGAGTGAGCTTCTCCTTGTGCATTCTGTGTGTGTTCGGTGCAGCATCTTGAGCAAGTCTTTCCACACGCGATTCTTGACATGATATCAGAGCCGCACCACTGAGAGAGGCTGATTTCGAAGGCTGAAGCGAAGGAGAAGAAGCAAGGTTCGAGCCAACAAGCCACGAGTAAGAAGCTCTCCCATCCTTCCACTCTTTCTCTTGGATAGTGCCTGTGGAGGCACCGGAAGCAGGGCAGAGCAAAAATCTCAGATTGCAGTGAGATTTGGTGTACGTGAAGAGCGCTGTATATTCTGCAGATGAGCCCTTTAGGGTCTTCCCGCAGTTATTTTGGGCATCTGAGGCCGTTTCAGGCCCCGTTTTAGAGCTGCAAGGTTGCGGACAGCAGTTTCAGAGTACACTGTGATTTCGGCTGTTTTGACCGAAAGTGGGTGCGCAGGTTACAAATTGCGAATCTGTAATTCTTGAGGTGTTTGTAGGAAGCAAACATAAGGTTTATCTGCAAACAGGTTGCAAATTGCATGTATTGTTGAGCAGACAGTAAAAAAGGCTGTCTGGTGTATTGCTGTGTACTACAGGTCGAGGGTTGCAGAAGATTTGCTTGCTGTTTGGTATTAGTTTTGTGATAATGGCAGAGAACAGTGGAAGCCCCATCATTGAGAAGCTCGACAAGAACAACTACCCTTCATGGAAGTTCCGTGTCACGAACTTCCTTATTGGAAAAGGCCTCTACGAGTTTGTTTCAGATGAAGAAAAGGAGCCGGAGGTGAGTGATCCTCCAACTGCAGAAGAGACAAAGGCACGGAAGGAATGGAATGCAAAAGACAAGAAGGTCATGTATTGGCTGTCTACAGTAATTGACAATAATATGCTAGGACATATTAGAAATGCAGATAAATCATATGCAGCTTGGACCATACTTGAAAGTATGTTTTCCGTAAATACAAAGGCACGAAAGATTCAACTCAAGCAAGAGTTGAATACATTGAAGAAAGGGAAGATGTCTATCAATGAGTATGCACTGAAGGTAAGGAGCATTGCAGATGCATTGGCAGCGATTGATGCAATGCCCGATGATGATGATTTGGTGTCGTCTACCTTGGGTGGACTTAACAATGAAAAGGCTTGGAAGTCTTTTGTAACTTTCGTATATGTCAAAAAGCCATTTCCATATTTCGATGAGTTGGTCTCCCTTATGATCACTGAAGAGATCAGCATGCAGAGTGAGACATTTGAAAGAAGTGGTGAACAGGTCCAAGCTTTCTACTCCAGTTCAGGAAGGGGACGTGGCAGGTTCTCTTCAAGAGGCCGTGGTACAGAACGTGGTAGTGATAACTAGCAAAACAGATTGAATCAGCAATTTGGCGATATGCAGGTTTCAGGAGGTCTGGTAACTTTAGAGGCAGGGGGAGCTTTAGAGGAAGAGGTGGATAGCAGAATCGAGGTTCTAACAACTCTAGTAATGTGTATCACTACTGTGGCAAAACAGGTCATATTGCAGCCCAATATTATGCTAAGAAAGATGATATTCGCAGTGGTAAGTTGCAGCAAGGAAACTATGCATCATCTTCACGACAGAATGAAGACAAAAATGAACGTCTATTTGTTATGAAGCATATGTTGAATGCTATTACAGGAAAGGGAACACATGATGATGTTTGGTATGTTAATTCAGGTGCATCCAATCATATGACCAGCCATGCAGAATGGTTTGGAGAGATGCATGATTTGCAAAATGCAGGTTATGTGCAGACGAGTGATGATTCATGCCACCCAATTTCACACATTGGAAAAGTTCCCTTGTCCTTGCATGATGGTAAGACAAAGAGTCTTTCAGATGTATTACATGTGCCATCTATTATAAAGAACTTGGTGTCAGTCGATCAAATGGTAGAGCAAGGGCTGCAAGTCAGATTTAATGCAAAGGGCTGCTTTGTAGAAGACTTCAATGACAAGTGCAGGTTGGTAGCAAAGGGAAGTAGAGTTGGACGTATGTTTACTCTGGATGCTGGAATTCCTACTATGAATGCTGCTATGTATGCTAAAGGAAAATGTGTTGTTGCAGATATTGAAATTTAGCACAAACGCATTGGACATGCAAATGTACAAAGGCTGAAATTAATGCAGTCCAAAGGGTTGGTTACAGGTTTGCCTACATTTAGAGTTGCAGAATTTCATAAGGTATGCGTAGCATGTCAATTTGGTAAGCAGGCAAAACAACCATTTTCACATGACAGAGATGTAAGCAAAAATATCCTTGATATTGTGGGTACAGACATTTGGGAACCTACACAAAATGTATCTCTTGGAGGCAGTTTATACTTTGTCACATTCATTAATGATTGTTCTAGAAAGCTGTGGGTATATTTTATGAAGGAAAAGAGTGAAGCGTTTGAGCACTTTAGAACTTTCAAGGCTGTAGTTGAAAGAGAAACATGCTTGAAAGTAAAGTGCTTGAGGTCAGATGGAGGGGGAGAGTACCTCTCGAATGAGTTCAATGATTTTCTGAGGTCTCATGGGATAAAGAGACAGTTCACATGCAGATATACCCCACAGCAAAATGGGGTTGCAGAAAGGAAAAACATGCATATTGCAGAAGTTGCACGCGCCTTGATGGCTGAAAAGAATGTGCCTAAGCATTTTTGGTCTGAGGCTGTTCATACTGCTGTTTATATTATGAACAGAACTCCCACAACTGCAGTTCATGGGATGACTCCTAAAGAATGCTTTACTGGCAAGAAGCCTGATGTATCGCACTTGAAGGTATTTGGCTGTGTTGCATACATTCATGTGCCAGATGAGCTACGGAAGAAGCTTGATCCAAAGGCAGAAAAATGTGTTTTTATTGGATACTCTTTAGAGTAGAAAGGGTGTCGCTGTTATAACCCTGTCACATGTAAGTTCAGAGTTAGCAGGGATGCCATCTTTGATGAAATGAGCAGTTGGTATGCATCTAGTGGTGATGCATTGGATGATGGTGATGATCATGACACTCATGTGCAGGCTGAAAAGCAGGAATCACAGACTCTTAGTGGACCAGAGACATCATCTGGTAGTCCTTGGTCTGGGAGACTAAGGAGTACCTCTACATTTTCAGGTGCATCTAGTAGCACTACTACAGGTAAAGATAAAGGAAAGAATAAAGTGTCAGATGGCGTTGATGCAGTTCTTGATGGAGAATCCAGTGGCTCAGAGAGCTTGGATGATGAGCTTGGTATTCGTTCTGTCAAGACACCATGTGTACAGAGAGCTCATAGTAATGTAAAGTCTCCATTGAGTGATTCGATGGTACGCAGATCTAGTAGGGTCAGATACCCTATTAAAAGATTTGGTTTTGAAGGTTATGCAGCTCACCATTATACTTATATGGTGAAACTAGTTGAGGATGTTGAGTCCATATGATTTGAGGAGGCTGTTGGTCATGCTCATTGGGATGCAGCAAAGGATGAGGAGATGGCTGCATTAGAGGCCAATAAGACTTGGGATCTAGTATCGTTGCCGAAGGGCAAGAAAGCTATTGGATGTAAGTGGATTTATAAGATTAAGCACAATGCAGATGGTTTTATTAGTAGGTACAAAGCTAGGCTGGTTGCAAAAGGCTATGCTCAGACATATGGCATAGATTATGAAGAAACCTTCAGTCCAGCTGCTAGGATGGCAATTGTCAGATGTGTGATTGCTTTGACAGTAACCAAAGGTTGGAGGTTGCAACAAATGGATGTGAAGAATGCCTTCTTGCATGGTGATTTGCACGAAGAAGTGTATATGGATCAACCAGCAGGTTATGAAGATTTAGAGCATCCCACGTATGTGTGCAAGTTGAAGAAGGCGCTCTATGGGCTCAAGCAAGCACCTAGAGCATGGTCTGACAAGATCAGAGAGTATCTTGTCAATATTGGCTTTTATGTTTCTGATGTTGATCACTCACTTTATGTGAGAAAGGGAGATATAGGTTTGGTCATCATAGTCATCTATGTGGATGACTTGATTATTACAAGTGATAGTGATAGTGGGATTGCTGAAGTCAAGGATTTTTTGAAGAAGAAGTTTGAGATGAAGGATTTAGGTGAGCTAAGGTACTTCCTTGGCATTGAGGTGATCAGATGTGATGATGGTATATGGCTGTCCCAAAGACAGCATGGCTTGGATATGTTGTCCAAGTATGGTATGACAGTATGCAAACCACTTTCAGTCCCGTTGGAGCAGAATGTAAAGTTGATTGCTGATGTTGGGAATGAGATAGAAGACCCTACTATGTTCAGGAGGATAGTGGGGAGTTTGATCTACATGACCATTACAAGGCCAGACTTGAGCTACGCTATTGGTCTTGTGAGTGAGTTTATACAAGTACCTAGAAAGCTACATTTGGATGCAGTCAGATGCATATTGAGATATGTGAAGTCCACATTACATTATGGACTTTTCTATGAGGCAGGTACAGATGTACAGGTGTTTGGATACATAGATGAAGATTGGGCTGGTAGTATGTCTGATAGAAGATCTACCAGCGGATACATGTTCTCTCTTGGTAGTGCAACAGTTGCTTGGAGCAGCAAAAAGCAATCTACAATTGCTTTGTTGAGTACAGAGGCTGAGTGTAGAGGTGCTGCTGTTGCAGCATGTGAGGTAGTATGGCTACAAAAGCTAATGGCTGATTTGGATGTGCAGGTGGAAGGTCCAGTTGTCATTTATTGTGACAACATGAGTAGTATACAATTGGCTAGGAACCCTGTGTTCCATGCCAGGACAAAACATATTGAGGTACACTACCACTTTGTGAGAGAGAAGGTACTAGCAGGTGAGATTGACTTGGTGTATGTCAGCACACAGGATCAGATAGCTGACATCTTCACAAAGGCATTGAGTACAAAGAAGCTTCAAAAGTTTTGAAGCTTACTTGGAGTTGCAGAGATGCAGTTGAGCTTGAGGGGGAGTGTTGAGATGACAAGCTCAACACATGCGGACATTGATGATGGACCGCCTAGTTAGATGGGTCCACACGTCTACACTTAGCACGTCGGTGGTCATTATGATCTCATATGGCCACTGACTCATTACTTATTATATTCAGGTTGTTACACCTATTTACAGCTGGGATAGTTATAGCGCCAGTCGACTAGTGTAGTCGGTTATGCATTGTTTGACTTAGTAGGCAACTTTCCTTTATGTTGTATCTTATCTATACTTTGTGTACATTTGTAAAGAGTGTGGAAGAAGAAGAAGAAACCAGCAAGAAAATGTTTTGGCCTCCATCTCTATTCTTGTCTCTTGAGTGAGCTTCTCCTTGTGCATTCTGTGTGTGTTCGGCGTAGCATCTTGAGCAAGTCTCCCCACCATGCGATTCTTGACACCGGGATCGATGGTTTTAGCTGGTGAGAGTCCAGTACTACACCTGGGCCCCTGCACTGGGGTGCTAGGTACCTACCCATGCTCTGCTCATTGGAAGGAGTCTTCCAAGGACCTTGGTTCTGAAGGAAGTAGCGAAATCATAAGCTAGTGGCACAGGGTTCCACCTTTGAGTTTGTTTAGGCACCTGACTCAGAAAACAAAAACAAAAACAAATAGATCAAGGCAGGAAGGCCAAAGAAGAAAGAATTAAAAAAAAGCAAGAAGAAGTAATGCAAAAGATAGAGAAGGAAGAGGAAGAGAATGGGACAAAGAAGAAGGCGAAACCAAACGCCAAGAAACGGAGGCAGGCCAACAGAGATGAGAGGTGAGAATGAAGATGCCTCCAAAACCCCCCCACTCAAATCGTGGCTAAGGACGAAGCAACCCCAGCTTTTACTCCAAGACCACACCCCATCCCAGCCAACTCGGATCAAAGTAAGAACCAATTACACTTCAGCAATGGAGTCATTGGCTACGCCTTTGAGCCCGAAGAGGCAAACCCTTATGAGCTTGAAAAAAAGGAGTCAATGGACAAAGCCTCAAGAAAGGGAGAGCATGAGGGAGTGCTCGTAATATGGTCCGATCAAGGTGACTTAGGGCCAAGGAAGGGAACCTTGCTAGTTGAACCCTGAAGAATCCTCCAACTCACTCTTAAGGTGAATGTCTTTGGTCTATGGAACCCGTTGGGACCATACTCAATGCTAACAAAGATTGAGATCTCGGCATTCAAGCCACAAGGAGTGGTCATTCCGATCGTATGGATCCGTGACCCACCAAGCACACACAGATGGGCGTCACCCCAAGAGCTTCAAGGATACCTCTACTTCTGCAACCCAAAATCCAGGCTAAGTGTGACAACTTAGTCCATTCCCCGCCAAGAACCTCAACTCTGAATGAGGCTAAGAAGAGCCAAAGAGGTGCCATGCACCAAGACCACACCTTCCGTGCGAAAAGGCAGGCTAAGCCAACCAGCTTGTCTAAGTACAAAGCAAACAAGGAAGATCCGGCAAAGAGGCCAAAGAAAACAGCCCAAGTACTTGACTTGGCGATGCGGGCAAAGCGTCTTGGCAAACGAACCAAGAGACCCAAGTCCCCAAGGCCCAAGGCGACGGCACGAAGAAAGGGAGGTTCGGCGCAAGGAGCAACTCAATGGACTGCCTCCCTTAAGGCGTGGCAGAACATGGCATCAAACGAGCCACCACGCCTACACCCCAACACCGTGGCAACTTGGGATCGCGCCTACAAAGCTTGGCATGCAAAGCCATAAGCACCAAGCCACCTCAACTTAGGACTATGAAGCCTCCACTCCTCAAATGTAATATAGTCGAGGGTGGACTGGAAGGAAAAACAATAAAAAAGCACTAAGTCTAGATGGGCACACCTTGGCCAGCTTGATAGCATAAGCTATGTTAAGACCCCCAAGTCGTAGTGCGGCAGACACTAACCAACTTGATAGAAAAGGCTATGTTAAGACCCCACTAAGGAGTCAGTCCTAGACCAGTAGACACTGACCAACTTGATAGTATAAGTTGCGTTAAGACCCCGGAATGAGTCAAGAAACCACCCTTAATTGCTAAGGACAACAATTCATTAAGCGGGGGTGAGTGTAAGGGTATGGGCTTTGTAGCTATACCATGGTGTTATCACCGAATGCACCTATATAGGGAGTAGTTGTGACTCTAGGCTCTGCTTGGTTTCCATGCTACGTGTGATTCCCTATGCTCAGTGGTGAACCTTCATATGTGCGGCGTCACGAGGGTGTAGTCCTGAGATGTGCCTCAATGTAGTCTCTTTTTGATATCATGAATACAAAGATTCCTTATTGATATATCTTGTGTGCCATTTTGCTGTGCCTTTTGTGCCTCATAACAGGTTTTACCATGAAGTCCCATGAAGGTGCATAACACCCTCTCTGTGTGTGTGTGTGTGTGTGTGTGTGTGTGTGTGTGTGTGCTGATGCAGCATCACCCAATTTCCTTTTAGTGCAGAAGTAAACATGTATCTACTAATCCTGAAGACTTCATAGGAACAATCATAAAGGCAATTAGCTCAAAGCTACAACACTCCCTTTCTAGCCCATCTTATTAGCTACAAATCTATAGGTGCTGGCAGCTGCCCTCAAGTCACTCCATCAGAGCCTTAGATTCCTTAAGCATTGTGTCAGCAAAGAAGACATTACCCTGAAATTGTCCCTTCTTTCCGCCAAATATCAGAGCATTTCGGGTGTCCCAAATCTCATTTAAGAGCAGTGCATGTTCTCTAAATCTCGCTTAAGATTAGGGCTCCGAGCATGTTCCCCAGAACTTCCATTCCTCATCATTGAACTTCTCTTGATCACCCAGCAAAACTCGCTTAGCTCCGCCATAGTGAGATGCTAAAGAAATTTAAACCTTCAGTATCCTCCAAAGATCTGCCCCCATAATGGTAGAATAGGTCCAAAACACATGCATAACATCTTCATCCTTCCTTCCATGTATAATTGGACAATGTGATACTTTCTCGAACTACAGCTTCTACTGCACTACAAAGCGGCAAATTAATCCTTGCCAATGGAGTGGCACACCAAACTTTTATAACTCTCCCATGTAAATGTTGAATTTATAGGAAAGTACTTCTCTAGAAAAGCAAATGCTTTCAAAAACCCAATCTGAAGCTTCCACCTTCAAATTTAATCTTGCCCTGAATTAGGCATGGGTTTTCCCACGTGATTAGTAAATTTCAACACAAATGGAAAATAATTGGGCCATTCTTCCTTGAGCTTCTCTTAGAGATAGCTCACACCAACTTTTCCCATCTTGGGTGAGTCTAAATTCAACAATTGTTCGGTCCATGTTTATGAAGCCATCAAAGTGTCCCACACATTGAGCCATCTCTGGAGACCCTTTTTCCAATAAATAGTAGATAGACTCGCCATATCACTAATAGTGTCCCACACATCTAGCCATCTCTACATACCCTTTTTTGATAAGCATTCGATAGAGCTGTCATATCACTAATAGGGACATAATCATCTTGAAAGGTTGCTTTGCTAAGCTAAGTAACAACTGAGGGAAGAATCTCCTTTGAGACCAAGTCTTCCTCTCCAGGTCAGATTCACAATTGTGCACTTTCAATACTACCATGGGTACATTGGGCACATGTGTTCAAACCTTGGATACAACTTTGAGGCATCTTTTAAGATATCAACCCTTTCTCATCAAAAAGAAAAAAATGACCTAGATTTTGAGCCCTTGCTAACTCAAAATTTTGACAATGCCTTGAACATGGAAAAGCTAATCCAAAAAGAGCAAAGGCTTAGGTGACAACCAAGAGTTTTGGCCAGATTCAATTAGTACCAAATGATTGTAGCCCATGTTGCTAGATATCCTCTTAACTAAAGCAAAATTCAAACTTAAGACTTTAGTGCATGTTTCCTCAAGTCTACCAAGTGTGACATATTCTTTACTTGATGCAACTTGTTTCCAAGCAACAAATGCCATTGTTGTTGATAATCACAAGACCACACAATAAAGACCAATGTATCCATCTCCTTCCAACATGACTATAAGAATGGAAAAATTGGAGAAAACGTATAGAACCTAAGAAGAAAAATGCATCTTACCTATTACAAGTTTTCTAGCTAGACTGAGTCATACGGGAGTTCGTTTTAGACGCTTAGCATTGATTCTAAGCCTCAACTAGTCAAAGCATTGCCTCATAGATACACAACACCAAGTCAACATCAGATGCCTAAAAGCTTTGCTACAATGCATAAGCATAAAACCATAATCCAAAATCCATTGAGGGTGTCCCTCCATCTTATAAACACTAGTTTAGTTTTGGTCTTGCCAAGAATTGATTTAAAGACAATAGCAAACTCAGAATATAGAGGCCACGGTGTCTCAATGCAATCTCTATCAACTTGCATCACATTGGAGTTATCATTAATAGAAGATTAAGATGCAAAGTAATGATCATATGACAATTTGACTGATTTGATAGCCTATCCCTCACTAGCTTCTTCATATTCCTCAGAAGTGGATTCGTAAGGTCAAAGCAAACAAGAGGGGGCTATATATATGACAAACTTCTCTACTGATAGATATTGTCAGTTGGAAGGGATAACAAATATATCATTAGTAGCAATCCTTATAGAAGCATTAGTGAACAAGGCATTGATCCCCTCTCAACTTGTATAAGGGCTATGTTCATGAGAGTGTGCAGATTAAGCGAGGAGTATGAGAAGTCAGTTGCAAGGTTAAGGATTTTAGCTTCTTTTGCAATATTTGTGCTTCTTGCCTTGAAAAGAGGTAATAATCTCACAATTGATCTCTTTCTTTAAGTCAAATAGGTGTTGCGATTTGGAGAGCCATCAAAGCTCAAGTTAGGGGTTGGCATAGCCCAATATGGTAGCATTCGAATAGCCAATTATTTCTAGAATTGAGGAAAAATAGTTTGGTTGTGGAATACCTAGGAAGAGTTGGTCTATATATTCGATGTATGCCAGCATAGGAGCTGCTTAGGCTCAAGGGCACCTTATTCTTTGTAAGTAGGGGGTTAGCTTGCGCTCATGAGAAAGGGGCCTTCTAGCTAGAAATAAGTAGGAGATCTACTCAAGCTTAGGGTCTACTTCTAATTGCGGGGCATCTTCTTATGTCTGCAAAAAAAATAAGAGAAGAGATTGAGATCTTACTTATTGTATATGCATTTGTAGTTTATATCATTAGGGCCAAAAACGTTTTGAAATGACACTTGTAAGAAAATGATTAAGTTGCTAATTAGAGGAGGTTTAGAAGAAAACACCCTCCAAATTTGGCTACTTGAACGTGATTAATGAGAGAATGTATGATTCATTTAAGAGGTCGGGTATTAAATATATTCAATCTTTAATGGACGTTAAGTGTTACGTTTTAGTCTTATTCTCTTGTAAATTGCAAAATCTTGTATTTTTGAATATTCGCACCAAAAGATGCTGCTCATTTGTTCCTCGACTTTCATTTTCTACACCTCTCTTTCCTATGGTTCTATTTCCTTCTGTCTGTGATATTGTTGCCCCATTTAGGGTTCCCTACCAAAATATTTACTAGTACCTCTTATAGCAATACAAGCACAGCCCCGCCATGCAAGCATAACTTTACTATTCAATTAGATCATGTCTATTCATCTTAGAGGAGTATACACCATTGAGCATTGTTGGACAAGGATGAAGCTAACAGGTTGCGATTACAAGGAAAGAAGCATGTAGACCTATGGATGGATGTAAATATTTATCCTTCGGACCCTTCTACAGGTAAACATTCTCCTTTTTACAATATTCACAACTTCATAAGGTATGTTGGAGATGGTTGTGATGGGATGCTTGGCTATTGCATGAGGTTATATTCTACATCTTTTACATTTAGAGAATAAATGCATGAAATAAAGGAAGCATTAACATTGGCACAAAAAACTATTTCTGAGCTAACGAACAAGGTTGATAATATGGAAAACTCTAATCAGTCATTGCAAGAAAAATTACTACGCTTGAAAGAAACTCCAATAGGATTTAGACAAAGAAAAACACCACTTAAAAATATAATGGACTTGTGTAGTCGAGTGAAGAAAAGGATACTAAATCTTGTAAATAGATGCGTTTCTAATATTTCAGGTATTAATATTCGAGAGAATGATGAGAGGATTAAACTTATTAAAGAAACCATGACAAACAAGGACATTATAAGGATTCTTAAATCGCCTGAAAATGTAGACTTGAGAAGCCAAACTGTGAAAGAGTTAGTGAAAGATTTAAAAGGAAGAGTTAAAACAAAATGTAGACTTGAGAAGCCAAACTATGAAAGAGTTAGTGAAATATTTAAAAGGAATAGTTAGAACAAATAAAATAGTGAAGACATGTGACAGTATGGGTATCAGAATAGAGATTATCTTGCTCTCTCTAAATTATGGTTTACAAATATTAAATGTTATAGAATAAGTGCATTTAGTTTGCCTTGGCCTCTTGCAATTTCAATTGCTAGGACAGCTATGGATCGTAGGATTCCAGATGTTTTTGGGGAGTATATTCATATAGAAGGATCTATGCCTTATGAAAAACATAAAACAAAGGCCTTTTGAATAAAACACATTTAATAATATTTGGATTGATCTTAAAAGAGTCCAAATTGCAATGGTCCATATGTATAAATTTACTGTCCAAGAATGTGGTGGTATTTTGAAGTTTGCACTAAAATTGAATGAAGCACAGATTCAAAAAGGACAAAAGATAGAAAGAGTCAGCATCTGTATCATGAACAGGTAAAGACACAACTCATGTTGACATGACAATGTAGACAACTGTTACACAAGTGAATTAGGTTTCAAGATTGAGACTTGAACTCATAAACACAATCTTGTGTATGGACAACAATGACACAGACACTTGACAGAAAGAGACAAGTACTATTGCATTATCATATATGAAAGTGATAGTTCAAGTACATTATTATATAGAGTTCCTTGGTAGTACTTAATATTCATTGTGCATATGGGATCTGTCTCTCTTCCTAGAATGGACTGCATCTTCCTAGCCTAGTTGTTCCATACAAAGGGAATAAAGTAGGTGTGATTGCAAATATCTCAACACCCCTCCTCAATCACAACCAAAAGTACAAAGTGTGTAGAGGCTTTAGTGAAAGCAACACCTGCAAAGTGTGGGCACACCATAAACATGGCAAAACACTAGAGGCTGTCGCAGAAAAGGCTAAGTGTGGGTACCACAAACATGATGGACATCCAGAGGCTGTAGTAGGGGCCTTACAAAGTGTACAAAGGCTATAGTACAAGGATAACCAAGGAGTTTACAAGTTTATGTTTGAGACATTAGGGCTAGGAAATACAAAACTAAAAAAGTCTGTCTGAATAGAAGGACTGATGAGGTTTGTCCTTCTCCTGGTGGTCTTCTTCTTCTTCTTATTCCTTTGCTCCATTTTCTTCTTCTTCTTTGACTGCAACTAGATAGGCCTTTTGGGACCTCTTTCTTGCATGGCAGAACTTCTCGGTGTGTCCGGTCATTTTGCAGAAGTCATAGAAGAGCTGATCCTTCTTGCCTTTGTACCTGTTGCCAACATATAATGCATGCTCATTTCTAGAGGTACTTGGTTCTTCCTTAGTTTTTAGCTTCTTCTCCTCTTCTAACATTGATGCCTGGATATCAACAAGTTCAAGATTTGGCATATTGATTAAAGTTGTTGATACATTATTATATTCAGGAGGCAAACTCTTAAGTAGAACACCGATGCAAACATCTTCTTCCATTTTAATGTTGATTCCTGCAAGTTGGGTTAGAAGTCCTTCCATGTAATTTAGATGTGTGGCAAGTGATGTGCTGGACTTCATTTCAAGCCTGAAAAACTCAATCAGGAGACCATACTTTGATGATTTAGACTGTGCACTGAACAAGGTGTCAAGTCTCTTCCATGTATCCTGTGAGGTCTCACAGTTATCCACATGGTGGATATAGCTATCGTCTAACTCCATTTTGATAATGGCCTGGGCCTTATCATTGTTTTTTTGCCAAGTTACAACAAGATCCACATCACGAGGCTTCTTTTATTTTCCAGTGGTAATGGCCCAGAGGCCCTTCTTCATCAGGATGAGTTTGATGCGGGTCTGCCAGGTGTGAAACCCGACTCCTTTGAAGCGAGCAGTTGGAGAGTCTTTTCCCATGTTAGACTTATGGGAACAGTAGCAAATCAACTTCAAAATTTTTAGATTTATCAGTGGAAGAGAAAATTACAATGTGTCAAGAGACACAAGTAATGACAGTGTGAAAACACACTATGCGGAGACTATGTCTGTGTTTATGTTGAGCTTGAATCTTCTTTGTTTGGGGTCGTCGATCCTTCTTCAATCTTTCTAGGTTCTTCCCCTCCTTGATTTGATACTGGGACAATAGATCAGAGTGGCAGTGTGTTGCTCTAGGTGGCAGGAGAGAGAAAGTAATGAGATTTTTGAGCTTGAGTGAAAAATTGGCTATGGTGGATTTTAGGGTTTCATGACAGGGGCCTGGTTTTTCTGACATTGCAGGAGCTATGATTGATCATTTTCAATTTTTTTTAAATGGAAATGTAGCTTATGTGATGCTCTACCAAAGCCCTATCCTCCTCGTCCAGATCGCGGCATGTACTGTGCAGAGAAGACGACCGTGATCAGGCACAGCTCAGCCAGATTCTCACAATTTCGTGAATGTTGGAGCAGAGGGTGATCAATGTCATGGATGTTAGTGCTGGGATGAAGCGCCCTGATGTAAGGAATGATTCCTTAGAAGGAAGAAAGAGAAGATATGCTTTGTGTTGGGAGATCTAGGGACTCCAATCAAGGTATGTCCTGCAGGTCACAGATTTAGGCTATGGCAGTGTGACTGACAATTTGAGCAATGCTGAGCTATGGAGTGGCCAATGTTAAGCTCTTAAGTGATACAAAGAAGCTTTGGGAGTCAAAGAACAAATGTCCAGAAGAGAGTAGGTTTAGATATGACGTGTGGAGAGAGATCCAGGAGCTTCAAGTTGACAGGGTGCTGCTAGCTATGGCTGCCAAGGAAGGTCAAGTAGAGATGGAGGTGAGAAATGGAACCATGAGCTGGACTTGAGCTGACCTGAGGTTAAGAGGGATTGAGAGAGTAGAGAAGGGAGTTATGCCATGCCCGATTGGGCTTTGATACCATGTCAAACATGCAGGATCTAGAGCATGGCAAAGGCGGAAGCTATGGAGGATGGAAGATAAAGACACAACTCATGTTGACATGACAATGTAGACAACTGTTACACAAGTGAATTAGGTTTCAAGATTGAGACTTGAACTCATAAACACAATCTTGTGTATGGACAACAATGACACAGACACTTGACAGAAAGAGACAAGTACTATTGCATTATCATATATGAAAGTGATAGTTCAAGTACATCATTATATAGAGTTCCTTGGTAGCACTTAACATCCACTGTGCATATGGGATCTAGAATGTACTGCATTTTCCTAGCCTAGCTGATCCATACAAAGGGACTAGAGTAGGTGTGATTGCAAATATCTCAATAGTAGGGGGCAAGAACAACAGTTTAAGATACAATCCAAGATGGAGCTTTGGTGGATTGGTGCAGCCCAAGTACTAACTGAAAGTCATGAAATCTTAAAATGGTTATTCTCTCTCATACAAGTATTCCTAATATTATAAAGTCTCAAAGTGAAGGTGAAATGTTGATAGTCGATGGCATTGGTAGTTTTCATGTTGAATGGCATATGCGTGCTAACTTAAAAACTATCAAATGTATGCTTGTAGTAAGTAATAGGGCCAATGCAAAATATCCTTGTATTTATTGCATGGAGAGTTTGGGATTCAAAGAATGGAGTACTTTGCGGCCAGCAAGAAGAGCCTTGACTCCGAACTCTATAGATTTGAGCAAGTTCAAAAACGTGGATGGCTTATGGAATCCTATTCTCTCAATCTCTCTAAGGAACATTCATAATTGTACATTACATGCAGAAATTAGAATAATTGATAAGTTGCTTAGATTGCATCTTGACTATGTATATTCAATAAAATCCGTATCTTTGTCAGATGACTAAATTGATAAATGTGAGGCTTTAATGTCAAAAATGGGTTTTCATGGAGGTCGAGCTCACCTAAGAAAGGATCCAATAGCCTCAAGGAAAACAAGAGAGGTCTTAGCAGATGTCTCTATGGGGGGTGCAAAAGCTAGATGATTTCTAAGAAATCATATTGGTAAACAAATGAATGCATTGTGGGAGTGCTGGAGAGAGTTGTGTGCAATCTCAACAAATGTGGCTAGCATACCACTAATTACATTCTTAGGAATGGAGGTTGGAGAAACCTTGACATATTTTTAAAAATGTTTAGGGAACAAAAGATAACATCTAACTATTCAAAAGAGTACAAACGTTTAATTGTGAATCTTGTTCAAGAATTAATGAAGCTTGGGGAGAAAAGGATATTACTTTCTACTTGGTAAGATAGACATAAATTTGAACCTGTCACTGCATATTCTTCTTATTTATGGGCCTTATTTTGTGGAAGAGCAAGGGCCCCTAGCAACTTACAATAGCCAAGGTATGGAGAAATCTCACTACCAAGCACGTATGTGTTTCTTTCAGAGCACTAGACGTGGAGGGGGAGCAACAAAAACCAATGCCATTCAGAAGTTATTCAATTGGTTTTTTCAAAGACAACTTCAAAGATGGAGAACACAATAAATGTGGTGGAATCTAAAATACTGATACTATTTTCAAAATATTATGTATATGGCTAGCTTTTAAAGAGCCTTTACATCCTCCTCCTCCTCCTTCTCAGGCATTTTTCATCTATAATGTAATTTTTTTTTCTCTTGTATCCAGTTATGGATTTGATATCTATTTTGTTTGCTGCTAAAACATAAGATGAGTATGCAAGGAAGTATCCAGCCCTGGAGGCAGAGAAGTCGAGACCATAACCAAATATTTGAATGGCTATTGTCTTTTCCAAAAACATAACTTTGGGTGCATTATATTGTAAACCTGAGTATCCAAGAAGCCTTGTAAGTGTTTTAACACAGAAAATTGGCCATGAGGCCTCCTCTAAGAAAGTGCTATGTAAAACCAACAGAATATTGGGATCAATCCTCGATATGTAATGCCCAAGTGCAGCATCCTTTAGGAAACTACCACCAACTCTTGATCCTTTGGCTCTTCCCAAGAAATTATCCTCATCTACAATCTCCAATTGTAATAGCAACAGTCAGAATGAAAAAAATGAAAAAATGTATGTGGTTCCACAAAAACAAAAGAATTCATTACCATTTGATTTTTATCACTCTCAAGTTTGCTTGAATTCCATAAGCTAATTGATGTCTCCTTGATATCCTTGAGCTCCTTTACATATTCTAACTCCTCCCTTCCGAAATTGGAGATTCCAAGCTTCTCATGAAATTGATCAAACTCTTTGTCAGTAGCATGTAACTCTCTCTTAGCATCTTTAACCTTGCTTAAACATAGGGAAAAAGCATTTGATGCATCTATAAACTTATCACCAGACATTTGAGTATCTAATTTAAGTCCTCCTTGGACTCATTTTCAACATCCACTATGCCTTTTTCATCTACAAATGCCTCTGCAATAATTTCCAAGCAATAATCTTCTCTCAAATTGAAAAGAATTTGGAGATCAAACGAGAGAGGTCTCTGCTTTGAATGCAGCAACATCCAGGTCCTTTGCAACTAATGCTTCCATATGGGTGTCTAGTTGCTCCTCAACATCAATTTCATCTACTATCTCTTTAAGAAGGAAACAACTAGATAATTTTGAGGTTTCTTTATGCTTTTCATTAGATTTTAGAGGGTATTTCACAATCAAAAATACAATGAACGCAGTAGAATTAAGCATAAGCCTGCATTTTTTTGGGTGTAAAGAGCATAACTTAGATGCATAAAATCTATCAAGAGAATGATAACCACATTTCTTAGTAAACAAGGACTTCTTAGTGGTGCATGA
The DNA here is from genome assembly GCF_053477565.2 of Lygodium microphyllum. NCBI lineage: Eukaryota > Viridiplantae > Streptophyta > Polypodiopsida > Schizaeales > Lygodiaceae > Lygodium > Lygodium microphyllum. The sequence goes on along the minus strand of NC_141153.1, from coordinate 52,988,981 downwards.
CCTTCCAATAGGGGTGTGAACATACTCCTTGGAATCCAACTGAACAACAAGATATGCCAACTCTTCAAACTCTGCAAAATCTTCCTTGCAAAAGTCCTTTGAGAAATTAAGAACTTGATCAAGGTCCCACTTTGGATTGAAAATCTCTATAGTTGTTGGATAGAAAGCAATGTCAATATTGTTTTCTATGAGAAAATCCAAAAGCTTCTCGGAGGCTATGACATCTGTAATTTGAGATAGCCCTGGGATCCTCCCAGGAGACTTTGAAGCCTTTCTTGAACCTTCAGTTGTCATTAACATATGAGATGCTATTGAAACATTTGAGGCAACTGAATCCTTTGTCATTGTGGGCTCAATGAATCTTTTCCCCTTCATAGATGTGGACATAGACATGTGTGACATCTCTGTACAGGACATCTTCTTGAGATACAATAGCTATGCTTTAGATTGCTTGCCTATACAACGCGACTATCAACATATAAGCCTCTTGAACTATAGCCCTCACTCCGTGTTGGACGAGTAAGTAATACAACACGAATAGAAGCATTTAGGAATCTCCAAATGCCAACATCGCGCCGTTTCGACTTTGCAAGTCTGTTGAGATCCTACACTAATATGAGCGTACGAAAATATATGTGAGAAAATACATTTATCGCTCCATGTGGAAAGATTGGCGAATATGACGCGATAAGAAGAGAATCAAAACCTTTTCATTTATCTTCTCGCACTGTTTTGGTGTATTTTACCTTGTGGCTAGACTTTGGGAATGTGTTGAGGCATGCGGTGGAGGATGACTTTGACGGGGAGGATGTGGAAGTTGAGTTAAAGGCTGTGGGGTCCGAGATGTTGTGGTTTAGCACCAGTAGGTTGTGCTGACTTCTACGGCGTAGTGGCCTTATTGATGTGCATGTTGGGAATGCATAGTGTGGATGGAGGGGGTGACAGAGTATGGACATAGGGGGTGACATGGAGGTTGGAGACGGGATTATGGATGGAGGGGGTGTTGATGATGAAGAAGGAGACGGGTTAGAGCCGAGGGGAGAAGGAGACGGAGATGAAAGAGATGGTGATGAAGAAGGAGACGGGTTTGATGTTGGTCAGAGCCGAGGGGAGAAGGAGACAGAGTTGGAGACAGATAGTTCGGACTTTAGAAAGGTTTGTTGGATCCGGGCACGGAAGGAGAAGGAGACAGAGATGGAGACGGAGTCAGAGACGTTGCATTGAGCAGGGCAGAGAGGGAGGCATTCGATGCATGAGGAGATAGGAAAGAAAAGTGCGTGAATAAATTTGGGTGGCCTTAAATAGGCACGAGGGGAGAAGAAGGAACGTTCCATAAACCCTAATAAAACGGCCAATGAGAACATGATACGTGGATATCAACACATGTGAGTATATACTAACTTCTCAGTTGAAGCGAATTCGAATTCACACCTTACACCACGACTGTCGTTTGTCCGACAGTATTGATGTATCCGATTGACAAAGGTACTGTACATTTGATGTTGGTGATGTCGAAAGCTGCTGAGTTGTTCGAAACAACATGAAAGCATATCTTACCAACTTTAGCAACAACCTTCATCGCATTGTATTGGAGCTATCAAGAATACGAAGCGAAGTAGAGTGAGGAAGGAGCTTCTTCTTGTCTTCTCGTGCTGCGCTGCGAGCGGGGAAAATACGAAGTGAGGGCGTGTAAACAGAAACAAGGAACTCATGCATTTGCATTGTGTTGGAATCCCCCAATATAAAGCAATAAGGGCAAAGAAGGAACTCAAATTCACGCTATCGCGTTGTATTGGGCCAACCTTTAGTGCGAGAGGAGCAAGAGTTCAAGGCCTAGCATTTTTTCGGCTTCCATCTAGTCTTTATTTCGGTGCGATGGGAGTCAGTTGTCTTCATGTTTAGCCTCCTTATCACGTCGTCTTAGTTTCAATGACCATGAAAAAACAAACATCAAGGAAAGTCTTGGTGAAGAAATGTTCTGAAGAAGGTGCTGAGCAAACTGTTGAGGAGACAGTTAAAGAAATTGTTGTCCCAGCTACACTAGCTGGTAAAGTATGTAAAGGTGAATCCTCAGAGAACAAGTCATCTGGTAAGGTTGAGCCCTCAAGTTCTCCTCAACTTCAGCTTGCCAAGGAAGCCCCTGTGAGGAATAAGAGAAAGTCAAGATGGTTTTATATGCAGAGGTGTTTTGCAAAGATTAAGAAAGCCTAAAAGTCAACTAGTCACCTCATTCCTAAGGTTGTATTTTTTAGACTGGTCAAGGAGATATCTAATACGTTGTCCTTTGTTGCTTTTGTGGATGACCTCAATAAGAGATGGCAGTTGTCTGCCCTACTATGCTTGCAAGAGGTAGCATAGGATTTTGTAATAGATTTTATGAATGATGCTTATATTGCAGCTGCCCATGCACATTGAATTACATTAATGAATAAAGACTTTAGTATAGTTAGAAGACTTAGATATAGTCTTGAAAAAGTTTTGAAGCCTCTTCCATCGGTTGATCAAAAGGCATTTGAAATCCTCAATGTTCCATCTAGGAGAAAGTAGAAAGAGCCACCAACACACCCAAGATTGAAGAGGTTACCCATTTGTATTCTACAAGGGTTGCAAGTGAGCAGGAGGTTGTCTTGGAGGAGAAATAAAAGAGGTATAGAAAATGAGGATCTGATCTGGCAGAGAAAGATTTTGTCTCTTGACCCAGTGAACTACGAGAGGATAGGCAAAGATCCTATTTGAGAAAAAGGATACTCAACTAACAGATTCAATAGTTTATTGTTGTTTGAGATAAGTTCTTTTGCTTCTCTTTATTTATAATGATTTTTTCCAAGGGTCCTTATATTGCACTCATTCTCTTATTCATTCTTTACTTTGTATACAAGGCATATGTTGATTCTCTTAGCATTGATATTGCTAAGAGTATATTTGTTATTGATCCACTTATCTCTATGGATTTGTTTTCAAAATCTGATTTAAATATTGCAAGGTTTTTAAAGCACTTTGATAGTGTGACAAACTATCATATTTTTATTCCATATATTGAAAGGTACTTTCTTTAACATTCTATCTCTTGATGATTTGTCTTTAGGGTTATTTTTCAGTTGTGTTTTGGTTTGTAGAGGACACATGAGCTTAATCTATATCGACATTCCTGCAAGGAGAGGTTATTTTTATGAATTATCTTTCAGGAATCCATGGCCAATCAAAGATGTATTGTCAGTAAACACTCTTTATTTTATCTTTTATTGGATAAACTTTATAATATTCGCTAATAAGTTAATCTGTGCAGTGCTGCTGGACTTGTTATACCCACTTGGACACTAGCTTTGAAAGCATTGCTGATCCTCAAAGACCTTTCAAGGTTTCTACTTCAAAAGGTCCCATTGCAAAATGACGTACATAGTTGTGGCTGGAGATAATAGATTCAAAGTTACTGAATGTAGAGGGGGTGAATGTAAGTCTCCTATGCTTTATCCTTTTTATAGTGAAAGTCTCTTGCTACTTCAAATAACTTGTGTGCTTTGTTACAGTGCAGAGAATACCCTGAGTCATACATGTGTCCTGGATAAGGGAGAGGTGTATTTAATTAGTTTTAGATAGGGCAATTACACCGGTGGACCCAGATTCCCCTCTCCCAGTTAAAATTTCCAAAGGACATGCAACAACAAAGGGCAAAGGCAAGAAAATGGCAACCACCAAGAAAAAGAAGTCTCCAAGGTCCAAACAAAAGGGGCCCAGAATGAAGGGCATGCCTAGCTTTCTCCATTGAAATTTAGTCCATCTCCTCTAAAGCCAAAGGAGAAAAGAGTGCTTGAGGTAATTAAGTTTTTTGAGCAACCAAAGAAAACACATACTAAGAGGAAACTAGTGATGACCGATGAAAGTATGGAAGATGAAGCAACTTTTCCAAAACAAAGGAGAGAAGTCTTAAGGATGGAGAAACTATAGATCAAGGAGAAGCTAAAGAATAGCTTGAGGATGGAGAAGCCAAAGATAAAAGAAAAGCTAAAGAATAGCCTTATAATTATCAATTTGTTTGTTTGTACCGAAGTAAAATTCCCTTTTTGTATACATCTGTAGTGCAATATTCTAATCCAAAATTTAATGATATGTCATTTTGATCTTACCCATGAAAGAATTTTTTTGTTCATAGGATCATAGAGAATTATAAAGCTTGTACAAGTCTTTCCTATTAAATTGTACTGCAATTTTGTAACTCATGATATACTGAAATCATTTTGGTCCACAAACGACGATTTGTTATTCACAGAATCACTACAAAGCTTATACCAATAGTTTTTTTAATAGTACTTATCAATGTGTATAATTCCATGTTTTTGGAAGTAATATTTGTGAGCAAAATAAAGATTCAAAATTATTTATACATGCATATTTATGGTCTGAAACTCACAACACTAGGAGGCAAATAGCTCATACATGATACAGTGCTCTCAACTCTTTTTCCAATTACAACACCATTTACCTTGAACTTATATCCAGGAGTAACATTGTCTAGAAACTCCAAGGTGTCTCTTACATCCTTAAGATTCCACTTTGAAGTAATGTTCACCTCCTTTACTGTTTGTGCGGTAACTTACACTGTAAGTTTCAATGTCTTACAATCAATATCTAAATCTAAATGAACCCAAGCACCCAATCTAAGTTTGTATCTTCTGTAAAATCAAAACCTAAAACCTATGATAAGAGATTGTATTTTGAGGAAAGAAACATGGATATGATAGAAAATATGGATATAATAAGAGAAGAAAAGCCAAAAGAGAAGGAAGAAAAGGAGAAAGGATGACTGGTTGGAGCCCCAAGAGGAACACTAAGAAAAACGAGAAATCTACTACAAGAAAATCTATCTTGTCACACCAACAAGAATGTTCTTCATATTTTAATCAACCACAAGAAGAAAAACAACACCAATCTTCACATAACATCATATAGCAAATCTTCCATGGATTTATCACAAAAAATCTTCAACATATACTTCATAGAAACTATCAAAGGACAACAATGATACAAAAGAAAGATCAACTTTGAATGGAATTTATCACATACTATTCATCTTTCATCATCTTCATAGTCTTCGTGGTCTCTCTCATATAGATACAATGTTTCTAATAGAAAATTGGCTATCTCTCATACTCTATCTCTCTCACACATGCTCTCTCTCTCAATGTATTACAGGATAAACCCAATGATTGAGGGCACATGTTGCACCTTATAAAGTCACCTTTGTGGTCAGATTCCTTGACTTTCCAACATAGACATGAAATTTTGTCCAAATCTTTCTCTGAAATTTTTTTGTTTAGCCATGAAACCTTCGTCTGTTGTAAACATGCTGTTTTAAAGCAAGCTACAAAAACATGCAAGGGTAAAAACCACGATAAGTGTACTCTTCTCGAGATTCTTCCAGGAGTCATAACCTTTTGAATATCTTGAGCAATTTTGAGTTTAAAACTCTCCATTGTTGCTTCATCATCCAAAGATGAGAGGCTTGGTAACTGTATATCTTTAAGGTATCCATACACACCTGCTCTTGAAGGAACCACATATTGTGCATAATACACAAAAATTCCACTTTCATGAAAAAAACTCATGGTCTGATCAGCATAAATAATATTTGCAAATTCTTTATGAATGGCATGGAATGTTTTGCTGAGGCTCTCCATAGGTTGCCACTCGAAACTTGTTGATGGAAATATATCTACAATCAACAATATATTATTTAGCATATGCTTCAAGCAAAACCATATACTCACATATATTTTACAACTCAAATTTACTGCTTGCTGGGAAAAACATTCATGTGGAGCCAAGTGCATATCTCTAGCCATGTAAACATGTTGCACTAAAGCAAACCAGCCTTGAGGCGTGGTTTTGAAGGCAAAGATACGTCCCTTCAAATGATATTTGATATCCCCTTGTTTTTTTTTTCACTTTGTGAGGGCCCCTACAAGATGGTAGCATTGTAACCCAATAATTTGTAGTAAATGTTTTGGGCTCCCATTCTCCATTTGCACTCTTGCTATACATGGTGCAAGAGTTTATGGAATGAGAAGGATGCCTTGTGGAAGCCACGTAAAAGACAACGAGTATGTAGACAATGTGCAGAGAAATAAACCTAAAGAGAGAGGTCAAGGAGACATTAAAAATACTACGAGCGCCAAGAAATTTGAAAATTCTCTTGATTTTCAAAATGGTCTTAATTAACTTAGTTTTGTCATGTCTTTATCAGAGCTTTTGTCAATTTCTATTAGTTAGTAGGGGCCGTTGGGACTACCAAAAGTCGTCAAGATTTGAAGATTTCAGCTAAATAGGAGGGGAGAACCACAAAATGAACTCTACTATCTCAAAGCAGAGGAGACAAGAATACCATATTTTTGTCCACGTGGAAAAATATCTTTGGTCCTTTTCTTAATCCATGGATTAACAAAAGTGCCATTTTTAACATTTTTCGGTCCTAATGTTCAAGCCCATAGTAGATAATTTGTTGTGGATTCAATCAATGCCAAATATGTTGAGATAGCAAGCTCAACATGTGGAGATGTTGATGATGGGACCACTTGGTTAGATGGGTCCGCATATCTACACTTAGCACATCAATGGTCATTATGATCCTCACATGGTCATTGACTTATCACTTATTATATTTACTTTGTTGCACCTACCTAGAGTTCGCATAGTTATAGTGCCAATCTATTAGTATAGTTAGTTATGCACTGTTTAGCTTAGTAGATCACTTTTCTTTATGTTGGATCTTATCTATACTTTGTATACATTGTATTATATGTAAAAGAAGAAGAAGAAACTAGCAAGAAAATGGTTTGGCCTCCATCTTTCTTCTTGTGTTCTTGAGTAAGCTTTCTTTTGTGTGTATAGTGTGTGTTTGGAGCAACAGCTCAAGAAATCCCCCCACCATGCAATTCTTGGTATGGTATCAGAGTGGCACCACTGAGAGAGGTTTATTTTGAAGGTTGAAGTGAAGGAGAAAAAGAAAGGATTAGAGCTAGCAAACAATAGGTAAGAAGCTCTCCCATTCTTCCACTCTTTCTCTTGGATAGAGCTTATGGAGGCATCGAAAGTAGAGCAGAGTAAAAATCTCATATAGCTACTTTTTTTGGCTATCTGAGATTGTTTTAGGCTTTGTTTTGGACCTACAAGGTTATAGATAGCAGTTTTAGGATATATTTTGATTTCGACTGTGTCCACTAAAAGCAGGTGCACACGTTATAGATTTCAAATCTGTAAGTTTTAAGATGTTTGCTTGAAAGAAAATAAAAGTTTTATCTACTAAGAAGTTGTAGATTATATGTATTATTTAGAAAATATTAGCGGATGAGGTTGTTTGGTGTATTGTTGTGCACTTATTGTAAAATTTTGCAAAAGACTTGCTTGCTGTTTTGTATCAATTTTGTGAAAATGGCATAGAATAGTGGAAACCCCAATGTCATATTGAGAAGCTGGACAAGAACAATTATCCATCATGCAGGAAGTTTCGTGTGACAAACTTTCTTATTGGAAAAGGCCTTTATGAGTTTGTTTTAGGTGAATAAAAACTTCCTTATTGGACAAGGCCTTTACGAGTTTATTTCTAGTGAAGAAAAGGAGCCAGAGCTAAGTAATCTTGCGACTATAGAAGAATTAAAGGTGTGGAAAGAATGGAATCCAAAAGACAAAAAGGTGATACATTGGCAATCTACAGTTATTGATAATACTATGCTGGGATATATTGAAAATGGGGAAACTTCACATACAGCTTGTACAATTTTTGAGAACATGTTTTTAGTAAATACAAAGGTACAAAAGACTCAACTCAAGGAAGAGTTGAATACTTTGAAGAAAGAGAAGATGCATGTAAATGAGTATGTCTTGAAAGTGAGAAGCATTGCAGATGCCTTAGGAGCTATTAATACAATACTTGTTGATGATGATAATTTGGTTTCATATACTTTGGGTGGCCCTACTAATGAGAAGGCCTAAAAATCCTTTGTAACTTCTATGTATATGCATAAGATATTTCCAGTTATTAATAAGTTGGTCTCTCTCATGATCAATGAAGACATTAAGATATAGGGTGAATCATCTGAAAGAACTGGTGAACATACTCAAGTTCAAGAAGAAGATCTAGCAGATCCTCTTCAAGAGGTCTTGGTATGGAACCTACTGGTAAGTTAAATTAGCAATTAAGTGAAATAAATTTTTTAAGAGGCTATGGAAACTTTAGAGGCAAGGGGAGCTCTAGAGTAGCAAGTGGATGGCAGAATAGTGATTCTAGAAATTCTAGTATTGTTTGTCATTATTGTGGCAAAACATGTCATATTATAGTCCATTATTATGCTAAGAAGGATGATATCTGCAATGGTAAATCACAACAAGAAAACTATGCATCATCTTCATGACAGAATGAACACAAAAATGAGCATATGTTTATTATGCAGCATATGATGAATATTGCTATAGGAAAGGGGACACATGATGATATATAGTATGTTGATTCAATTGTATCTAATCATATGCCCAGTGAGGTCGGATTGAGGGGGAGAGTACCTCTCTAATGAGTTCAGTGACTTCTTAAGGTTTCATGGGATAAAGGGACAATTTACTTGCATGTATATCCCATAGTAAAATGGGATTGTAGAAAGAAAAAATAGGTATATTAGAGAAGTAGCATGAGCATTGATGGCAGAAAAGAATATATTGAAATATTTTTTTTTGAAGCATTTCATACTACTGTGTATATTATGAATAGAACTCCCATAAGTGCAATTAATGGGATAATTTTTGAAGAATGTTTTACAGGCAGAAAGCCCAATGTGTCACACAACTTGAAAGTGTTTGGTTGTATTATAGATGCTCATGTGCCAGATGAGCTATAAAATAAGCTTGATCCAAAGATTGAAAAATGTATTTTTATTGGATACTCTTTAAAGAAGAAATGGTATCGTTGTTATAATCCTATCACATGTTAGTTCAAAGTGAGCAAGGATATTATTTTTTATGAGATGAGCAATTTGGATGCATCTAGTGGTGATGCATTGGACGATGATGATAGCTATGTGCACAAAGAAAAGAAAGAATCGTGGAGCCATAGTAGACCAAAAACATGTTAGAAAGATGAGAGAGAGATAGGGGCAACAAAGAGCTGACATAGCTCTCAATGTTCTTCCTCTTTATTATTCATCACACTTACTCTAACTGAGTAACACAACATATAATATACTACAACCTAAGTCTAATAGTGTAAAAAACTTAGTCTAACTATACCAACTAAGTCTGACTGACTTTATTGCACACATATGCCACATAGCTAATCTACTACTGCTAGATAGAGTCAACAGGTGTAGTAGATGGATTGAGCTTGCATATCTCAACACTCCCACTCAAGCTCAAGTCACTTCCTATGTCCCTAGAAACGATCTAAAATGAGTGAACCTATCTCTATCAAGTGATTTGGTAAATATATCTGCAACTTGGTCTTCAGTCTTCACATGTATGAGGTCTATCCTACCTCCAAGCACCATTTCCCTGATGAAATGATAATGTACCTCTATGTGCTTTGACTTGACATGATAAATTAGATTGTTTGCTAAGAGCACACTAATGTTATCACAATATAGCTTGACTACTTTATCCACACAAATCCCCAAGTCATCCATCAACTTAACCAACCAAGCAGGCTCACACAGAGCACCCAATGCTACACCCTTTTATTCTGCTTCTATACTTGAGAGAGCCATAGTAGGTTATTTTTTACTACTCCAATTGACCGTGTTGCTTCCAAGACCAAATGCATATCCATTGGTCCTCGATCTCTTGTCATACATATAGCCAGCCAAATTTGCATCACAATAACCTCTAAGCTCAATAGACTTACTTGACTCATAGAATAGCCCATACGGTAATGTACCCTTCACATATCTCAAAATCCTCCTCACAACATCTAGGTGAGGTTTCCTTGGCTCCTGCATAAAATAGCTTATCAAAACAACTGCATGACTCAAGTCTCGATCTAGTGATAGTGAGATAGATTAGGCTACCAACCATCTATCTATACATAGTCATGTTCTCTATCATATTTCTTATTTGCATACTAATTTCATATCATCCATATCCCATGAGATGTACACATAACTTCAATGCCTAAGAAAAATTTAAGCTCTCCCAAGTCTGTAATCTAAATTTTTTTCTGCAACATAGCTTTTATGTCATCAATGCCCTGTATATCATCACTTGTGATCACTAGATCATCTACATAGGGCACCAAAATCACATATCATGTCTCTGGTTTCCTAGTAAATAGGTTGTGATTAGATTTTCCTAGTTGAAATCCAAGTGTTTGCAACAAAGTAGAAAGTAATCCTAGCATTCTAGGCTCACAAGGCTTGCTTTAAGCCATACAATACTTTTTTCAATCTGCATACATATGATGGATAGCCAAGATGCACAAAGCCCTTTGGCCGATCCATGTAAACCTCGTCTTTCAGATTGCCATTTAAGAAAGCACTTTTAACGTCCATATGATAAAATATTCCAGCCTTTGGATATAGCCAATGCTATAAAAGTCCATACAATTGCCATCTTAGCAACCGAACTAAAGGTTTCCTTATAATCTAGCCCATATTGCTGGTCATATTCTTTCACTACCAATCTAGCTTTATACTTTCTAGTGAGCCATCATACTTACATTTTACTTTATAGACCCAATAGGTACTTTGCTCTCAAGAAACTCAACCAAATCCCATGTTCTATTTTTAGCAAAGCCTCATATTCATCATCCATAGCCTTGCACTGGTTCTCATCCTTAACTGATTCTGCAAAAGATGTAGACTATTTGTATTTTAGCACTTTTGTCATATATGCATAGTGTCTCACTAAGTATCCACTATAGGTAAGCCTATCCATAGGCTTCCTTTCTCTCTATGATCTCGCAATAGAGATGAACTGGATTCCACTCTCTCACTGATGAGGAGGTGGTATATATCTCTGCTTAACTCCAAGTGTAACCACTACATGTATGGCAAACTCACTATCAAGACTCCCACTAGAGTCATATCCTAAAGTCAATGGACCTGTAATAATATTAGAAACCTTATCTTTTCCTATATCTCTCCCCCTCATAGTGGATGGAGACCCATTGGCTACGTAGCTTGCCTATCTAAGGACTTACACTACCAGATGCATCATAAAAAGGACCACTGATAGAAGAAGTGCCTTGCTATCCATTTTCAACATACATGCCTTGTGAGGTATCATCATATATTGCAACCTACTTAGCACTAGACCAAGATGGTAACTCATCAAATACGACATCATGGCTAAGCAATATATCTCGTGTAGTCGTAACAATGCACTTATATGCCTTTATTTCCTATTAGTATCCAATGAAAACACACTTCATTGCTTTAGGTTCAAGTTTCTTTCATTTGTCGCATCATGAACATGAACATAGCCAATACTACCAAATAATTTGAAATGCCATATGTCAAGCTTGTAGCCATATAGCTACTCATAAGGTGTCTTTTCATGTATTCTTGCAACAGTAGGCATTTTATTCATAATATAGATAGCCGTAAGTGCTGCCTTAGCCCAACATAACAAAGGCATATCCTTCTCATTTAACATGGCCCTAGTGGCTATCTCTATAATCACCATGTTCTTTCTTTTAGCAACTCCGTTTTGCTAAAAGAGTATAGCTACAAGTCAATTGCCTCTTGATCCCATGCTTTTCTAAGTATTTGTCAAACTCCTTTGAGACATACTCTCCACCACCATTAGATCATAAGCATGAGATATAAAAGTTAAGCTCTTTTTCAGCATGGGATTTGAAATCCATAAAGCTATCCAACACCTCATCTTTATGCTTTAAGATGTCTATCCATGTGTACCAGCTATAGTCATCCACAAATGTCATATAGTATCGAGACCCACCAAGTGATGCATTATGCGTAAGTCCCCAAGCATCTGAGTGCACAAGCTATAAAAAGGCATGTTGGTATTCCATGTATTCCTAGAAAAAGGAAACTTGACTTGTTTCCCAAATTGACATGTGGAGCATACATGTCCCAAATCAGCATACTTAAACCTTGGTAGCCTTGTAACAAGCTGTTATGTTGCATATTTTTTAGCTTTTGGACATTTATATGTCCAATTCATTTATGCCATATATCAATGTCTCAAATACCTGCCTCATCAAGAGCAAACATAATAGCATTCAACTCAGGTATGTTTGCATCCTGTATAAACATCCTGCCATGTCTCTGGCCTTTAGCAATCAATCTACATCCTATGCCATACTCCACTATGAAGCAGCCATCTCTATTAGATTGTACCTGCAAGTTCTACTCAACCATTTGACCTATAGATAATAGATTCTTGTTGATCGATGGTACATGCAATACATCATGCAAGTACTTTTTCTTGCCATTAGGCATAACCAAAGGAATAATCCTTATGTGTGCTATGTCATACTAAGAATCATCTCCAATACATATATAGCTATTAGCACCTAATTTCAGCTCGGCAAACCACTTGCCATGTGGTGTCATGTGGTTTGAGGCACCAAAATCTATATATCGGACACCAATAGACTTTCCTTGCTACTTTCCCTTGTTGCGTACATGAGTCATAGCAAAGAGTTTCTCACCAGTCTTAGGCTCTACATGACTAGAAGATGCATAATGACCTTTTTGTCTACCCTTCTGATTAGCCTATTTGTTTTCACACTCTTTTGCGATGTGGCCATGCTTGCCATAGTAATGGCAATTTTTATCATTGTTTGAATTTTCATGACTAGACTAAGTATGCCAGGATTCTCTGCCCCTAGACTGAGATCTCTCCCTTGCATGGGAGTATCCACCACCTCTACCAACAAATCTCTATTGACCTTGTCCATGCTGAGATGCATGCTGCTGAGTTCCCCTTCCACCATGGCTAGAACCTTTGCATGATAACCATGGCCTCTTTTATTAGAGTAAAAGGTTGCATCTTTGCTTTTAGAGATACTCAAGCTTGTAGCCAAACCCAATTTCACTTCTCATGGACAAGCAAGGATACATGTTCATTAAAGTTAGGCATTTCAGCCTTGGCTGAAATTGACATATCAAAGGACTTATGTTCTAGCCCTAGACTTTTTAGGGTCATAGCCATTAAATCCTCATCATCTACCTTAGTCTCCCAATGGATGCCTGATCCATAATAGTCTTTATTTTAGTCACATAGTCTTGAATGGACCATCCTTTCCTGTCCATTGTGTTAAACTTCTGCTTCAGTTGTATTTTTTGGCACTAGTGGTAGTACCATATTATCTCATTAGAATATCCCATGCATCCTTTGGTGAGTTGCAATTCATTGTCTATGTAACCATAGCATCAGAAATACATAGGGATAGCCAATGCTGTATCCTACAAGCTCTCTCAGTCCATGCTTAATGTGCCCTAAGCTAATCATGAGTTGCATTTCTTGTCGGGGAGTTTGGGCTCAGCCTCCGCACTTATAACCAAGTCCCAGTAGCCCTTGCCAATGAGAAACTTCTCCATTTTGAATTTCCAAATATTGTAGTTGTTATTGTCTAAATTGTCACCCACTATTTGAGTTATGTTATTAGCCCTTTCAACATTTGCCACCTCTGCAACTCTACGTATATGCAGTCTCAATTAGATAGTGTCTGACTCCTTGCAGACCAAGTAAAATTTGCACAAGATATATGATAGTAAGTTGATTGCAAAAATCAATGATTTCTTAGCTCAAAAACATGGCAAACATCTCTAGACATATATCATAACAACCATGTTCAGTAGCATGCTAAGTAGGTTTCATTCATTGTGTATAGAACATATATGTATGTTTCGAAAACCATTTACAGATCACAATATGCAATTTTTGGCAATAATTCTTTGTGCAAACCAAATTAAATTCAGGCCACAAACATCCTCAAATCAGGACTAGTAATAGTAAGGTAGATCAAGCTACCCACCATCTGTCTCTACATAGTGACATTCTTGATCTCAATCGCAACATCAATTGCAAGTTTGACATTCTGATCCAATGGTGTTTCCATGGCTTTACACTCCATCATGCCATATTTCAGCAGCATATCATGAGCATACTGTTTTTGTAATAGTCATATGCCTTGAGGTGTAGATATAATCTCAATCCTGAGAAAGTACTTCAACTCACCAAGATCCTTGACTTTGAATTTAGCTTGTAACATTGCTTTAATTTTAGCAATCTCATGATCATCATCTCCAATGATGATCAAATCATCAACATAAACCACCAGAAAAACATAACCATACTCTATCTTCTTTGTAAACAGGCTGTGATATGCATGACCTATCTCAAAACCTAGCTGCTGCAAATAAGTGCTTATGCAAGCATTTCATGCTTGTTTTAGTCCATACAAGGCCTTTTTCAATTTACACACATATGTCGGATAGTCAGGGTGTACATAACCTTCAGGATACTCCATATACACCTCTTCAAGAAAGTCACCATTCAATAATGCATTTTTGACATCCATCTGCCATAATTTCCAGCCCTTAGAAGCTAGTGATGAAATAATTGTTCTCACCATTGTCATCTTGACAACCAGGCTGAAAGCCTCCTCATAATCTAGGCCGTACTTCTGTGCATATCCCTTTGCAAACCAGCCAGGCTTTATACATTTCCAATGAACCATTTGACTTGCATTTCACTTTATAAACCCATTTGCAGCCAATGGGTACTTTTCCTTCAGGTAAATAGACCAATTTCCATGTCTCATTTTTAGCCAATGCTACGTATTCCTCATCAGTGCACCAATTCTCATCTGTAACTGCCTCACCAAACTTTGTAGGCTCTTTGTAGCCTGACACTTTAGTCATATATGCATAATTTCTAGCTGAATACCCAATGTATGTCAACCTATCAACTAGTTTTCTGACCCTTTCAAACCTCCTCAACTGTGGTGCACTCTGGCCTTGCCTCTCATGAGGCAGCACATACATGCTTTACCTCGAACCAGGCGTCATAATTGATGGTATGCCCAATTCACTATCAAGACTATCACTGCTAGGTGACTCATATCTAGATGTAAGCGAGCTAGTCACATCATCAAATTTTCATTAAGCATTGCCCTGGCAGCTTCCATAAGCACTTGATTTTTTCTCTGCCACACCATTTTGTTGAGGTGTGTAACTGCATGTGAGCTACCTTTTTATGCCATATTTAGCAAGGTACTTGTCAAACTCTCTGGATACATATTCTCCACCTCCATCAGATCTCAAACATGAGATATAACATCCAAGTTCATTTTCAACATGCTTCTTAAAGTCCTTAGAGACATCGAGCACCTCATGCTTGTGCTTTAGAATGTATAGCCATGTGTATCAACTGAAATCATCAATGAAGGATACATAGTACCTAGCATCACCAAAAGATGCATTATGGGTAGGACTCCATACATCCGAATGTATCAACTGCAAAGGTTGAGAACTATTTCTAACATATTGAAGAATATGGCAATGGTTGTAAATTGATTACTAAAGGCAAGAGAGATGGCAAAATGTTTACTTTGGATGCATCTATCTCGGAATTGAAGGCAACCATGTTTACCCATGATAATGGAGTAGTTTGAGATGTAGAAATCTGGCACAAACGCATCGGTCATGTTAATGTACAGAAGCTAAAAAATATGCAGCAGGAAAGAGGTTGTACTTGGCTTGCCGAAGTTTAAGTACATTGATCTTGGACATGTATGCTCTACTTGTTAGTTTGGGAAAGAAGCAATATTTCCATTCATGAAACAAACAACCATCCCTATTGAATCTAACTTGCAGATTCTATTCTACCATCTGTCCAACAACCGATAGTAAATTCTTAGTAATAGAAGATACATGTAGTGCATCATGTAGGCTCTTCTTTCTGCCATTAGGCATGAGCAATGGAACCACACTTGTATACTGAACATCATGCTGTGTACCATCACTAGTACATACAAATCCATGAGACCTTGCTACTAACTCATCAAACCATTCACCATGAGGAGTCATATGATTGGATGCTCCTGAGTCTATGTACCACTTCTCATCTTTGTCTTTCTTAGGCATTGTAAGAGAGGGGGACTTAATAATGGGGAAATACTAGCTACACTGGCTGGTATATAAGGTGAGAGAGACTTAATTTTTCATTATCAGATAATTAATACAAGTCTTCTTTCTCCTTTACCTTGCTCTCCAAGCTTCCATGTCTTCTCTCTCTCTCTCTCTTCTTGTCTTTCTCTCTCCATTTCTAGTCTTTCTCTCTCCTCGTACCTGTCTTTCTCTCTCTTCTACTCTTCTTCTTCTTCTTCTCTACAGTCTTCTCTCTCTTCTTTCTCTCTCCCAGTCCCTCTCCTTGACAATTGGTATCAGAGCCTAGGTTCTTGGTCCCAGTTAGTCCTTCATTTTATCCAGTTACAACTTTCTAGTCACATGGAATTTTGAGTCATAGGTACACAGGTACAGGGAGCAGTAGGGGAGTTCCCAAAGATTTCTCGACCACAAGGACTGCAGATAGGAGCATTAATGGTGGCTTGGACCAAGTTTGAAGGAAGGAAGACCGACTTTGGCAGCTCGTGGGTCATTTTTGGCCCATTTTGAAGGTAGACTCTTAGCAACCGTGGTCACACAAGTTAGAAGAAAGTCTAGTTGGGGTTACTTTTCAGGGAGACTCTTCTCTCTCCCCCTTTCTCAAGCTTCTTGCAAGCTCCCATGGAGGTAATCAGCCCCAAACCTTGCTCTCCCTCTTCCATGGAGTTTGCCCTCCTTTCCAGGGGTTCCTTAAGCCCCTGAGCTACAGGGCAAGTGGTGGAAGTGCTGTGTGGTACCTCCTCTCCCCTCCAGGCAGCCCCCCGCAATTCACGGCACAAAATGCAGGCTGATTCCAGGCCAGAATGACAGCACCACAGGCTTCCTCTCCTTCTTGGCTCTCATTCCCAGCTTCTTGCAGGTTCTTTGGGCAAGATTGAAGCCTCCTTTCTCATCTTCTTGGACTTCTCTTCCATCTCAGAAACCCTGATCATATGCAGTCCATGGCAGCCATGAAAGCTTGGCATCAAGCTCAAGAATCTTGAAGATTTTGGTCTCTTCTTGGTCGCGGGGGTTCACTCTTCAAGCCTAGCTCAAGATTTGGCCATCAAGAAGCATGCGAAGAAGATTAGAAGCAAGATTTGAAGACATGCATTTGTGGGCAGCCATGGCTATGGAAGTAGAGCTTCAATTTCATCAAGAGCTCTTCATGGGAAGGTCCTGAGCCATCCTATCTCCAAGATACAGCCACATTGGATCTCATTCTCAAGATTTGAAGGCTTCTTGGAAGCAAGAAGGCATTATGGAGTGCTCATTTGGAAGGAATCCTTCTCTCGATCGGTCTATGCAAGCAATGCCCTTCCCCCATTGAAGAATCCTTCTTCCCCAAGCTTGAATTCATCTCTTCTTGATGGAGCACAACCATTATGGAGCTATGGAGCATGTAGGGAATTGGAGCTCTCATGAAGGACTGAAGTGGCATTAATGGCTGCAATCTTCATCAAACAACACAAGGTAACCGATTCTTGGCTCTCATTCTCTCCCATTAAGCCTCTTGTTGAATCCTATCCACTTGTTTGAGAGGATGCATGAGTCCAAGTAGGTAATAGGAGTCCCAAACATTGTATGCATGCTGAATATTAATCTTAGTCATTCTCATTTGATCTTATGGCATTGGAATGGATTTTATTCATGCTGAAGCTTCATTGAGATTATGCTTTTGCTTACCCATAACCTGTTTGGCTTCTTGTGAATTGGCTGAGCCAAGAATTGATTAATAAATCCATTGTATGAGGGTGAGTTGGCAGTGAGTCACTGCCGGTAAGCTCTCTATCCCTATTCCCAATTCCAATTCCATGCATTTCATGAAAAGCCCAAAATTTCCATTCCTAAACTGCATCTCATGCTGGGTGTTTAATCAATAAATGTCTACCATGTATATTCCGGGTGAGGAAAAGCCCGATGCCAGGCGAGGTGGCAAGACAAAAGAGGGGTGACCCCCCTTGCCATCAAAGACCCTGAAGGGGTGCACAACCCCGCCCGGGGGTAACTTTGCCCACCTCCCAGTGATCCGGAGCCCAAAACTCGTTTGTAGATGCAGGTATTTCTTGGGAAATTGAGAAATTGACTTGGCATGATGAAAATTTTGATGACTATGGCATGACACACTCTTGTGTGCATGGGATGTATGATTGTACTTCAGCACATGTATCAGCAAATGTATCTTTAGATACACATGCAGCTATGTATGCAGTGATTTATGGGAATGTATTACTTCACTTGGATTGAAGATGGATATGTGTATCATGGGATACACCTATGCAGTCATATATGCAGTAAGGGCAGTGATTATGCATGTATGAGAGCCTATCTTGTTGGATATGGTCATGGGAATGCTTACTCTTATGCTCAGTAATGCTGAAGTGATGCCAAACATGCTAAGGGATGCTAAAGTGATGTATGATGCCAAGAAAACAGTGAATCCCATAGTGCAATAGAAGGGAGCCCAATTTCAGCCCTCTTGTGACTATTTCAGGGTGTTGTAGAGAAATTGCTTGCATTTGCAGAGGTGTTTCCACTCCCAAGAATTGAGGTGCTCACCTGGGAGAGTACCCTTAGGACTTGCCAAGAACCCCGCTTAGTTTTGGATATCCACTTGGAGCATACCAAATACCTACAGCCCAAAACAGGCCTTTCCTAGGTGTGGACAGGGTGCTAGACTACACAGAACAGTCCCACATTTCTGATTATAGAATTTTCTATATAAAACTTGGGAATGCATGCCTATGCTCATCTTGAAGAGGGCGTTGCTGCCTCCATTTTGAAAAAAAAAGTAGGTCAATCAGAGTTGTCTAGGTCTAGTTATAGCCAAAACAGTGACAGGTGGTCTCACTGGACTGCACCTAGACATGGTGGGTAATAGGAGGAAAAACAAAGCAAATGAAGATGTTAACAGATAAGGGATACGCACACCCCAAGGGATGACACCAACTTTGAGGTTTAAGAGGAAGACCTCTCTCACTCCATGGGAAGTCTTAGTGCACTCAATCATACCCTCAGTTCACACGAGACTAGACATGTGGAGAGGCATAGGGAAGCAATGGAAGGTCAAGCTCAAATGGTGACGGAGATGCACCAAATAACCTCTACCATGGAAGCACTTGCAGTCAAGTTCTCAATGTGGATGGATTCCCAAATGAAAGGCAAGGAAAAAGAGGATAGAACAAGCATGCAAGCTGAAAGAGTGACCATCCCATCCGTGAATGCAGCCTATGCAAGTACCCAAGGTATTTTGGGAAGAACGGGCATTCCCAACATCAGCTTTGAGCAAGGAGACCCTCAGAAAGGCATGAGGAGCCCACAAACAATGGGATGAGAAGTAATTCTCAGCCACCACCCGTGCCCATGCCACCTATGCATGCTCAGCCGTCTTTTGGAAGGAATCACTCAAACAATGGGTCATTTCTTGGCAGCCCAATGGATCAGCCCCACTTTGGGTATATGGGACAGCCCACAACCATGAAAGGGAGTTGAGAGACAAAATCATTTTCTCAAAGTTCAATGGCCAGTCGTCCTCCGCGGCTGAATTAGAAGAATGGCTCTCGAAGCTTGAAGACTACTTTGACATAATGCCAAGAAATGACAAGATACACTTTGCCACGATACACTTAGAGGGCTTTGCCCACACGTGGTGGCGGTACATAAAGAGGAAAAATCAGCAGCTTGTTGACACTTAGGATGCATTCAAAGCTCTTATGATTCAAGTCTTTGTATCTCCCGTTGAGAAGGAGAAGCTTGCAAGGCAATGGTATGGCTTAGAGTAACATGGGATGACGGTGCGTGACTACACAAACCAATTCCTCAATCTCACAATGTATGTTGAGTCCATTAGTGACGATGCAAAGCTTCACAACTACATTTATGGTTTGGATCCCCAACTCTCAACTGATGTTTCAGCCCAAAGTCCATCAAATTTGTTCAAAGCTATTGAGTTGGCTGAGAGGTACTCTCGTAAGTACCACTGAGATACTTCATTTCAGCATGGACAGCAAAGAGGGGCATCTCAGCCACTGTTTTGGCAGCAAAGAGGACCTATGCAGTCACATTTTGGGCAGCAAAGAAGTGCTGTAAGGCCTAGGAAGTTTGGGGTAGGTTATGGTGGTGGAAATATGCCATTCAGCACCCCGAAGATCCCCTCATACCCCACATTTAATGCCTCTAGGAAAAACAGTAATTTCAGGATTGCAAATCAAGGAAGAGCTGAAAATAGACAAGGGGACAGCCGAGGTAAAAATGCTTTAGCTTTTCTGGTCAACACTCTATCCCGATGGACCTCTATAAAGAGAGAAAAGAAAAAGGACTTTGCTTTAAATGCGGGGAAAAATATACAGCCGAGCATGCATCTGAATGTGCTTATAGGAATGCAAAAGAAAGGGTACATATCATGTTAGTCTTTGATGAATATGATGAGGATCATGAGGATGCAAGTGCCTTTGCAATCACTCCCAAAAATGATGAGGTTGAAGAGGAATGTGGGCAAGAAGAATTCTTTGACCCGATTGACACCTTTCAATTTGACCCCGGCGGTCATGTAGATGTAAATATGGGTGATAAGAATGGTTCACATGCTGCTGCCACTGTTTGTACTATCTCCCTGGATGCTTGGACAGGATCTAAGAGCCCCAACACTCTTTGTCTTCAAGGCAAGATTCACAGGAAATATGTATTTGTCTTGGTAGATAGTGGTAGCACACAGTTTCATAAATAGAGCAGTCATGGACAGGCTAAAATTTTTTGTCTCTGATTTACAGCAACCAATGAGGGTGCAAGTGGCCAATGGGAGTGAGAAAATTAGTACTCATGTATGCCCAGCTGTACCTATTAAGCTTGCTGAAAATTATGAGCAGAAAGTGGATTTGATTGCACTCAATATGGGGTCGATAGACATTTGTTGGGCTACAATTGGCTGAAAACTTTGGGCACCATTTCCATGGATTTTTCATTGCTGTACATGCAGTTTTTCAGGGCTGGACAGCTTGTTCACCTACAGGGAATTAAAAACAGCAGTGAATTTCAGATTATTACAGCCAAACAGCTCAAGAAAGAGTTCAAGAAATGCTCCTAGATTTTTGTGCTGCAATTAAACAAGGAAAATGCAGATAAGTCCCAAAAAATACATGATAATTCAACCCTTAAGGCTCTACTTGCAAAGTATGGTGACTTGTTTCAGTTACCTACAGCATTATCTCCCAAGAGAGCAGTCGATCATCCCATTGATTTGGAGCCTCACTCCAAGCCGGTCAATAAACCCTCTTACAGGTTGTCCAAATGTGAAAGAGAAGAAGTGGCCAAGCAAGTCAAGGATTTAGTAGATATGGGATTCATTGAGCCTAGCTCATCCCCTTTTGCATCACCTATCTTGCTGGTCAAAAAGAAAGATGGCACTTTCAGGATGTGCATAGATTACAGAGATCTGAATAAGATCACTATCAAGAATAGATACCCTATTCCTAGGGTGGACAACCTATTAGATGAGTTGAAGGGAGCTAAGTATTTCACAAAGATTGATTTGAGATCCAGCTACCATTAGATACGCATGCGTGAAGGGGATGAGATAAAGACTGCATTCAAGACTGATCGTGGGCTCTATCACTTCTTGGTCATGCCCTTTGGCTTGACTAATGCACCAGCCACGTTTTAGAGCCTCATGAACAAAATACTTCAGCCTTACTTATTCAAATTTTTATTGGTATTTTTTGATGACATCTTCATTTATAGTCGCTCAAAGAAAGCTCACCTTATGCACATGAGGTAGATATTTGATATACTTAGACAGCAGAGGCTCTTTGTTAAGGAGACAAAGTGTTCGTTCATGCAGACTGAGGTTGAGTACTTGGGACACATTGTCAGTGAGGCAGGCATTAGAGCTGACCCAAAGAAAGTGCAGTGTGTCAGAGATTGGCCCACACCTTCAAATACTACCTCTTTGAGAGGATTCTTGGGTCTCTCCTCATTTTACCACAAATTCATTCGGCACTATGCCACTATTGCAACCCCTCTCACTGATAGGCTGAAGAAAGAAGCATTTTTCTAGGATGCATTAGCAAATAGAAGCTTTAATCAGCTGAAAGATTTGCTTACTTCAGCCCTTATCTTGGTATGCCCTGATTTTTCTAGGGAATTCACCATTCAGTGTGATGCCAGTGGGAGAGGAATTGGTACAGTCTTGCTGCAAGAACATGGGGTCATAGCTTTTGAGAGCCAAAAGCTGGCTGAAAATGAGAGGGTTATGAATGTCTATGATTAGGAAATGCTGGCCATCCTTCAT
Source organism: Lygodium microphyllum (assembly GCF_053477565.2). Taxonomy (NCBI): domain Eukaryota; kingdom Viridiplantae; phylum Streptophyta; class Polypodiopsida; order Schizaeales; family Lygodiaceae; genus Lygodium; species Lygodium microphyllum. Next base: position 52,966,604 of record NC_141153.1, on the reverse strand, counting down.
GCCATCAAGAAATGGGATCATTATTTGTATGGCAGTCGATTTAGAGTGAAAAGCAACCATAGAGTACTCAAGTACTTCTTGTCTCAGTCAAATCTGACTCCGAAGTAGAGGAGATGGGTAGCCACCTTACAGAACTATGACTTTGACATCACCCACACTCGTGGGAAGGACAATGTGCTGGTTGATTCCCTGTCTAAGATGTGGGCATGTAAAGTCTCTGCTATCATGGAGTTACATAGTGATTGGATACATGAGCTTCAGGAGGCTTACCTGTTAGATGCTGATTTCAACAATGTATTTTAGAAATTACAGTAAGGACAATGTGTGGAAAACTCTTCGTATCAGCTGAAAAATGGACTTTTATGGTATAATGGCCGAATTGCCATCCCTCATGCTTCCCCATTCAAGCAGAAAATCATGTAGGAGATGCATTCAGCCCCTATAGCTGGTCATTTGGGAGTCTTTAAGACCTATGACAAAATTTCTAAAAGCTTTTACTAGAAGGGCCTTTGGAGAGATGTGAAAGACTTTGTCTTGGGTTGCATGCCTTGTCAGCAAAACAAGGACAACACCTTAAAACCAGCTGGTTTACTTCAGCCATTGCCTATGCCTGAAGGCAAGTGGACACACATCACTATGGACTTCATTACCGGCCTACCGGTGACCAAGAAAGGTTGGGACAGCATCTATGTAGTTGTGGACAGACTCACAAAGGCAGCCATTTCACTCCCACAAAGACTCAGTATAATGCTTCTCAAGTAGCCAGCCAATTCATGGAATATGTTTTAAATTACATGGCTTACCATAGGTCATTGTGCATGACTGAGATGCTAAGTTTATGAGTAACTTTTAGCGGGTAGTTTTCAGCTCTATGGGCACTCAGTTAGCCCCTTCCACTGCTTACCATCCACAGGCAGATGGTCAGACAGAAAGGGTTAACAAATGGCTGGAAACTTACTTGAGACATTTCTGTCATGTTGTGCAGCATGCTTGGGACTCACGGTTGCATTTGGCTGAGTTTGCCTATAATAACTCCACACATGCTAGCATTGGAGTTTCACCTTTTGAGGCCCTGTATGGCTACAAGGTGCCTCTTCCTGTGGTTATCTTCAATGATAAAATAAATCCACAAAGCAAGGAAGAATTGGATAGAATGCAGGCCTTACTTCAGCAATGTAAAGCTAACTTGAAGAGAGCTCGAGATCAAATGAAGCTTTATGCTAATAACAAAAGACGGGATGTGGAGTTCCAAGAAGGGGATTTGGTGCTCTTGAAAGTGCCTAAGTCTAGATATGCCTCCCTTAAAGATGAGTCCAGCAATAAGTTGGCACACAGGTTCTATGGACCATATCGGATTATCAAGAGAGTGAGAGACTTGGCATATCAATTGGCATTACCCCCATCTACAAAGATCCATAATGTCTTCCATGTGAGTCAGTTGAAGCCCTTCATTGGTTTAGCAATGGACTATGTTGAGGAACTCCCATCGATAGATGAAGAAGGCATCATTCAATACATACTCGAAAAAGTCATAGGACAAAGGGAAAAGAGGCTTAGGCAAGGTTTACCACTCGAGGAAGCTTCTTGGAGGCTAGCTTCAATTTTGGAAGAGTTCCCATACCTTTTAGAAGCGGATTTGGCTGAAATCTAGCTAACTATGGCCCTCTTTTCTCCCAGACTAACTGCAGACAACACTCTATTTTAAAGCAGATTTTATTCTGTACTACGGACAGCAATGCACACCATACATGGGCTGAAATTACTTCTCGAGAGCTCCGTTTTGATGTATAGCACACCTCGTTCGGAGCCTCCCACAGAAAGTTATGATAGATTCACTACATCAGGTTCTTGTAGTAGACAACTTGCTATCCACTGTCTGCAACCCGCATTTACTCTAGATATTTGGGTCAAAACTCATGTTTATAACTCCCCAATAAGGCCCATGTATCATACATACCCCATGACCTATCGTACACAATAATACCTCTTCATTCATCAGTATACCCTTGTAATAATGCAGCAGAGTAGTACTCTGATCGGCCCCTCCCAGTTACCACACGCGCCCAAAATTGTTTTTGAGGGCAAAAACCTTCGGGTGGGGATGGAATGTAAGAGAGGGGGACTTAATAACGGGGAAATACTAGCTACACTAGCTGGTATATAAGGTGAGAGAGACTTAATTTTTCATTATCAGATAATTAATGCAAGTCTTCTTTCTCCTTCACCTTGCTCTCCAAGCTTCCATGTCTTCTTTCTCTCTCTTCTTGTCTTTCTCTCTCCATTTCTAGTTTTTCTCTCTCCTCGTACATGTCTTTCTCTCTCTTCTTCTCTTCTTCTTCTTCTTCTCTGCAGTCTTCTCTCTCTTCTTTCTCTCTCCCAATCCCTCTCCTTGACAGGCGTATTCTTAGATACATGCCGCATAGCAAACAATCTATCTCCCTGGTCATCGTGAGTACCACTAGAAGATGCATAATGCCCATATTGCCTACCTTTTGCCTTCATATGTGTTTTGAGTATGTGTTTTGAGTGTCTCCTTGACCCCGAAAAGCTCCACGAGCTCTACCATCTCTAGCTCGCTGACTAGAGTAGAAGACAATATCTCTGCCTTGAGATGTGCTTGAACTTGTATTTAAGCCAAGCTTTACTTCTTCATGTAGTAGCAGTGCAAGTAACTCATCCGAATCAAGGGGTTTTGTTCTCACAGAAATAGACGTATCAAATGCCTTATACTCCTTGCCTAACCCATTCAATCTCACTGCAATCATATCATTCTTTGAAACACGAGATTCGATAGTAGCTAGTTGGTATGCTTGAATTCTTCTGCCATTCCTAGACATGTTGTTGAACTGCTGCTTCAATTATATCTTTGTTGCATGCGTGACATTACCATAATTCTTCATGAGTGCATCCCAAGAATCCTTCGTGGAATAGCAATTGGTAATCTACAGAGCCATCGCATTAGAAATGCACAAAGAAAACCAATGCAGTACTTTACTCGCTCTTTTCGACCACTGTCAGTGAGCTCTCCACTGTTCTTGTGTTAGATTCTATTCAGACAAATTGGGTTCAGCTTCAGTCCCCCGTACGTGAATCCCAATAGCCTCTACCAATCAAGAAATTTTGCATCCTGAACTTCCATAGAGTGAAGTTTTTGTTATCAAGCTTATCTCCCACAATTTGAGTGATATTTTTAGTACCTTGAGCATTTGCCATATTTGCAACTAAGGTATTCAATGCTATATGCAATCTGTAAGTGCTTGACTCCCTGTAATTTAGGAAAAGACTTTCTGCAGTTCAGGAAAAGACTTTTCGTAGTTCAGGAATAGTTTTCATGCAGTTCAAAAATAGTCTTCTTGCAGATCAGGAACAATTTTCTGCAGTTTAGGAACAGTTTTCATGTAGTTCAGGAACAGACTTCCCACAGTTCAGGAACAATCTTCCTGCAATTCAAGAGTAGTTTTCCTGCAGTTTAAGAGTTGTTTTCCTGCAGTAGTTCAGGAACAGTCTTCCTGACAATCTACTTGCTGTAAACTGTATTCCAACAATAAAAAACATAGTCAACTGAGCATAAACCAAGCTCAAATTGGTTCAAAATATTCTGTGGTAGTGGCAAAGCATCCTAGCAACAAACTATGTCCATACAAGCATCAATTGATGCATAAAACTGATATTAACATTCACTAGACTTTTCCATAGTTGATGACAAGCAAGAAACCTGTTATAACCAACAGCATAAAATCTGCAATAATCAGGGTATTCTCAGCTCAAAAATATCCTTAAAACCACCATAGACATGTCTCAGTACATTAGAGATTCAATATGTGACCAAACAAGCATCAATGTTCGTACTATATGCAAGTAGCAGTACCAAATACAACTAGTCCACTGCTATAACCAACAATATTTTCTTTGTTAAAACAAGAGTATTGAGACCTTAAAATAGCCCCAAAACATATCATTCAGTTGCCACTCTATGTAGGAGTTTTTGATACATGTCCAACCGATTAGAATATATTGCATGTATGTCAAGTGAAGATGATAGGTATCCTTCCTTTGCAAACAATAACCAGTCGATACCCTGATATAACCAGCAATAAATCAGTTCACACTTTGGGCTTTCAGCACTCACAGTATCCCAAAAATCATCTACCACTCAAGTGGTATGATCCAAGCATTTGTCAGTAGCAAAGAAGGATCATAGATACTTCAACCTTGTAGGTATATTGTTTCCAAATTTAGGATAGCAACCAGTTCACTATTTCCAACCTATAAATAAGATCCAAAATTGAGCATTTAACACTCCAATATCATGCTCGAATGCATGATAATAAGGGCATATACATTGTTAGGATGGAAGCCACCAGTGGCCTGGAACCACCTGCAGTTTATTGCAGTAAACAACCAGTCTGCAAAGGTCTGTGCTGAATATCTCAAAATCTCTGAGGAATTTGAGAAAACTTTCTTCTACAAAGTTGTAGAGCACATAAAAAAACGGTCAGTAACACTGGGCAATTTCTCCAAAATCCATTTGTGTAGCAAGATATAGCTTCTACAAAAAAAGGGTTGTAGGTACAGTCTCCTTTGATGACGTTTTCTTCAAATATGATGTCTTGATGTCAAATGGCTACTGCCAAGCCTTCAGCCTTCAGGCGTTCACGATCTGATACCATGTTTGAGATTCAGAGGGAGAGAGAGACAAAGACATGAAGTTGTAACAGAGAGTAGTGAACTCTCATTGTTCTCTTCTTCTCATTCTTCCAAAATGCTTACTAAAGTCTAATCACACATAACTAATAAGCACACTAGGTCACTAACTGACCGTACTACTAATTGTAGTTGAGTCTAATTGACTCAGTTATTACACCACACATGTAGAGAGATAGCTAAGATGATAACTGTCTAGATTAGGTTGGTCATGTCAGTGATACTGATCACGAGCTTGATTCTCAATAGAAAGGGGAGTTAAAAGAGTGCAGGGTGGCCATTTAAGTAGTTTGGTTGTCTAATAGCTTTATTAATTGAGAATATTTTTTGAACTAGTGGTGCTTGAATCACTTGATATTTTTGGTTTACATCATTAGAGGATAGCACAGTGCATTATGCAATGTGCACATGAGCATCGTGCATTGTGCATCCCCATGCACCAACCAACCTTACATCCACATATTACATCTAACAAACCCACAACTTAAAGTATCTTTTCACTAGCACACTAGCACATTGTACACATGCACTACACTAGTGCACATGCACATGATTAGTGTAGTAGTACAGTAATGCACACTACCTACCCACCATAGTGCACTAAGCACCTCTCTAACTTCAAATTTTCTAATACACTACTCTAGTATACTAGCATAGTATACACTATCCTCATATATTACACTCTCATACACCAATGCTAGTGCATTACACCCTAGTACACTACATCTCAATGCATTGTGCACTACTACACATGCATTATGCACCCCCTTAGTCTGCCCTAGTACACTACCCTAGTGCACTACACCCACACACATGCACCCTTGCCACTTAGTGCATAGACATCAACATACCCTTTACATACCTATGTGCACATAGCCTACACCTTGGTGCAAACATAGTACACTATGCACTAGTGCATGTGCACACACCTTGCACCTACCATAGTACACTATGCACTAGTGCATGTGCACTATGGAACCATCGTGCACTAGCATACTCTAGTGCACATGCATGTATACCCCATCCTTGCACCTAATCAAACACTTTTGCACCCACTAGGGCCCCTCTCTCTCTCTCTCTCTCTCTCTCTCTCTCACCCCTTACACCACCTTTTTCACAAGGGACCCAAAGTGAAGTAAGAGAGAAGATGATGGCACCTTGTAATGCACTAGTGCACCACTCCTTAACCCATTCTAGGCTCACTATATATACCCCTTGAACATTAGGTGCACCATTACATTCTAGAGTACAATAGCATACCTCTAGTGCACACAAGTTCACCTATGCACCCACTAGTGTACACATGTGCTCTTGCAGTTACCTTGCATAACCCTAGTGCACTATACTATTTTACTACCTTAGTGCATACTATTGTGCACTAGTCCATCCTTCGAGTATACTACACCCTAGTGCATTGTGCCTTAGTGTATTATGCACTAGCCTACATGCACTGTGCATCCCCTTAGTTCACCCTAGTGCACACACATGTACTAGCACTATCCTAGAGCATACACACTATTCACTAGCCTAGTGCACATGCATAGTACACTAGTCCCCACACATGTAGCACACACCTAGTGCACCAGCACATCTCACAACTGTAGTACAAGTAGCCCTTGCACCAACAACACTAGTGCACTCACCTAGCACCTCCACTATTGCACTCATCTCTCACGGTAAATACAATGCTCTAGTGAACTCACTAGCACATTGCATTAGTGCATTACACGAGTGCACTCATGGTATGTAGTATATGCAAGCATAAATGTGCACTAGTACACCTTGTCTTGAGTCATCCTAGTGCACTCACCATTGCACAACCCACACTCAAGTTAGTGCACATAGGGTACAAAATTTCATCCTAGTGCACAATACCCACATGTAGTGTACATAAGTGCACTAGAATGGCCACTACTACACACTTACACTAGTTCACTTGCCTCACATCATCCTAGCATACACATCCTAGTGCACACATGCACCAATCCACCTATCCTACCTGCACCATCACTCATTGTGCACATGTGCACTATTGCACCTTGCATATCCCTTGCATATCATCATGAACATCTGTACTAGTGCACACATGCTCTAACACACTACTTTGCGTAGTGTCCATTGTGCACACCGTTGGGTGCACACCATTCTACTCCAATCCATACCTTTTCACTCTATAATACACCTATGCACTTGACCACTCCATAGCACTCATTTCATTGCATAGTAGAGCATGTGTACAACTACATTCCTAGTGTCCTTTACTAGTGCACTAGCACACCACACACATGCATACATATTGTGCACTAGTGCACCACCTTCGCATACCACCTTTGTATAAAATACTTACATACTTAACCTAGTGCACTAGAATAGCACACATGTGTGCACATCTTGTACACTAGTACACCACCTTCACATAGTATCTTGTGTACTCTACTTGCATACATAACCTAGTGTAGACTCACTGTGCACTTAACCATCACATCTCATGAACATCAACACACCCTAGTGCGCATGCAGTACACTAGTGCAGTAGTCCACTAGCACACCACCCTAATGCACTACATTAGTGCACTCCAACCCTCATGCACTCACCCTAATGCATAGTCATATGCATGCTCTACAACCCTTGCAACAAAGACCCCTACATACTGCCCCTTCATGCACACATATAGATGTATTTTTCTTACACATCCGCTACCACCCAATCTAGCACACATAGACTAGTGCAGAGGTGTGTGTATATATGCATACTAGTTCACCCCTATCGACCAACTCAAAAATAGTGACTTGGGCATTAAAAATATTGTGTACAAAAATCCTTACACAATCCGACCCAAACATGAGCATTACATGCGTAGTGCATGAGAACTACATCCACACATTTATTATACTATTGTTTCTATAGACATACATAGTCTAGCATATACATGCATCTGCACTAGTGTGTCTTCCTAGACTACTCATTGAACACATGACTGCACATACATATGCATCCACATGTAGATTTTTACACATCCAGAAACCCCTATTTAACTACAATACTAGGAAATATATGATTTTTTCAAAACACAAACATAAACTAAATGAAAGGAACACACTTGGACAAAGAGGGTGAAATTTTGAGGATTGAACATAAATCAAAAGGATGAATCATGATAACCAAGAGAGAATCCACCATCAAATCAAGTAATTCATCAAAACCAAAAAACTATAATGACATTGACTTGTCAAATTAACCAACTCGTTAAAACTAAAAACTATAATGATTGTCCAAAAGGTGATGTTAAATCGATGTGCTATAAAATCATAAATTGTTTAGAAATAGAGAATACTTGTTTTTTTGTACCATGCAACTAGACGTAGTTGAATGTTAACCCTAAAAAGGCCAAGATGAGAAAATTTTGAAAAATTGAATGTGGAAGACACATAAGTGGAAGATAGTCCCCTAAGGCAAGAGGAAGATGGAGGACAAAGGCGCTCTCAAAAAAATTCTAAAGACACAAAGTGGAAGGAAAAGTCTCAAATGCAAGAGGAAGCATGCATTAATAAATGCACCCTAATAGGTTAGCAATAAAAGTGCCACGAGCATTGTAATTCATTTTATAAAAGAGTGCTACGATCTCTCCTGTGCAAGTTGTAAAGAATGAGAGGCATGGGTTAAGGTCTATGCTAATAGGAAGGAGGAGGAAAGAGAGACGAATGGACAAAGGCTAATAGACAAAGGCCATACCATAAAGGGGATCGCCGCCCAAGGAGGGGATAGGGCATGTATAAAAGTCAAGAAATGAATGAAGAAGCTCATTCTTGTGTGTCGCCAAACTTGTTCTCTTCTTGCTTCTTACTCTTGCTTCCTTCTTATGCATGAGAGAGACAAATGGAGTGTGAGAGAGAGAGTGTGTGTGTGAGAGAGAGTGAGGGACCTTGGAGAAGCTCTTCTTCTCCTCTCTTCATCTTCATCTTCTTCTCTTCTCCTTTCTTTCGTACATGGCTGTGGAAGTCAAAGCTCGGAGCTTGTTTGAGAGCACATCGTGAATCCTGAGCCATCGGTGAATTCGTAGGAGGAGGCACTCAATCATATTCAAAGGTAAGTCCACTACATTTGTGTGTGGAAGAGTGCACATGACTATGTGAGAGATAGCCATAGCTCTTGGCTTGAAATGCTTGAAGAAATAAGTGATCCATGGGTCTTGGTGGTTTGCTCTTACTTCTGTTTGCTAGGACCAATGGATTCAATATTGAGCACTTGCACTCTCCAAATTGAGTGACGAAGTAGGAGTTCATCTCCAAAACAACAATTGGCTTTAGGTAGGAAGTGAGGGATTTAGAGGTCATTCGATCTCTCTTGTGGATTAGTTTAGGTTTAGAAAGCTTTCTATGCATTGGTTAGAGTAGGAGAAGTATATTTTGATCACATTTGAGACATTAAGATTTGGGAAGGGAAAAAAAAAGAAAAGAAAACTCTCTGTATAATCAAGATACACAAGACCAGGAAAAGAAAGGAAAATATATTTTATGTCTAGGAAGAAAAACACAGTGTAAGGGAAGAAAGAGAGAACACAAAGGTGAAAAGGGGGAAGAGAGATCTCATTTGCATACTATGAGATTGAAAGAGAGCCATTGAGAGAGAGACATGGAGTTACAGGTCTAGAGGCAACATAAAAAATAATCCTTGGCATTGACACATTCAGGCATTCTAGGTATACCTTGAGTCTTCATTGATGACCATAAGCCTTGGGCGATTAAATTCTTGCCAAGATTAGACATCCAAGCCACTTAAGTTCACTCGAACGTCCGAATCAGATAAGAGTCCACTCAAACGTGGATGAAATTCAAACCTTGGATGGCTAAACCTTTGGCCTTGGATGGCCAACCTGGATGCTTGGATGGGCACCCCTTGTTCGACCACACAAACAATCACTTGTAGGAGTCCACTCGGATGTCCAAGTGGACATTTGGGACTCTGACGAGTTATCTAAAACTTTGATTTTGATCATTTTTTGGCCATTATAAGACCTAGTAGGGCTTACAGCTAGCTATCCAACAACCCAAGTAGGAATCTTGACTAGAAGATGAGACCATAGGATAGTTTGTTCTCAAAACTTTGACCTAATAGTTGACGAGTGACTAAAATAATTGACCACCAGTTGCTTACCTCTGATAGAGACCTAAGTTTACTTTCTAAGCACTCGGCAGACCTCCTACCATAACACATGAATGAATCAAAGTCTACTATTAGGAATAATCATGGTCCACATGAAAAAAAACTCCAACGACATGAAATTGATTAGATGTGATTGACTTCATCAAAGGTTATACTCAGCATTGTAGATACTTAAGCACATGTGAAAGCTGGAAAGCTTGATTTCACACAACTCACATCGAGTTGCATCTGTCTAGCATATAAGTGTTGGATTAATAAGGGACACACTAAGGGGGATTAAGCTAAAAACAAACCCACTAGTATGAGTGCAACCCTAGGAACTAGACAAGAGACCCAATACACCAAAAAACAAAGATCTAGGGAAGACAAAACTATCAAATGCTGAGAGAAGGAAGGACTAGCCAGGATTAGAGACACATCTTTAGCCGCAACCTAGTTCACCTCATAGAAGCATTAGTAGGTTAGTAGATAACCACCATGGCAAGAACTAAGCTCACATGAGAATGACCTTGACCTTAAGCTAGACCTTAATGTGGTAGGGTACTGGAACAACATCCGGGGACTTGTAATAGAGTATGACCAACAGACAAGGATAGCACATCATGGAAGACCAATAAAGCTAATATCATAGCCGACCTTGAGGAGGAGAGGAGATTGGGAAGGATACTATTGCAATGCATTGGGAGTTATAGCCATGAGCAAAGGACTTAGAGGTTGCACCAAGAGAGAGAGCTCAATGAGATTTGTAGGATCCTAGCCATCTTAGGTAGAAAATACAATAGGAGAAAATGCCGATAGGGAGAGAACCTTAGAAGACAAAATTACAGTGAGTGAGCTGATCATGAAAAGATTGCTAGACAATACTAGCCTCGAGCAAAGTGGGCCAGCCTTGGTGGCATTATTTCTAGCTCGGGTCGACAGGCTAGGAATCACCCCAATTACCAAGAGCCAAACAAAAATACCCATAGTTGTAAAGCAACTTGATAAATACCAAGCAAGAAATGACCCCTATAGCTTCATTGAGAAAATTGAGCAAGTGTGTGAGGCTAACAACATCATGGATCCCACTCAAAGAGGACAAGCATTTGGTCTTTGCTTGAGAGACAAGGGACGTGGACTTGATTTACTAGTCTAGACAATGCTGAACACAATAACTTCACCCATCTACTTCATCAAGAGATTATTAAAGGCAAGATAATCTAATAACCTCATTGTTAAGTTGATGAATGTCAGCCAAAAAGACAAAGAGGATATACGAGACTACATTACCCCATGTGAGGAGTCTCTACAAGAGAATACTTGCAATAGAGCGACCCAATGAGAGAGCGGTCTCAAGTGTATTCATTAATGAGATTTGAAACAAGGAACTTTATAAGGACTTCACATGAGAAAGTCAAACCTACAAAGGGATGTGTTTGCAAGAGTCTTTGAGGAAGCCATATAGGTGGTTGACTTGCTCAAGGAGAGAAGCTCTAGGGCCATGCAGCAAGGGAGAAATATGTTTAGAGACACTGAGAGAACTGCAACACTTGGAAAATGAGTTTATCTAATCAATAGCTGAGAGCTAACCAAGCTACAAGAGTCAATATGAAGGCTAGTATGACCTCATGTGCAATGTGTGCACTGTGGAGGGAACCATCTATCATCTCAATGTCCTGATCCTAGATCATAGTCTTGTGCCAATTGTGGAAGATTTGGGTATGACACCATGCACTACCGATTGCAAGAAGATTGCCTCAAAAATCTTACACTCAACCATACTATCCAAAAATTATGCAGCCACACTTTGAAAGGGAAGCCCCTTTGGCTCTACCCGCACCTAACGATTCAAAGCCAGTCACTCCAAGCATCAACATTGACCCAATAGGAATCCCTAGACCTCCAGGGCCTATAGTGGCTCATCCACCAAGCAATGCTCTAGTGCACTTTATGGAGGAATCACTAGATGAAGATTCATAGATGAACCCTTACATCTCTTATGACGAAGAGGGTAATCCCACATTGATGGACTATAGGCATATGTCGATCATGGCCTTAGGCAGAGAAAGAGGTAGAGGCCTAGGAGGAGCTCAAAACCATGAGCCCATAGCATGTTGGATGTGTGGCCATGTAGGGCATATCTCATCCCATCGCCTTGAAAAGGAGCAAACAAATAGAGATAAGGCCGACTTGAGGTGTCTCAAATGTGGAGTAACACACCTATTCGCCAATTTTTCTAGGCGAAAACCCTCCACTAGTTCGGCAATCATACCATCTATGCTGCTCGGACTATTTTGTGTCGATTTGCTTGTCAACAATGCCAAACCTATACCCATAAATATCATGACATGAGCTTGAAAAAAGTAGGCCACTATCTCATTACCTGGACCTAGCAACCTAGATGCATCCTTTATGGGGAAGAAGAGTCTGAAATGGAGGAAAAAGAGGACTGAGACAAAAATAACACTCAAGACAAAGAGCAAGACCAGATTAACAAAGGGAAAACAAGTCGTTGATGCAGAAGCATAAGCATCTACTCCTAAGATGAGAGAGAAGGAAAGTGATAAGATTGGAGAGTATTATGATCCCAACCAGTAGCTAAAGGCTATGGATAAAGTCAAGGAATGGATAAAAGAAGCACATGCTTACTTACAATATGCTGAATCTATCAATGAGGATGAGATCAATAAACTCTCAACCATGATCCCACCAGCCTCTCCCACATACTTGAGAGTAGGAGAGGCAACACTACCACATGCACAGTCGCATGGGAAAAGCATGGATGCAATAAATAGCTAAGCCGCCCAAGAGCATTGGTAGGGAGCCCGTGAAGTCAAGGAGGGAAAGATAGTAGGAAATTTGCTAACCACACATATATCAACTCCAATGACATTGTCAATGGAAGAATTACTTAGGAAAAACCCCGCACTATGACAAGGATTGAAGCTATGGATAGAACAAATTAATAAACATGAGATGCAAGGCTTGCTTGACCATGATAGCATGATCCACATACCAAACCTAACATTGAATCCAATGTCTAAGTCCCCACAAGTGAATGCTTTTTGGGAAGGCACTGAGATGCACACTATCTTACCTATCATTTGAAACAAAAGTAGAGAGAGAGAGGGACAAAGGTCAGGCTCTTAAGAAGGAGAGAAGCCATGCTCCCTGTCCAACTTCCATTATCTTCCACACACTAACTATGTACATACAACCAAACATAGTGAGCTAGATATAACCGTGGTTGAGTTAGTGTGACCCAAACCTTATTCAACTAAGATAACCAAACCAAACCAAAGGTACATGAGCTTGAATCTCAACACTCCCCCTCAAGCTCAAGTGTGGTACTTCACTCCAAGTAGCTCTCTAAAATGCACAAACTTATCTTTACCCAATGGCTTGGTAAAGATATCTGCAACTTTGTCTTCTGGCCTCACATGGACCAAATCAATGTCACCTGCAATCACTTTTTCTCTGATAAAGTGATAATATACCTCAATGTGCTTAGTCCTAGCATGATAGATAGGATTACTGGCTAGGAGCACACTACTCATCTTGTCACAATAGAGTGTGACATGATTGACTTCCTACATCTCTAAATCATCAAGAAGCTTCATGAGCCATGCTACCTCACATGTAGCAAGTGCAACACCTCTATACTCTACCTCAGTACTAGAGGGTGCAATTGTAGATTTCTTCTTACTGCTCCAACTGACCATACTACTACTAAGGGAAAATGCATACACACTAGTAAATCTTCTATCATAAGCAGTTCTTGCCCTTTCATCATTTGTATATCTTGTAAACTCCAAAGGCTTACCAAGGTCATAGAATAGACCATAATTTGATGTAGCCTTGACATATCTCAAGATCCTCCTCAGTGCATCCAAGTGAGGCTTCCTAGGATTTTGCATGAATTGGCTAATCAATCTAACTAAATAGCTAAGGTCCATTCTAGTAATGGTAAGGTAAATCAAGCTACCCACCATCTATCTATACATAATGACATTCTCAATCTCATGCACAACATCTACAAGTAGCTTAACATTTTTCTCAAATGGAGTGCTCAAAGGTTTGCAATCCAACATACTATACTTGGTTAACATGTCTTGGGCATATTGCCTTTGCAACAACCAAGTACCATGAGGTGTAGAAACAACCTCAATCCCAAGGAAATACTTCAATTCACCCAAATATTTAACCTAAAATTTAGCATGTAACATTTCCTTGATCTCTCCAATTCCCATGGCATCATCACCTGTAATGATCAAGTCATCCACATAGATGACTAATATCACATAACTACTCCTTGTCTTCTTTGTGAATAGTCTATGATCAGCCTTGCCCATAGTGAAACCAAGCCTTTTTAAGCATGCACTTATCTTAGCATTTAGAGCTCTAGGTGCTTGCTTCAACCCATACAATGCTTTCTTCAATCTACACACATGTGTAGGAAAATCAAGATGTACATAGCCCTCAACCTGATCCATCTATACTTCCTCAATCAAATCACCATCGAGGAAAGAATTATTCACATCCATCTGATACATAATCCATCCTCTAGATGTTGCCAATGCAATCACTATTCTCATGATTTCCATTTTAGCAACAGGACTGAATGTATCCTCATAATCAAGACCATATTGTTGTGCATAACCTTTTGCCACAAGTCTTGCCTTGTATCTTTCCAATGTGCCATCTAATTTGCACTTCACCTTGTATACCCATTTTCAACCAATAGGCATTTTTCCTTTAGGAAAATCAACCAAATCCCAAGTGTCATTTTCAGCCAATGTTGAATGTTCCTCATCCATTTCCTTACACCAATGATCATCCAAAATAGCTTCAAAAAACTGTGAGTTCCTTGAAGCTAGTAACTTTTGCCATATATACATAGTGCCTCACTATGTAGCCACTGTATGTAACCATATCCACAAGATTTCTAACTCTTTCTAATCTCCTCAACTAAGGTGTAGTATGAGGCTCTCCTCTCTCATGAGGTGGTACATATCTATGTCTCACACCAGGAGTCACAACTAATGGAATGCCAAACTCATTGTCCAAGCTGTTAGTGCAAGGTGTATCATAACCAGAAGTGAGCAGCGTTGTAATATCATCAAGTTTTCCTTTGCCTTTATCCACATTTATCCCCCTCACTGACATATTTGTGTCAATGGATAAAGATGCTAAAGTCCTCAATCTACTTGTCTAAGGACTAACTAATGTAGTATCATCTTTAAAAGGCCCATAAATTTCTGCACTCTCATTTGTACCTGCATGTACATAAGTCTCCTGACAAACATCATCATCATCCCCATCAAGATTATCTTCTTCTCATGCCATTAATTTAGCTCATCAAATACTACATCTCTTGAGACCAATGTCTCATGAATAGAAGGATTGTAGCATTTGTAAGCCTTCCTATCTTGTGCATATCCAATAAAGATGGCCTTTTCTACCTTTGGATCAAGCTTCTTCCTCTTCTCATTTGGAACATGTACATATGCCTTAAGATGGCTAATGTTAGGCTTTATCCCATAAAGCCTCTCATAAGGAGTCACCTCATGTATCCCTATTGTTGGTGTATGGTTCATGATATACAAAGTAGTCATTACAACCTCTGCCCAATATGCATTTGGTAGGCTCTTCTCATTCAACATGGCTCTAGCTGATTCCATGATGACCTTGTTTTTCCTTTCTGCCAAACCATTTTATTATGGTGTGTACCTTCATGTCAAGTGTCTCTTTATCCCATGGGCTGCCAAGAAGTGATCAAAGTATTTAGAGAATATTCTCCACCACTATCAGATCTCAAGCATGAGATGTAATAAGACAATTCTTTCTCCACATGTCTCTTGAAGTCCTGAAAAGCATCCATGACACCACTCTTATGCTTCACCACATACAACCATGTGTACGTACTATAGTCATCTATGAATAACACATAGTAGGGTGATCTCCCAAGAGATGCATTCTTTGAGGGTTCCCATACATCATACTGTACAATCTATAATGGTCTAGTAATGGTGCTTACATGCCTCATAAATGGAAGCCTTGATTGCTTCCCAAATTGACATGATTGACACACATGTCCCAATTCCACATGCTTGAACTTAGGGAGTCCAAGTACAACTTGCTTATGCTACATATTTTTTAGCTTTTGAACACTTACATGACCAATTATTTTATGCCATATCTCAAGGTCCCTTATTGCAACATTGTCATGTGAATACATAGCAACATTCAAGGCAAGAATTTTTGTATCCAATGTAAACATCTTGTCATTTCTTTTTCCTTTAGCAATGAGTTTTCCTCCTTGACTATACTATTCATTGTAGCATACATCTCTATTGAAACTAACTTGTAGATTCTTTTCAGCCATTTATTCCACAAAAAGAAAGTTTTTGGTAATGAAGGGTACATGTAACACATCATATAGACTCTTTTTCTTGTCACTATAATGTTGCCTATTACTTAGTTTATTTTAATGTGTGTATACATTCAAAAGAAAAATTATTTATGTTGTAGATTTTTAAAAACTAAATCTAATTATGAAACTGACTCTCATTGTGAAGATAATTATTATCATTAATGAGGTGTTATATGCCAATTCATGGAAGGAAGACTTAGGAGACTTTCCCAAGACTAGCTTATTAAGACTATGTTTGTAGTATAGAACAACAAAAAGAACTAGCCTAGTGGATAGTCACTTGGCAGTTAAGTGTACTTAGGTGATGAAACTACCGGGATGGGTTACCCCCCAGGGAAGATTCCATACAAGCTAGTGGGAGCTTCTCATGCACAGCTAACGGTGCCAATGAAGCCTTCGTAGACCGTTGCCAAGTATGCCAAAGCCAAGATGCCAAGGTCTATGCCTTGGTTACTACCTTAGTCATCGCCTTAGTCATGAGCCTTGGAGTGACATCGCTCAATGACGAGACGTGCGGTGCTCGCACATATATCCCTTAAATTGGTATATCACACTACAAAAATGGAGCCCCTCCTTGACATCATCAATGACACCGTCAAAAATGCTAAAAGAAAGTGTTCTCTTTTTATCATCGATGATATCATCAAAAATGCCAAAAAGCAAATATCCTCTTTTTACCCTCCCCCTCCCCCCGATTACTATATAAATAGAGATAGAGTGTCACGTTTGGAACACATACACACATAATGACCCGTGCAGAAGTCTCTCTACTATTGATGCAACGAAGCTCTACTATAATAAGACAAATCTCTCCCTCTCTCTCCACACCTATGCAGAAGCACTGCTCAAATCCATCAGCTTCTTCCATGGCTCCCAAGAGATGTCAAGATGTTGAGTAAGGTCACACTCAAGAAATCTCTCCCTCTCTCTCCACACCTACGTGGAAGCATTGCTCCAATCCATCAGCTTCTTCCATGGCTCCCAAGAGACGTCAAGATGCCGAGCGAGGTCACGCCACTCAGAGAACTCCCCACCAACATGAAGAAGTAGTTGCTGCTGAAACACAAGCGGAAGTTAACCTCAAATCCATTCAACCCAAAGGATGGGTTATTCCACAACAAATTGAGGTTGTGGCCATGAACCATAATCATGATGATGGATGGCCAAGTAGAGATAATCAGGTTAGTACATAAGAAAAGGATCACGATTAGTTAGGACTTACTTAAATTTGTAAAAGCATGTTAGTATTATCAAATACTTTTTAGAAAGGAACACGAAAATTGATGAAGGGGATAGATTCTATGCATCGCATACATTGACAATTATGTTTAAAATATTTTATGGTTATGACTTCTTTTGGATTTGTGAATAATGAGTTATGGCTCTTATGATTTCGGGCTTGCACAGCCGAATGAGTTGTGGATTGTGGTGGTTCGAGACATTGGGATCCCCAACCCAATGCTCCCTAACACTCTGGGGAGTGTTGAAAAACCCACCTATTGGTGGGGATCCTACGCTCCCAAGGGAGGTAGGTGTTTTTAATTTTTGATCACTCGAGCACCTGAGAGGGCAAAGGGCCGAGTGGTAATAAGTGCCCCTATTATATAGGATGGCTCCGAAGGCTAAAGGAAGCTTAGAGGGGCTCTAAGCAAATAAATATCATGTTGACCGTAGATGGAGTGCGATCACATACAGCCTAATCCTGAGGGATTGGAAGGTCCTATCCTAGGTTGGACAGTGTCTTTTTGTGGAAAGATAGTTTATAACACTCTCTGGAGTGAAGGTGAAATAAAGTATCTGATTTTTGAATTATTTTTTATGTGTTAAATTTTGAGTTTAACGAACTGAGTTTAACGAAGTAATAAAAGGAAGCTGATTTTATATATCCAAACAATGTGGTAGTATGCTTTGATAATTAGAAAATTAAGCAAACCCCATCGAGGAAAGTGGGAGGCTTTGATTGTGACGATTGGATGCCTATGGATGGGTGGACCCGATAAGTCATATAACTTTTCAACATTAGATATACCTGATTAAATCGTGACCCTCCCAATATCGATAGGATTAGTTACCAGGTTTAACATCGTTTTAGGGGGTCGGAGCTGAGATTTTACCTTATGGGTAGGGAGATCAAGTTACACTCTCCCCCATCTCTCACTCTCTTTGAACCAAGTGCGGTGTTAACCTCACTCCTACCTTTGATTGATTACAAAGTGGATTTTCTTAGGTGGGCATTAGTTTGCTATTAGGGGTGACTTGTCCATGCTTCCCCTATGAAGTAGAATTGAGATTCTCATGTTCAATTAAGTCCAATGTTTCCCATGGGGAGATAGGATGGTGATGTGTATGGATATGAATTTCAGTCAACTACTAAGAGGACTCCTCTGGGTCTATTGGAGAAGGCACCTCACATGTGGTATCAAAGCCTAGGTTTCAAATGAGGTTTTAGTGTAAGGTTAATTAGTCAACGTATAAAAGAAATTAGCAAAATAATCACACTTGTTTGAAGAAAACTATTGTTAACTATCTTGCACTAACACTAGCATACACATTGTGCTCGTCAGTAACTTAGTGACGAGGAAGATACATATTTGCGGGATATTTTTCCCATTATGTATCAAGTAGCCTTAGGGTCAAATAATTTCTCATATTGCAAGGCTATATTTGAGATAATGGAGATTATCTTTATTCCTCCAATTGTATTGCAACCTTATCCTAACTCATGGTACATGAGAGATTTTTTGCCAAGGAATGGGTCACACATGGAGATATATTGTGGGTGTAACATCTTTCTTCATTACGAACTACAGAGGATTCGATGGGCTGAACAACTAAGGATAGTTAAGGTATACCTTTTGTTCAATGCCTTTCTTGAATGGTTATTAGATATTGGGAATGAGCCTATACCTGAAACCTTGTGGATATATCGAATGTTGCTACAAATAGTACCACCCAAGAGAGTTGTTGTAGTACCAAGAAGGCCTTATTTTGGTACGGGATGTTTTGGTTACCCATGAGAGCCACCACATTATGTTGTTTGCCATGTATATGAAAATTCCCCAAGATATGAGAATATAGACCCTAATACTTTTCATGAGGAAAGGATCCATGAGATGATGTATTGGTAGATCATAATATGATCAAATACATCTTTGTAAGTACTTTTCATAAATATAAAGTCTCATTAGTATTTTTAAAGAGTGTGAGTTATGATCTTATGATGATAGTTGAGTTGCTTTGACAAGTTAATGATAAAGTATGCTTTATGCGAGTGATTTTTGAGATCATGTACTCCAGTGCTTGCCAGTCAAACATGTTGGAATTAAGAGAAAACATAATGGCTATCTTAGAGAAGTCTCATCTATGGAGTTGGTTAAGCTAGGACGGGACAACCTTACCTATACTTAGACTCAACTCTATATGAAGACGTAAAATTCCATCTCAAGTTGTTGAAATGGCTTGAAGAACTGAAACTAGTTTGATGTTTCTTATTTGAAGGACAGAGGGTTAATGATATTGTGACAATTACTCGGGAGTCAATGACCCTACATCATTTTGTAATGTTTCTTATTTAGTCCTTGGCATCTCAACAAATTGCAAGGTTCTGCCAATGACATCTCAAAAAAATTTATGAGCTTTCAAAGTATTGCAATCTCCCAAAATCTTATCGATCCCTAGAGACAAAGGCCACAAACCACCTCATTTTGTAACAAAGAAGTTACAGAGATAATCAGGATCGCCAACTAGTGCAAATTGATGAAACATATAAGGAAATCCAAGAGAAGAAGTTTCTTCTCAAGCAGACACCACCACCTAGGTTTAACTGTGAAGGACCCAAGGTGGAGCAAGATGTAGAAGTGTGGCTTGAGGCTTTGGATGACTATTTCCTAGCCACTGAAACTATTGTTGCAAATCAATCCATGACTGCTCTTCTTCATCTTATTGGCAAAGCTAAGATTTGGTGGAAATAGTTTTGCCAAGATAAAGGGGTAATATAAACTTCCTAAACTTGGGAGGAGGAGATCAAAGAAGCTATGAAAGGATGTTATATTCCCCCATCTTTTGAATCAATCAAGATGAATGAATTCTACAACTTACGACAATTAAGCCAAACCTTGGAAGGATACTATTCTAAGTTTGTGAGCTTGTGCAAATATACACCCCCAATGACAATGTCTCAACAGATTGCAAGGTCTGCCAAGGACTAAATCCACCTTTGGACACTCGCCTTGAATCAATGAGACCAACAATGAAGATGCTCTTATGTGAACAAAACCTATGGCCAATGAAGTTGCCCGAAATGGCCAAAGGAACCATCCAATAAACAACTATGGAAGGGGCTACCCAAACCGTGGTGGCGACATGGCCAATGCCAGAGGGAATGGTAGAGCTAATGCAATCACCCAAGGACCAAAAGGGATAGGAATCAGACACTACTACCAGTGCAAAAGAACTGGACACCTAAGGGAAAATTGTCCTAACCGTCCTCAAAATCCTAGCCCAAACTAGGTTGGTGGAAGAGGCCGAGGGAACAACAACAACCCAGGTCGTGGATGCGGAAGAATAGCTAGTGCCCAGGTAAATACCATGATTGAAAAACCCAAGGAATATATACATGCTTTCTTTTACATGTCATCCTATTCTAGAAGCTATCTACAGTATTTGGATTTTTACTACTAGACATTTGATGCATTATAACAATATTAAGAGAATGTAACTAGACTGGTTCATGATAGTTTTGTGGACTACAATCAAGTTATTAAAACAAAAGAAAACTTTCTAGGAAACTTGATGTGTTGCATTAAAATTACCATAAACTTGATACATTTCATCTAGTATTGCAAAAAAAAGATCCAAAACTAAAGTGAACTTCCTAATCACATCCAAATGAGGCTTACGAGGCGTCTGCATAAACTAACTAACAAGGCCAATAGCATAATTCAATTTCGGCCTTGTGATACTCATGTAAATTAGAATCCCTACGATCCTTGCGAACATATTAGGGCAACATTAGTACTCAACTTCACATTTTGCTTCAATGGCACTAAAAGAGGATTATATGATGTCATACCCTACTTGGACAACATATCCAAGCCATATTTTCTTTGGGGCATCCATATATCATCATCACATCTGATTACCTCAATACACCAAGAAAGCAACTTATCTCACCTAAATTCTTTATCTCAAACTTCTTCTTTAAATGGTTCTTGACTTCTACAATCCCACTATTACTATCACTTGTAATGATCAAGTCATCCACATAGATGGCTATGATAGCTAAATTTGCATCTCCCTTTCTCATATAAAGTGAGTGATTAGCATTAAAAATATAAATAATAATGTTGAAAAGATACTCTTTGATCTTGTCAAGCCATGCTTTAGGTGCTTACTTTAGCCCATAGAGTGCCTTGTTTAATCTACACACATATGTGGGATGCTCTAAATCCTCATAATCTAATGGATGCTCCATATAAAACTCTTCTTGCAATTCACAATACAAGAAGACATTCTTTACATCCATTTTCTACAAAATTCAACCTTTGGCTACTGCCAAAGCAATCACACATCCAACAATTGCCATCCTAGCAACTAGACTGAATGTCTCTTCATTATCTATGCCATATGTGTGAGAGTAGCCTTTTGCAATAAACCTAGCCTCATACTTGCTAATAGAATCATCTTTGCTATTCTTAATTTTGTAGATCCATTATCTTTCTTACCCTTAGGCAATGGTACTAGATCCCAAGTCTAATTGGCCTCTAATGTAGCCATCTCCTCATCCATTGATGCATCCCAATGAACACGACCAATAGTGTCTTAAAACAAGTGGCCTCAACATCCTCAACCACCTTTACCATATAAGAATAATTGTTATTTCTATAACCTTGAAAACCAATATGTTTAACAAGCTATCTGAGACCTTGCAGACCTACATATCACTGGATCACTTAGTGGAGCCTTTACATTACCATATACTCTCTATATACTTAGTGTGCTGACTGAAGAAATACCATTGGAACCTTCATCAAATCCCAAATGACTAGTAAATGTATCAATACCATTTGACACTTTCTTATTCCCTTTATCTTTACCTACAATACTTGTAGACAATAGCTTTCTGCCTTTTTTTTTTGGGTATCCCATTCTTCTGTAGTCGTATGATTACTTTGCTTAGCTATGGCTCCTTTTGTTTACCTCAAAAGGAACTCATAAAAGTATTTTCCAATGAGGAAATTCATCATATGAAACTTCTATGATAGATAGATGTTCATCTCCAACTTCTCAATGATGGGTTTTTTGCTTATTAGTTGGTATAGTCACTTGATTTCATTCTAGGTTGTTTAGGAGTGAGAATTTTGCCTAGTATACAATCAATGTGAACATCATTGGGATCAACTAGTCCATTTCTAACAAGCATTTATAGGTGCCCAAGTTCATGGCATGAAACCTTATGCTAGTGGGCTCATTGCCTAGATCAAAATCCACAATCCTAGTTTGTTGTGATGATATAACATCCTTTTCATTTGCTAGAAGCTTGGATTCTAGTGCAATCTCTATGCCTAGTATGTGTACACACTTTAGAGAGATAAAGGAATGCATGCTTCCAAAATCTATCAAAATCTTGAAGGGTTTACCTTGATCATTTTTCAATGTTTGAATTCATCTAGTGATTCCATCCTTTCTTGATGATAGTAGCATGGACCATTACTTTTTCCATTTCATCTTCCATTGTGGGATCTTATTCTTCTTCTCTTATTCTATATCTTCTATGAGAATCACTATAGTACCATTTCCTTTTCCTCTTGTTGCATATCTATTTTTCCTAGGAAATTGCCCTTGTCGAGAAGGTTAGTTTAGCTTAGGACACTATCTTTTATAGTGGCCTAGTTCATTGCATTAGAAATACCTTTGAGTACCATTGGTTTGGTTTAATGGGACAAAGATGTTGGTTGTATTAATCTTCTCCATGCCTCTTTCTCGTATCAATTCATTGTTGCCCTCGTGCTCTTTTTATGAAGGCACGTGATTATTTATTGGGTGATACTTGATCCCAATATCTTTTGTTCCTTGATTTTACTTGGAGGCTAAGTGGTTTAGCCCTTATCAAAGCATCCTAAATACTTTGGTCACAAATCTTCCAATTGAGTATCCAAGGGAGGATTTAAGCCTTGGCAAGCCAAGGGTGGGACATATTTCCTAAGGGTCACAAACCGAGAGTACTAAGTAGCCTCCAAGCTCAACCCTAACCAGCATAGTTCATAAGAACTAGTTCATATTTAAGGTACAATAGGAAGGCAAAAGATATGTTTCATGCACAACTTCCTTCATTAGCTCCCAAGTACCAATAGCCTCCAAGACTCCAATATCTTGACATCATACTTCCACTAGAGACGCATTTTCCCTAATAGTTTTAACTTAGCTAACATGGCTTGGTAAGAACACTTGTCCATGTAGCTCCAAAGTAGTACTCCATTGATTTGATCTAGACTTTGATGTCTATACCTATATCCTTACCATTCCTATGATCGGGGGGTGGGGGAGGGGGGGGGGAGGGGAATATTTGCTTAAGAAGGGATTTCTTCTCTTGCAACTCAATAGGATTAATGTTAGCTAGAATGTATTGGTTTGAAATGCACAAAGAAATAATTTAATATATGTAATTAAGATTCCATATAAGTTTTCTCACGTTTCATTTTAAGATTTTTAAAGAGTTGCTGACTTTGCATAAGTAGAAGAGAAAGAGACATTGTTTATGGCCATCCCCAATTATGGTCTAGCTTTTAAAGACTCAAGCAAAGTTCAATAACAATCTTTCTTCTAAGACTTTTGAACTTAAACCAAGAGTTTGACATTGTGACAAATGCAAGTTCTCTCACATTGGGTTGTGTACTTATGTAAGAGGGATATTCAATTGCTTATTCCTCAAGGCAGCTAAAGACACATGAAAGAAACTATAGTACTCATTACCTAGATTTGTTGGTTGTGATCCATGCTATCATGTTTTGGAGACATTACTTGCTTGGAAAGAAATTAGAATTGGTAACAGACCATAAAAGCCTCAAATGGATCTTTTCCCAACCCTATCTAAATATGAGACAACAAAGGTGGGTTACAAGAGTACAACTTTGAGATTTAAAAAAACTAGATAAGAAGAATGTAGTTGCACTTGCTTTGAGCCACAAGGCATTCCTCGATTCTCTCATCATGGAAAAACCCTTAAAGGTAGAATAAATAGTTGTTATAGTATCAATACCTAGTAATCCCATCATCCAAATGACAAAAGAAGAACTTTTATAGAACCCTAATTATGAATAGATATAGAAGGAATGTTTAAGTTAAGGATCAAGATCCTAAGTTTCGACTTAAGTATTGAGACCTCTCCATTAAGGAAAAGCTTGTGTACTTAAAAGACATACTAGTATGCCTTCCTTCTAGTTATGAACTAAGGAAGAATATAATTTGGGAAATGCATGACTCTCCACTTTTGGGATATCCTAGCTATGCTAAGACAATCAACTCAATTATAAAAATATATCATTGGAAAAAAATTAGAGGGGATATACTTAAGTATATCAATAAATGCCTAAGGTGCCAAAGGGTAAAAGTAGAGCATGTTAAAGTGTCATGCAAACTTCAACCCCTTGGCATTCCTAAGATGAAGTGGAAATTCATTAACATCAACTTTATGGTAGGGTTCCCTTGAATCTAGTAAGGATGGTGATTGTCAATATGCTAACAAAAGTTTTCCATCTCATTCTCATCAAGATAAACTACACAACTTCACACATTGCATGGTTAAGTAAATATTTAAGCTTCATGGGTTCCTGAAAGGATCATTAGTGATTGAGATTCCTCTTTATTTCTTGCTTCTAGAAGAGCTTATTTGAAGCTATTGGGACATATATATGCTTCAATACAGCATATTACCTAGAAATCAATGGCCAAATAAAGCAATTCAATTGATTCATAGAAGACATTCTAAGAGCATACTGCATAGCAGAGCCTAAGCGATAGAGGTGCAATATCTATACTTAGTAAGATTTGATAAAAATGCCTCTTGCCACCAAATCATCAAGATGACTCACCTTGTGTGGGCAAGACTTTCTCACACTGCTCAACTTCTCCAATCCAACACTAAAGGTAAAGGCCTCCAAGAATATGCTCGAGGGATGGATTAACACAAGAATAAGATAGGATATTAAAGTTGCTATAAAGATTGACAAAAAGCCTACAGTGATCTCAGAATACATGAGTGAATATTTAAAGAAGGAGATATGGTGTTTCTTTGTATTCAACCAAAGAAGAGTTCACTATCATTGGGTGAATTTAATAAACTAAGCCCAAGATATTATGGACCTTACAAGATCCTAAAGTGTCTAGGACCAGTGCATACAAGTGGCAACTTTTCGACTACTTAAAGATCCTCAATGTTTTTTCATGTTTGTTTGTTAAAGGATTAAGTACCTAGCCCAAATCGTGTACTTGATGATCAACAAATGATAATGTGTAGCCAAGTAGTCCTTGAGATCCAACCTAAAATAATACTTGGTATAAAGGAGAGAATCCTTAGAAGTAGAACTTGAAGGGAATACCTCATCTAGCAGAAGGATTATCTTGAAGATGATGTCACTTGGATTCATGAGGAAGCTTTACATGAATAATATCCCCAATTTCTCTTAAGGTGAGGATATCTCAATTCCTCTAAGGGAGAGAGAATGTAATAACCTTAGACTTTCATAAAAATAGAATAAAAGAAAGTTTCAAGCTTCTACCTAACTATCATCATCATCACCATTATTGTCAGCATCATCAACTATGATATCATCTCCACCTCCTCCTCATTGCAAATCCCCCGAAGCACGAAAAGAACAATCATCATCATCATCTCCATCAAAATCATAATCATTTTGATTAATAAGTCAAATAAAGCAAGGGAAAGGCAGCCTAGAAATACAATAATAGAGATAGGGATAGACCTATGTAACAAAGGCTATGTAAGGCCTTATCCATGAGGCTTAAAATTTTTTGGGGATTGATTGCACTAGAGCACAAAGAGAGAGAGAGACAAAGAGAGAGAGATTGAGAGATAGACATAGAGATAGAGAGAGAGGAGACAAGAATGGTGTAATATACCCGTTTTAAAAAAATTTAATTTTAAAACAAATTTTTTTATCCCTCCCTCTCTCCCCGCCAACAGCACGTTAGGGAGAGAGAGAGGGAGTGAAGTAGTGTTAGGGGGGCATGCAGCCCCCCAAATGGCGGGGAGGTCTACCCCCCCCTACTGCAGCACGGCCCCCCCTCCGTCTTCTGGACAGTGCCCCCCCTTTCCGTCATGAGTAAGTGGCCGCCATAATGGCGCATGGGCCACACGGTGACCCCCCAGTTGAAACACTATATAAAGGGCTTAGCCTTTATGCAGGAGGGACGGATGATCAGGCCGTCATGCTGAAGAAGAGAGAGAGAGAAGGAGAGAAGAGAAGAAGAGAAGAAGAGAGAAGAGGGAGAGAGAAGGGAAGAAGAAGGAGAAGAAGAGGGAGAGAGAGAAGGAGAAGAGGGAGAAGAGGAGGGAGAAGAGAAGGAGAAGAAGAAGGAGAAGAAGAGGGAGAAGAGAAGGAGAAGAAGAAGGGGAAGAAGGAGGGGGAAAAGAGAAGGAGAAGAAGATAGAGAGAAGAAGAGAAGAAGGGAGAGAAAGAAGGAGAAGAAGAGAGAGAGAGAAGGTTCTAGAACTTTTCCAACCTTCCCTCCCCCTAAGCCCAATTCATGCACGGGCTCCCTTTTTGCGCCTTTGGGAGTATATCTACATCATTAGGATATTCTCAGGTGGCATTAGAGTGCTAGAGTTCTGCAATTCCTGCACAAGAAGACGCATCCCATTAAAGCTCTCTACCGAAGTTCGTGTATGAGATACACGGCCTCCAATAGGCGCTCCCTATTCGTGCATTGTCTCTAGGCCAAGGTTCTTACAGACTTTCTCTCCACGACTCAGAGTCTCATAATTGAGGATGGCCCCGAAGCGGAGATCTTCCCAAGCAAATGGGAATCCCACAACCATGGATGGAGATTCGGGTCAAGATGCCACCATCCATGCAAACACACTGCCAAGGGTAAACCCTGAAGTTTCTCCCCACAATCAGGTACCACTTCGATGTCTTGCTTATCTCATGAGGATAGGGGATCATAATAAAATTCATATTGCATGGTTTGATAGGTAAAGAACCTAGGCATGAATCTAGTTATGATAATTGTAATAATCATAAGATATTTCATGTTTATGAGGTAAATGAAATGATAGGTAAAATTGATCAAGGAAAACGCATTATAAGATGTCGAAATGCCTAACACAAACACTTGCATGAAGAACATTCGATTGATTAATAATAGAAGATATTTTTGTATTATACATTGAATGGATTACCTTAGTTTGCATTTAGAAAGAGCTAGAATCTTGCATTATTTTCATGAAAAGGATGGGAGCCTCGCATCGAAAGAGATAAAAATACTCCCTTATCAAAAAAATGCAATAGCATCCTAAGATTGCAAACCAGTTTTTCATGCGCAAGGATGATAGAGTACATTAAAGTAACAATTAGATCATGCACATGTCGATATATGTTAACTTGCACACACAATGGGATTGCACGATAAACATTGTTAGAAGAGTAGTTCTAAAAGAAATTCCATTTAGAGATCCTTGTCTGAACTCTAGCCGATAGATAAAGATTGGATACCCTATGGCTAATCAGGTTGGAATCTCGTTAATGTACTCTGCAATATGGGTTAGCACTTGGTGACTTGTGATATTAGATATCTACTCTAGGAATTGGGGTTGATCTTCTACCCTAAATAGGTAGCCAAGATTAATAAAGGTCAAGATGAAATCACTTAGTTCATTTAAAGGATCTAGAAGGAACTTGTTAAATCGACCTTGCGAAGCCCTAACCCAAGGGGGAGAGCGAACTTTAGGGTAGTTGATTCATGCTAAGCATGTTGTCTGGAACTGTTGAAATGGTTTTAATGAAGGTTGATCTTGTTAAAGATGGATTGTTGACCCAAGTTATGCTTGGTTGTTTGAAAAGGTTGTAAAAGTGTTTTGATACATCCAAGTTAAATTATGGTTCTGCATGCAATGGGATTGCGATGCCTTGAAGCAAGAGGTTGTGCATTCAACTGTTTGTTAACGTGGTTTTGGATGTTAGCCCAAGTGGGGTGTGGTTGATGATTTCATGGCCGGGTCTGAGATGACTGATTGCCATGGAAACAAAAGGGATGTTTTCCCTAGTAATTGTTATTAATCTGGTTGCTTCAGCTGTGGTTCATTTCCTAAAGGGATAATTAAGGAAGGATAGCGCTAGCTACCCCCCGCGAAATGCCAAACCCTAACCAAGGGGGTTATGAATCCGCACCGGGAATGTGGACCGAACCCACCGCGAGAGGTCTCTCCGTGGAAATTACTTGGTGTAGGAGGACGCTTGAGTGCTAGTGGGAACTCTGGTCGTAAATCCCAATGCCGCCGCACCCTACATAAGTGTTCTACGTGACTCGAGATGGGATCTCGAGGCCTTGATACTAGTTACAAGGTGGAAACTTGGTAGGATAAACCTTCGGGTTTTATTGCCAGGAGACGGAAGGATTTTTCTACGGAGGCAAAAAGGAACACTTAATTCTCGTGTATGGGTGGGAGACAAACATTAATCTCAAGATAAGTTAAGGAAATGTTTGATCTTGTTTTATCTCGTCTTTGTGTCTGTGCCCTAAATTACGTAAAGGAACCTGTGATTAACGGGTTAATTAAGGAAACTGCTTTTATGTGTCAAACATAATGTGGTAGGTAATTAGATAACTAAAACAACCTCCGAGGGAAGCATGGTGGATGTGACCAATGGGTCTATCCTACGGAAGGGTGGTCTCGGTTAGTCGAGAGCTCTCCTCAAAGGAAATGTTAACGAGGAAAATT
This sequence comes from Lygodium microphyllum, assembly GCF_053477565.2. Classification (NCBI taxonomy): domain Eukaryota; kingdom Viridiplantae; phylum Streptophyta; class Polypodiopsida; order Schizaeales; family Lygodiaceae; genus Lygodium; species Lygodium microphyllum. The sequence continues at coordinate 52,937,366 of NC_141153.1, read as the reverse complement.
AGGAAAAGTCAAATGACGACCCTAGACAATGTTGGTTAGAACCCTGATTCATACCGTTTAAGGGGACCGGAATGGGACTATGCCCTACGGTCAGAGAGGTCGAGTGATGCATCCCTCTCGTTTCCCATTCTCTTGAACCAAGTGCGGTATGAGTCTGCTTTGGCCTAGTTGCATCTGCGCAAAGTGGAGCAGTTGTAGGCCGATGCTAGAAGGCTGTTAGGAAGACCCGATTACAAGGAACCCGGACTTCAGGTCGTTCCTAGTGGGAATGGCCGGATAAGTTCCGTTGCGGGGCAGAGTCGAGAGACCCTAGTTGGCAAACCCCGTGTCATTCCTTGGGAGTGCTGGGCGGTGTCTTCTAGATATATCTCTCGATGGACTGCTAGGACGTGTCCCGCGATTTGAGGAGCGGGCACGTTACACTTGGTATTAGAGAAAAACTTCTTAATGAGACATGATTGATTAATGTTCGGTTCATGGTCCTAAACAAAAATAACCTAAGTACTATGGCTTGATTGTCAGGCACCTTCTGCACCCACGAATGCGGACATGCAAGAGAAGAAGTTCCTTCTCAAGCAAATTAAGCCACCCGAGTTTGATGGCAAGGGAAGGACTGTTCAAGCCCACACCAAGATCTGGATTGAGTCCATGGAGGACTATTTTGACGCAGTAGGAACTGCACCTGCTAACCAAGCCATGCTAGCTAAACTTAAGCTTAGAGGCGAAGCAAGACTTTGATGGAAACAGTGGTTCAGAGACCAAGTGATCTCAGAGGGGACAGTCACTTGGGATAAACTTAAGGAAGCTATGCAAGGGAGGTATCTGCCACCTGCCTACCGCACACAAAAGATGAATGAATTCTATGACTTGAAGCAGCTAGGATTATCCCTTGAAGCATATTATGCAAAGTTCATTTCACTCCTAAAGTATGCACCCCTAATGGATATGGTACAACAGGTGTCAAAATTTTGTGTTGGGTTGAATCCACCCATAAACACTCGATTGGAATCAATGCACCCAACGGACTTGCAAGACGCATTACTCCGAGCAAATCCAATCGTCCAAGAACTTAAATCAGGCAACTATGATAAAGATGACTCACGAGATCAAGACAAGGGGTGGAGAGACAGGACACATCCGTAAGAGATGCCCCAACCGCCGATGTTTCCACTGCAATGAACTAGGACACATCCAAGCAGATTGTTCTGAGTTGGACCCTGAGAATTAGGAACGCGTGTCAAATGAAGCCATCTAAACTCTACTTTTGGCTCATATTATGAACCATATGATGATGAAGGCTTGAAGCCTATTGTAACCTTTGAGGATGACTAGATATCCTAGGAAGATCTTCTTGAAGTAATAAGTCTTGTACTTGGAATAAATCCTACTGTTGTACCTATGGTCAATTCAAATAATATGAGTGCACTACTTGAAACATTAAGAGTAGCACAGCAGATGCATGGTGGGTGTTAACCCACAGGTCATAAGCCCCATTAGCGCTTGTCTTCCCCAGGTCTTCTCAAGATGAGGACATCTCGATTCCTCTAAGAGGGAGAGGATGTAATATACCCCTTTTTAAAAAAATTAAATTTAACACAAATTTTTTTATCCCTCCCTCTCTCCCCGCTGACAGCACGTCGGGGAGAGAGAGAGGGAGTGAAGTAGTGTTAGGGGGGCATACAGCCTCCCAGATGGCCGGGAGCTCTCCCCCCCCTTTACTACAGCACCGCCCCCCCTCCATCTTCTAGACAGCGTGCCCCCCTTTCCATTGTGAGAAAGTGGCCACCATAATGGCGCATGGGCCATATGGTGACCCCCCTTGGTTAAAACACTATATAAAGGGCTTAGCCTTTATGCAGGAGGGACGGATGATCAGGCCGTCATGCTGAAGAAGAGAGAGAGAGAAGGAGAGAAGAGAAGAAGAGAGAAGAGGGAGAGAGAAGGGAAGAAGAGGGAGAAGAAGAGGGAGAGAGAGAAGGAGAAGAGGGAGAAGAGGAGGGAGAAGAGAAGGAGGAGAAGAAGAAGAAGAAGAAGAAGAAGGAGAAGAAGAAGGGGAAGAAGGAGGGGGAAAAGAGAAGGAGAATAGAAGGAGAAGAAGAGAGAGAGAAGAAGAGAAGAAGGGAGAGAAAGAAGGAGAAGAAGAGAGAGAGAGAAGGTTCTAGAACTTTTCCAACCTTCCCTCACCCTAAGCCCAATTCACGCACGGGCTCCCTTTTTGTGCCTTTGGGAGTATATCTACATCATTAGGATATGCTTAGGTGGCATTGGAGTGCTAGAGTTCTGCAATCCCTGCACAACAAGACGCATCCCATTAAAGCTCTCTACCAAAGTTAGTGTATGAGGTACACAGCTCCCAATAGGCGCTCCCTATTTGTGCATTCTCTCTTGGCCAAGGTTCTTACAGACTTTCTCTCCACGACTCAGAGAGTCTCATAATTGAGGATCACCCCAAAGCGGAGATCTTCCCAAGTGAATGGGAATCCCACAACCATGGATGGAGATTCGGGTCAAGATGCCACCATCCATGCAAACACACTGCCAAGGGTAAACAATAAAGTTTCTCCCCACAATCAGGTACCACTTCGATGTCTTGCTTATCTCATGAGGATAGGGGATCATAATAAAATTCATATTGCACGGTTTGATAGGTAAAGAACCTAGGCATGATATGATAGTTGTAATAATCATAAGATATTTCATGTTTATGGTCAATGAAATGATAGGTAAAATTGATTAAGGAAAACGCATTATAAGATGCCGAAATGCCTGACACAAACACTTGCATGAAGAACATTCTATTGATTAATAATAGAAGATATTTTTGTATTATACACTGAATGGATTACCTTAGTTTGCATTTAGAAAGAGCTAGAATCTTGCATTATTTTCATGAAAAGGATTGGAGCCTCGCATTGAAAGAGATAAAAATACTCCCTTATCAAAAAAATGCAATAGCATCCTAAGATTGCAAACCAGTTTTTCATGCGCAAGAATGATAGAGTACATTAAAGTAACAGTTAGATCATGCACATGTCGATATATGTTAACTTGCACACACAATGGGATTGCACGATAAACATTGTTAGAAGAGTAGTTCTAAAAGAAATTCCGTTTAGAGATCCTTGTCTGAACTCTAGCCGATAGATAAAGATTGGATACCCTATGGCTAATCAACTTGGAATCTCGTTAATGTACTCTTGGTGATGTACTAGCAATATGGGTTAGCACTTGGTGACCTGTGATATTAGATAGCTACTCTAGGAATTAGGGTTGATCTTCTACCCTAAATAGGTAGTTAGGATTAATAAAGGTCAAGATGAAATCACTTAGTTCATTTAAAGGATCTAGAAGAACTTGTTAAATCGACCTTGCAAAGCCCTAACCCAAGGGGGAGAGCAAACTTTAGGGTAGTTGATTCATGCTAAGCATGTTGCTTGGAACTGTTGAAATGGTTTTAACGAAGGTTGATCTTGTTAAAGATGGATTGTTGACCAAAGTTATGCTTGGTTGTTTGAAAAGCTTGTAAAAGTGTTTTGATACATCCAAGTTAAATTCTGGTTGTGCATGCAACGGGATTTTGATGCCTTGAAGCAAGAGGTTGTGCATTCAATTGTTTGTTAATGTGGTTTTGGATGTTAGCCCAAGTGAAGTGTGGTTGATGATTTCATGGCCCGGTCTAAGATGACTGATTACCATGGAAAAAAAAGGGATGTTTTCCCTATTAATTGTTATTAAGCTGATTGCTTCAGCTGTGGTTGATTTCCTAAAGGGATAATTAAGGAAGGATGGCACTAGCTACCCCCCGCGAACCGCCAAACCCCTTAACCAAAGGGGTTATGAATCCACGCCGGGAATGCGGACCGAACCCGCCGCGAGAGGTCTCTCCATGGAAATTACTTGGTGTAGGAGGATACTTGGGTGCCAGTGGGGGCTCTGGCCGTAAATCCCAATGCCTCCAGACCCTACACAAGTGTTCTATGTGGCTCGAGATGGGATCTTGAGGCCTTGATACTAGTTACAAGGCGGAATCTTGGTAGGATAAACCTTCGGGTTTTATTGCCAGGAGACGGAAGGATTTTTCTGCGGAGGCAAAAAGGAACACTTAATTCTCCTGTATGGGCGGAAGACAGACATTAATCTCAAGATAAGTTAAGGAAGTGTTTGATCTTGTTTTATCTTATCTTCGTGTCTGTGCCCTAAATTACGCAAAGGAACCTGTGATTAACGGGTTAATTAAGGAAGCTGCTTTTATGTGTCAAACATAATGTGGTAGGTAATTAGATAACTAAAACAACCTCCGAGGGAAGCATGGTGGATGTGACCAATGGGTCTATCCTACGGAAGGGTGGTCTCGGTTAGTCGAGAGCTCTCCTCAAAGGAAATGTTAACGAGGAAAATTAGGAAAAGTCAAATGACGACCCTAGACAATGTTGGTTAGAACCCTGATTCATACCGTTTAAGGGGACCGGAATGGGACTATGCCCTACGGTCAGAGAGGTCGAGTGATGCATCCCTCTCGTTTCCCATTCTCTTGAACCAAGTGTGGTATGAGTCTGCTTTGGCCCAGTTGCATCTGCGCAAAGTGGAGCAGTTGTAGGCCGATGCTAGAAGGCTGTTAGGAAGACCCGATTACAAGGAACCCAGACTTCAGGTCGATCCTAGTGGGAACGGCCAGATAAGTTCCTTTGCGGGGCAGACTCGAGAGACCCTAGTTGGCAAACCCCGTGTCATTCCTTGGGAGTGCCAAATGGTTTCTTTTAGATATATCTCTCGATGGACTGCTAGGACGTGTCTCGCGATTTGAGGAGCGGGCATGTTACACTTGGTATTAGAGCAAAACTTCTTAATGAGACATGATTGATTAATGTTCGGTTCATGGTTCTAAACAAAAATAACCTAAGTGCTATGGCTTGATTTTCAGGCACCTTCTGCACCCACGAATGGGGACATGCAAGAGAAGAAGTTCCTTCTCAAGCAAATTAAGCCACCCGAGTTTGATGGCAAGGAAAGGACTGTTCAAGCCCACGCCGAGATCTGGATTGAGTCCATGGAGGAATATTTTGAGGCAGCAGGAACTGCACCTGCTAACCAAGCCATGCTCGCTAAACTTAAGCTTACAGGGGAAGTGAGACTTTGGTGAAAACAGTGGTGCAGAGACCAAGCGATCTTGGAGGGGATAGTCACTTGGGATAAGCTTAAGGAAGCTGTGCGAGGGAGGTATCTGCCACCTGCCTACCGCACACAAAAGATGAATGAATTCTATGACTTGAAGCAGCTAGGATTATCCCTTGAAGCATATTATTCAAATTTCGTTTCACTCCTAAAGTATGCACCCCCAATGGATATGACACAACAGGTGTCAAAATTTTGTGTTGGGTTGAACCACCCATAAACACTCGATTGGAATCAATGCACCCAACGGATTTGCAAGACGCATTACTCCGAGCAAATCTAATCATCCAAGAACTTAAATCAGGCAACTATGATAAAGATGACTCACGAGATCAAGATAAGAGGTGGAGAGATAGGACACATCCGTAAGAGATGCCCCAACTGCCGATGTTTCCACTGCAATGAACTAGGACATATCCAAGCAGATTGTCCTGAGTTGGACCCTGAGAATCAAGAACGTGCGATCAAATGAAGCCGTCTAAACTCTAATTTTGGCTCATATTATGAACCATATGATGATGAAGGATTTGAGCTTCTTGTAACCTTTGAGGAGGACTAGATATCCTAGGAAGATCTTCTTAAATTAATAAGTCTTGTACTTGGAATAAATCCTACTCTTGTACCTATGGTCAATTCAAATAATATGAATGCACTACTTGAAACATTAAGAGTAGCACAGCAGATGTATGGTGGGTCTTAACCCACAGGTCGTAAGCCCCATTAGCGCTTGTCTTCCCTAGGTCTTCTCGAGATGAGGACATCTCGATTCCTCTAAGAGGGAGAGGATGTAATATACCCCTTTTTTAAAAATAAAATTTAACACAATTTTTTATATCCCTCCCTCTCTCCCCGCCGACAGCACGTCGGGGAGAGAGAGAGGGAGTGAAGTAGTGTTAGGGGGGCATGCAGCCTCCCAGATGGCGGGGTGCTCTCCCCCCCCTTACTGCAACACGGCCCCCCTGTCTTCTAGACAGCACGCCCCCCCTTTCCGTCATAAGCAAGTGGCCGCCATAATGGCGCATGGGCCACACGGTGACCCCCCTGGTTGAAACACTATATAAAGGGCTTAGCCTTTATGCAAGAGGGACAGATGATCAAGCCGTCATGCTGAAGAAGAGAGAGAGAGAAGGAGAGAAGAGAAGAAGAGAGAAGAGGGAGAGATAAGGGAAGAAGAAGGAGAAGAAGAGGGAGAGAGAGAAGGAGAAGAGGGAGAAGAGGAGGGAGAAGAGAAGGAGAAGAAGAAGGAGACGAAGAGGGAGAAGAGAAGGAGAAGAAGAAAGGGAAGAAGGAGGGGGAAAAGAGAAGGAGAAGAGAAGGAGAAGAAGAAAGGGAAGAAGGAGGGGGAAAAGAGAAGGAGAAGAGAAGGAGAAGAAGGTAGACAGAAGAAGAGAAGAAGGGAGAGAAAGAAGGAGAAGAAGAGAGAGAGAGAAGGTTCTAGAACTTTTCCAACCTTCCCTCCCCCTAAGCCCAATTCTCGCACGGGCTCCCTTTTTGTGCCTTTGGGAGTATATCTACATCATTAGGATATGCTTAGGTGGCATTTGAGTGCTAGAGTTCTGCAATCCCTGCACAAGAAGAGGCATCCCATTAAAGCTCTCTACCGAAGTTAGTGTATGAGGTACACAGCTCCCAATAGGCACTCCCTATTCGTGCATTCTCTCTTGGCCAAGGTTCTTACAGACTTTCTCTCCACGACTCAGAGAGTCTCATAATTGAGGATCACCCCAAAGCGGAGATCTTCCCAAGTGAATGGGAATCCCACAACCATGGATGGAGATTCGGGTCAAGATGCCACCATCCATGCAAACACACTGCCAAGGGTAAACAATAAAGTTTCTCCCCACAATCAGGTACCACTTCGATGTCTTGCTTATCTCATGAGGATAGGGGATCATAATAAAATTCATATTGCACGGTTTGATAGGTAAAGAACCTAGGCATGATATGATAGTTGTAATAATCATAAGATATTTCATGTTTATGGTCAATGAAATGATAGGTAAAATTGATTAAGGAAAACGCATTATAAGATGCCGAAATGCCTGACACAAACACTTGCATGAAGAACATTCTATTGATTAATAATAGAAGATATTTTTGTATTATACACTGAATGGATTACCTTAGTTTGCATTTAGAAAGAGCTAGAATCTTGCATTATTTTCATGAAAAGGATTGGAACCTTGCATCGAAAGAGATAAAAATACTCCCTTATCAAAAAAATGCAATAGCATCCTAAGATTGCAAACCAGTTTTTCATGTGCAAGGATGATAGAGCACATTAAAGTAACAGTTAGATCATGCACATGTCGATATATGTTAACTTGCACACACAATGGGATTGCACGATAAACATTGTTAGAAGAGTAGTTCTAAAAGAAATTCCATTTAGAGATCCTTGTCCGAACTCTAGCCGATAGATAAAGATTGGATACCCTATGGCTAATCAACTTGGAATCTCGTTAATGTACTCTTGGTGATGTACTAGCAATATGGGTTAGCACTTGGTGACCTGTGATATTAGATAGCTACTCTAGGAATTGGGGTTGATCTTCTACCCTAAATAGGTAGCCAGGATTAATCAAGTTCAAGATGAAATCACTTAGTTCATTTAAAGGATCTAGAAGGAACTTGTTAAATCGACCTTGCGAAGCCCTAACCCAAGAGGGAGAGCGAACTTTAGGGTAGTTGATTCATGCTAAGCATGTTGTCTGGAACTGTTGAAATGGTTTTAATGAAGGTTGATCTTGTTAAAGATGGATTGTTGACCCAAGTTATGCTTGGTTGTTTGAAAAGGTTGTAAAAGTGTTTTGATACATCCAAGTTAAATTCTGGTTGTGCATGCAATGGGATTGCGATGCCTTGAAGCAAGAGGTTGTGCATTCAACTGTTTGTTAACGTGGTTTTGGATGTTAGCCCAAGTGGAGTGTGGTTGATGATTTCATGGCCGGGTCTGAGATGACTGATTGCCATGGAAACAAAAGGGATGTTTTCCCTAGTAATTGTTATTAAGCTGGTTGCTTCAGCTGTGGTTCATTTCCTAAAGGGATAATTAAGGAAGGATAGCGCTAGCTACCCCGCGCGAAACGCCAAACCCTAACCAAGGGGGTTATGAATCCGCACCGGGAATGTGGACCGAAACCACCGCGAGAGGTCTCTCCGTGGAAATTACTTGGTGTAGGAGGACGCTTGAGTGCTAGTGGGAACTCTGGTTGTAAATCCCAATGCCACCGCACCCTACATAAGTGTTCTACGTGACTCGAGATGGGATCTCAAGGCCTTGATACTAGTTACAAGGCGGAATCTTGGTAGGATAAACCTTCGGGTTTTATTGCCAGGAGACGGAAGGATTTTTCTACGGAGGCAAAAAGGAACACTTAATTCTCCTGTATGGGTGGGAGACAAACAGTAATCTCAAGATAAGTTAAGGAAATGTTTGATCTTGTTTTATCTCGTCTTTGTGTCTGTGCCCTAAATTACGTAAAGGAACCTGTGATTAACGGGTTAATTAAGGAAGCTGCTTTTATGTGTCAAACATAATGTGGTAGGTAATTAGATAACTAAAACAACCCCCGAGGGAAGCGTGGTGGATGTGACCAATGGGTCTATCCTACGGAAGGGTGGTCTCGGTTAGCTGAGAGCTTTCCTCAAAGGAAATGTTAACGAGGAATATTAGGAAAAGTCAAACGATGACCCTAGACAACGTTGGTTAGAACCCTGATTCATACCGTTTAAGGGGACCGAAATGGGACTATGCCCTACGGGTAGAGAGATCGAGTGATGCATCCCTCTCATTTTTCATTCTCTTTGAACCAAGTGCGGTATGAGTCTACTTTAGCCGAGTTGCGTCTACGCAAAGTGGAGCAGTTGTAGGCCGATGCTAGAAGGCTGTTAGGAAGACCCGATTACAAGGAACCCGGACTTCAGGTCGATCCTAGTGGGAACGGCCAGATAAGTTCCGTTGCGGGGCAGACTCGAGAGACCCTAGTTGGCAAACCCCGTGTCATTCCTTGGGAATGCCGAGCGGCGTCTTCTAGATATATCCTCGATGGACTGCTAAGACGTGTCCGGCGATTTGAGGAGAGGGCACGTTACAATTGGGGAGAGAAAAAGAGAGAAGAAGGACGTGCCAAGATCCCAAAGGATTAACTCATGAATCTCCTCCCCCTCTTCTACTCACTCTATTCACTCCAATCACATACTCCAAAATCAACCTAGTGACTTTCCAATTGTCAACACCAACCTCCTCTCCAATTCCTATCACTATTCTATCTATTACCACTTTCACCCTCATCACATCTCCTACTTTCCATCTTAAAACCACCCAAGAATACATTAAAAACCTCCAATCTAGCATCTAGAAGTAATATATCACCTCCCTTCTTATCTCATTACTAAATCCCATTCTTCACAAGTCGAGACTTTCTTCTTACCCGATCCAATCTACATCTCCCTTTTAGAGCTTATTCTTTTGGCTCAATAAGCCTTGACTTGAGGACATATGAGCCTTAAAGACTGACAACTACCCAAAGGAGAAGTGGAATGAAGGATGTGCTAGGAGAATTTCCATGCACTAAATGGCCCCAAAATAAAGGAACCCTAGAGCTGAGTGAGAAGTAGTACGATAAATGATGTTCTTTTCATACCAACTCAAGTCTAGGTGTCCTTCTTGTGATTTGAAAAGTACTTTTAATACAACAACAATAGAAATATTAGTTGAAAAATGATACAAAACTAGGACACAACTACTTAAGCCCAAGGATCCTTATGGATACCCTAAGAGTCAAGTAGATAGACTAGGACATAACTACTTGAACCCAAGGATCCTTATGGATACCCTAAGAGTCAAGTAGATAGACAAAAGCATAGGCACTTAGGAGGCGAATTCCAATAGGAGTAACCCCTCCCATGATGGTATCTAATCCATGCATAAAGCTTTCTAAACAACTGAATGTTTATATTGTGATAATAAAATGATTTATCAGTAAAGTATAATAAAATTTGTCAAAAATCAGAATTAACTCCTACATTTTGATAGGAAATCCTTATGCAATCAAAAATCAAACAAGTTAAGATAACCAAGATATTGGTTTAATAACATTCTAATTAACTAAGAGAGGTTTATCTCTCAAGCTAGTCACATTTATCATTACTTAGATTGGAAATCAAAGATCTTTACATTTAAGAAAATGGGGATGAAATGACCAATGAAAGATATCTCATTGGAAAAAACTAAGACCCAAGATCAAAATCATGAATTAAATCAAGAAGAATTTATGCTTCCAGGCTTAGGCCTTAATAAAGTACTTATGAATAGATATACATATCATACTGCTTGTCATATCATAAGGAATGTATGAAATATTTCCTAATTCTATGAAATAATTTATCCAACACAACTTAACTCATGGATGTGAGCACTGAACCTTCTGTAAGGTTAATTGCTCTAGGTCTTCCAAGGTGTTGGATTACTACTTCAAATACTATGATTGATACTATACATGAGAAGTCTCTCCATAGGGACTTGTTGTTGGTTGTCTAGAAGGCACTAAGGAGCCAGGGGGGACTCTAGCTATAATTCCTTTATCTTTCTAGGACTAGTCTAATTCCTATGTGTTTGGGATTGATCTCCTAGAAGGCCTTGGTGTAGCTAAGTGCGAACTTGGTGGTTTTTGGCCTTCAGGTGGATTCTTGATATGGAATAAAAGAATTATTGTTATAAGAATAAAGATAATTAATTTGAATAAATATTTTTTTCTCAAAATATTTTTTTCTCTTATCTTCATGTTTATACTTGAACTTATGTAAAAGAATACTATTCAATGGGTTAATTAATAAAGCAAGTTTAATTTATCAAACTTATATAACTTAGGTTAATTATAAAAGGTAAACTACTCCCCAAGAGAAGTGGGTGGTTCCATCCCTAGCAAATTTTCCTATTGGAAAATGATATTGGTTAGCTCAGAGGAGTCCATTGAAAAATTGAAACACTAGATTAGGACAATTCAGGAAGGGCCAAATGTTGACTATCCTAGTGTGTCATCCTAGATCTGAAGTAATGTCTCTTTAGGAGGGATGGAGTCACAACTATAAATTATGGGTAGAGAGGTTGATACCTATATCTTCCGCTCATTTATCACTCTCTTTGAGTCAAGTGTGGCATTGGTCTACTATAGTAATAATCTACCCCACTTTAGGTAAACCCTTGTGGGGTTGAGGTGGATCTTCACCTACCTATAAGGTAAGCTAAAGCCTAGTTCTAGGTTACAAAGTTCAATTATTCCAAGGGAGTTTCAAACAAAAGTTACCTTGATTGCATCTTGATGGACTACCAAAAACTCAAGCCATTAAGATTTGTTAAACAGGCATATTACAAATTCTTATGCATTAGCTCCTTAAATACTTCTACTATCTCTTGGAGTCAAGTGGATAGATGTTATGTGTTCAAAAGCTTCGCCTTCTAGACTCAAGATTCTCTATGGGCTTCTTCTAACTACAATGGGTCTATATCTTTACAATGGTCGTGTGTTTCACTTCCAATGGTGTAGGGGTAAGAACATAGTCCTCCCTTCTAGTATATTTTAGTACTAATACCTTGAGTATGGCTTCTCTATGTGCAATTTGAATCTCTTATAGTGATGCAAGTGCACATATATTTTATGCACTATTGTCAAGGCAAGTTAATGCCTTAGAGAGATGTTGGTCCCTTACCCCCCCCTCTCTCTCTCTCTCTCTCTCTCTCTCTCTCTCTCTCTCTCTCTCTCTCTCTCTCTCTCTCTCTCTCTCTCTCTCTCTCTCTCTCTCTCTCTCAAGTGAAAAGAGGATAAGCTAGAAGCAAGATAGACTCTCTTAAAATTGCATACACAAGAATGATCTCATTTACTTGGATATTGCACACCATTAGCAATGCTGTGTGGGGCCAACATAAGAATGACCAAAAAGCAATATCCCATTTTCTACAAGTTGTATTTTTTTCTATTCTTGTAGATTTCTTCTATGATAGAATTATGCAAAATATCAATTAGATCAACAATAGACTCAACAACCTATCTTTCCTCAAGATTAGATGGATACATATCGCCAAAACAAATGACTTTTCCCATAATCAAACCTAATAGAAAGTTTTGAAAAGAGATGAATATTAGTGATCAAATACTTACAATTAGGTTTGTGTGTTAAATGGTTTGAGGTTCCAAGTTGCAAATGTAGTTCTCTATGCATAAATATGTAGTGTACTAGTACCTTTTTTACACGGCTCTTAGTTGCCCCATGTCTAAAGTCTTTGATTCTACCCTTCCAAGAAGAGATAAATGAACTCTGGCACCTTTGTATTTTTTTGTATTTTACCTCTTGCATGGTGATCTTTCTACCTTTTCAAATAATAATATGAATCCATTTTTCATGATTTGAAACGAATTAAAGACTAATATGGATGCAATCTAAGAGCTTGGGTGCCTTATTAAAGGTTAACATATATATATATATATATATACATATATATATATATATATATATATATACATATATATACATATATATATATATATGTATGTATATATGTATATATGTGTGTGTGTGTGTGTGTATATATATATATATATATATGTGTGTGTGTGTGTGTGTGTGTGTGTGTGTGTGTGTATATGTATGTATATATATATATATATATTCACACACACACACACACACACACACACACACACAAAGCTAAAGATAGATACAAAGACAGCAACATCATCGAGGAACAAGATAAACGAGGGAAAAAAATGAGAGGAAACCAAGCTGTTTTGTTATTTGAACTTAGATTTAATCATGCCTATCATATAATCATGATTATATCAATAATGTATAGTTGACTAGGCTTATATCATTAAACCAAAAAGGATCATGAAGGAGATAATTAAATTAAAAAATAGAATTATAATATCTATCTCCTTTTTAAAAAGTATTTTCTAAATTTTCAAAAATAAAAGTTTTGTTATAGAAGTTTTTCTCCTATTGGTTCTCTCTCTCTCTCTCTCTCTCTCTCTCTCTCTCTCTCTCTCTCAAAAGGAAATTTTAAGACCTCAAAACTCCCCTAATGCAAATGGTTCTATTGTGATAGTTACTACATGATCTTTCACACCATATATATATATATATATGCAAAGAGTACAATGTGCAACATTTTGGCCCTTTAGTAATGATGAGAAACCCTTTATATATGTTTCATCTACAATCACAAAAGATGACACAATAGCTATAATCATCTAGGTGCTAGTGATTATTTGACTTTTCTTTGAGTCTGGTACATGATATACATTGTTAAGTACAAAGGAGGAACCATTGGCCAATGGCATGTGTATATCTCCAATACCATTAATGTTGCAAGCAAAGTTATTCCCCAAGAAAATGCATCCCTTTCTATTGACATCATAGGTTGCAAACCACTCCCTGTGGGGAGTAACATGAAATGATGTGCGAGAGTCAAGAATCCACCCGTAACATATATACTATCATCTACAGCAACCAAGAATACATCCCTAAATGAAGAGAAATAGAGAACATCACTACCATTACTATTAATTATGTTGACCTCTTAAACTTTGGCTTTCTAGTGTGAGACTTGCTCCTCAAGTTCCCTTGGTCATGGGACTTTTCCCTTGTATTAGACCTCCCTCTTAACTATAAGTGCACTAGAACACTTAATACTTGCATTGGTTTTTCTATTCACTTTTTTTGTGAGCAATCTATTTTCCATATTTGCACTCATCAAGCCACATTGGTTTTCCTCTTCTTTGTTTTGTGAGCAAACTACTTTTCACATTTGCACTCATCAGTCTTGGAATTATCCCAACTTTTAGGTAAATTAACAAGTAAGATTATAGCTTTCATTAAATCATGAAATGTGATCTTTTCTACTCTCAACTAGCTAAAAATGATATTAAACTCATTAAGATTATTAGACATAGAAGTCACCTTCTCTGTTTGGAGGTTAATGAGTGTTTTGCAATCCACACACCTATAAAACAACATTTTCTTTCTTATACAAAACACATAGCTTTTGTCATACCCCAAATCCACCACTTTTTTGTATCCTCACTTAGCATTATAATATAAAAATTTAAAGAGTGTTAGCATCATGGTAGAGTGTGCAAGCTTATGTATCTTATCCCATGTATCCCTTTTTATGTCCTCGGGTTTTATACCGCACAATTTATTTAAGCTTGATCTACCTTTTTGAATCAATACATTGTAAAGCTGCTCTTTCCAATATAAAGAAATTATGCCATCCAATTTTTCAATGTGAAAAAATGAGTTATTAGAAGCTAAAGAAGAGGCCATAGTCACTGCAATATGTGCCACACAAAAAGCAACTAAGATATAATGAATTGCAAATCCAAAGAGACAAATATGAATATGACTCGAGTGTCATCACAAAAAACCAAACAATAGCTAATGCAACATTAAAAAAACCAAAATCTAATGTGAAAATCATGTGTAGGCACTTCTCAATGCATATGAAGATTTTGCAAAAAATCTTGAAAATTTTCAAATACTTTTCATGCATAAAACAACTCCAAAAATAGTTGCATATGAAGATAGTCCTTTATGTCTAATCTAATGCAATTTGTTTAAAATCTACAATATGAACACAATATAGTTGAACCAATTAAGCAAAATTTTCAATGTAGGTCTTCAAACCATGTGAAAACATTTTTAGCGACTAATTCTCACAATAACTTGTTCATGTGCTTTGTACTGTGAATCCAATCTTTTGTAAAATGGTTCAAACCAAACTAGTTTATGGGAGTTGTAGGTGTGAAAACAACCTTCAAATTTTCCATCCCTAATATGACTAGTGTGAACACAAACTAGTTGAACCAATTCACTCCTCTCCAAAGCAATTCAAGTCTAGGGTCAAGGTGAAAAGGGATTGAAATACAAAAAGAAAATTTCATTTCAAGACTTAAGTAAAAAGACTTATATAATCTTATTATAATGACCATGTTGTCACCTTGTTTGAAATTATTGGCTAAAACAAAGTATACATTATTTTGTCAAGAATCACATGGCGGGGGACTTATTTGAGCTATTGCACCAAACACACATGATACACATAAGAGGAAGCTCACTCAAGAACATAAGAAGAGAGATGGAGACCAAAACATTTTCTTGTTGGTTTCTTCTTCTTCTTTTACACACAATACAATATACACAAAGTATAGATAAGGTACAATGCATAAAGAAAAGTCACCTACTAAGTCAAACAATGCATAATTGACTATACTAATTGACTGGCGCTATAACAATGCAAGTTATAGGTAGGTGCAACAAACTAAATGTAATAAGTGATAAGTCTATGGCTATGTGAGGATCATAATGACCATCGACATACTAAGTATAGATATGCAAACCCATCTAACCAAGTGGTCCATTATCGACGTCCACACATGTTGAGCTTGCCATCTCAACACTCCCTCTCAAGCTCAAATGTATCTCTATAACTCCAAGTAAGCTTCAAAATTTTCGAAGCTTCTCTGCATCTATTTTCTTTGTGAAAATGTCAACTATCTGATCTTGTGTGCCAATATATATTAAGTCAATTCACTGCAAGTATCTTCTCTCACACAAAGTGGTAATACACCTCAATGTGTTTTATCCTAGCATGGAACACTGGGTTCCTAGCTAGTTGTGTTAACATGTCAGGATCTAGAGCATGACTATGGCGGATGGAACACAAAGAGAATGTTCATGATAACATAGACTGAAGAGACCAAGTGTTACTCAAGTGAATTAGGTTCCAAGATGGAAGCTTGGACTCATAAACACAATCTTGAGTATGACACTGACTATGACTGAGGAAAGTACAGTTGTATTCCATCATTGAATAATAAGAAGGTACATCACTTTATAGACTCATGATGGTTCCCTTTTTCTCCATTGTGCTTATCGGATTCATGCATCCTCTCTAGTAAGTTGTTTGAGTCTTGCCCTATTGCTCCATACAAAGAGGCTGTCACATGGGTTTTCCCCAATTTGTAACTAGGCAAGTAGAAATCGGCACTGCCATGTCCTCGACCATCCATGCTTGTCACATAACAAAAAGAGGAAAAAATAGATGTCGGATGCACTCTAGATCAAGGGAAAAAGGGAGATGCATTAGGAGCTCTCAAATTTATGCTTGAGAGGCCAGAAGCTTGAACTACTCAAAGAGCTCCTAGGGGAGATGGCGAGGGCGTGGTTGGGGGACCACCAGCTTAGTCTTCTTCGTGCTCATCACCATGATAAACTCAAGGATTGTAAAGGAAGGAATCATCTCTAGTGTGTTTGACACACAAAGAGAGAGAGAGAGAGAGAGAGAGAGAGAGAGAGAGAGAGAGAGAGAGAGATCCTTGAGTGATGGGTACACAATAGAGAGGAGAGACGGAATTGTTGAAGGGAAGCTACTGCTAATGCGCCACTTAGGCTATTTTTGGGGAGGAAGTTCTTGCAGGGCATCTCTCTTGTGTGCACGTTGCTACAGATAGCACAAATAGAGAAAGAGACAATGGATTTGATTGCCAGGTCTATAATCTTACCAATCCCACTACTATGTTGTGTGAGAAATCGCAAAGCAGCTAATAGAGTTTCCAAAAACACCAGAGAGTTTCCAAGCCTCCTTGAACTTGTTGGAGAGTTCTGTAGATCTGTAGCTATGGAATGCCAAAGGTGATCACAGCTATTGCGGGTAGCAGAGAGAGGGACACAAACAGAGACATAGTGAGAGAGAGAAGAAAAATGAAGAAGAAAGTTTTACTTTGAAAAGTAAACTATAGTCAAAACTCTCTCCAAGTCCTATGAGTTTCCAACTTGGCCATGGCTCCTGTGAGATTTCCAAGAAAGGCTGCCAACACCATGTGGTACTCCATCACTGCTTCTTACAACTCTTGTCCCTGTTGTACCTGTCTGACTAGTTTTTTTTTTTTTTTTTTTTTTGTAAAATAGAACTGGATGTGAGCAAAGAGAAATAACAAAGGACCAAATACCAAGCTCTGATACCAACTGTAATGAAGGAGACCTAGGAGAGAGAAGAAGAGAAGGGAGAGACTGCAAAGAGGAGAGAGAAAGAGGAAGAAGATGAGAGAAAAAGAGAGACAAAGACTAGCAGAAGAGAGATAAAGACATGAAAAGAGAGAGAAAGGGAAGGGAAGCCATGAAATCTGAAAGGAAGGGTAAAAGAAAGACTTGATTATTGATAACCGATGCCCTAATTGGGTCTCTCAACACCTTATATACCCCATCAGTATAACTAGGTATTCCCATGCTAACCCATGTCCTACCCATCTATCCCCAGTCTTTTACATTCCATCCCGACCCCCAAGGGTTTTGCCCTCACAAACAAAAAAGAGGACTTATTGATGTGGCTCACAAGAAGGGAAGGGTTGTAGAGTACTACTCTGTTCAGGATTACAAAGGAGAATATAGGCATGGGGAAGTAAAATCTCATATGGAATTGGGGCATACAAATGTATATATGATGTATACAACATGTGCAAGTTGATAGCATATGAGTTTGGCCACCAATTCTTGACAATTAGGGGCTGACAAACAATGGACATCATGCTGTCGAAAACAGGCCTCCTGGAGAAAACTGGTCATAACTTGCTATGGGCAGCTCCAATTGAGCCATATGACATGTCAAAATGAAGCTCATGAAATGTACTTTCAGCCTATATGGGTGACACTTGATTGTCACTAATGCAGGGTAAAAACTGTTCTAAAATAGTGTGCTGTCAGCAAGTTGTCTGCAGTGCAGACGAGGGCAAATTTAGCTACTCCTCAATCAAAAGTGCACCCTTGAAGTAGGGGAAGAACTGCACTGATGAAATGCTGATCGGGGTAGGGATTTTGAAAGACCATTCCGATCCCTGGGATCAAATGGATAACCTATATAATAAGCATCAAGAGCATAAGGGTCATCCATACAAGCATGGGTCAATGTACTACCACCAGGGTCAAAAGGATAATTGTGATCCAATGCATCCGTTGTATCATAGAAGTAATTCATGGTGTCATTTTCAAGCACTCATGGTGGCACAAGATCCTCACTAACCCATACAATAGCATGCATTGACTTGTCCATAAACTCATTGGGAACCACTATGCTAGGTAGAACTGGAGCAAATGAGGTTGCAATCACTACAGCATTCATTACATCAACCCCTAAGCATTTCAAGTCCATGAGTCCCAGATACATGGCTACTACTAGGCATTCAAAGTTAAGGGCCTTGGGCTGATGGGGCACTTGCTCATGAAGCTGCTTCAATGAGATGCTCTCATCATGACATCGTTTATGAGAAGCATTATGTTGCTCATAAGGATGGACATGCTGCTCATAGTAGTGATCAAGTGGCTGAGGATATCGATCACTCCATTGCTGATAATGTTGTTGCTTCCCCTGTACATACTCGTATACATTTTCATGATGTTTCCCATATACATAAGGTTGTCTAGATGGTTGTCCATGTATGTTACTAGAATGTAGCTCATAAGAACATACATAGTCATCAAATGCATGTTGCTGCTCAAAATATGCACAATCATCATATACATGCTGACCATAAGTAGGCACATGATGCTACCTTTGCACATCCAAACCATGCCAGTGATCATGGCACCCATAATGTCCATGAGAATGCCCATGCTGCTACTCATAATCATGCTGATCCATTTTTTTAATTGTAGCCATTTGAGCAACTTGAGTCATGAGGGCTGCAAGTTTGTTATTGATTGCCATGGTTTACATGTTGGTGACTGAGATGGTTGAGATCACTTGGTCCAACTTAGACATGAGCTGACTGTGTTTCTCAATTAGTTGGTTGTGGCTCGTAGCTCGGAGAGCTTCTCGTTGCTATAGAGTAGCATTCAATGTATTCATTTGGGGATGCCAAGAGTGAAAAAAGGAACTGGAATTAGGAGCCAAGATTGATTTGTTTCTGCAAATAATATTGTCTCTTTGTTGGTGCATTTTATCCATGTAGTCATTCTACATCCCTTGCATCAAGCCTATCCTTGTCCCCTGCCATTGAAGGTGTAGTCCACACAGACCCCTAGTCGCGAAATTTGAGATAACTTTGGCTAGTGAGCTCTGATCAAGGAACTTTTGGATTCAAAACGGAGGAGAGAGTGCCCTCTACGAGGCTATGCAAAAAAAGTTATGATAGAAAATATTCATAATTGACAGGGTTGTACTGAAGGGGACTACAACCTAGGACTGCAGCCCTGTCCCGCAAGACCACTGCACACAAAAGTGGCTGTAAATCTCCAATGGGAGCTCCGATTGGGAAGCTTTCTAGCTCTAGTCGAAGGTATCAATCCCCTCTATGCAAAGAGCATAGGTATGTAATAACAAGTCTTATACAGAAAATTATGTAATAAGAAATATGTGGCTGAACTGTGCAATCTAGCACCCTATTTGCAACCGTGAGAGGCATGCTTTGAACAGTC
This sequence comes from Lygodium microphyllum, assembly GCF_053477565.2. Taxonomy (NCBI): domain Eukaryota; kingdom Viridiplantae; phylum Streptophyta; class Polypodiopsida; order Schizaeales; family Lygodiaceae; genus Lygodium; species Lygodium microphyllum. The sequence continues at coordinate 52,917,725 of NC_141153.1, read as the reverse complement.
AATACCCTGTAGGGTCTAACCAAGTTATCAAACTGAATGAAGACCTTTGGAAACCTGTGAGCACCCTGGGGGACCTACAAATACTTCTTCAACCCACAAATTCCTTTGTAAACACCTGTGGAAATCTACAACAACATGTATATGACCCTAACCAAGGGGGTTGTTAACCGCGCTGGGAAAGTGGACCGAACCCACCGCGAGAGGTCTCTCCGTTGAGAGCTACTTGGAGCAGGAGGACGCTTGGGTGCCAGGGGGCTCTGGCTGTAAATCCCTCACCTTCCGAGCCCTGCACAAGAGGCTAACGTGACTCGGGATTGGATCTCAAGGCCCACATACTAGTCTACGGGCGGAAACTTGGATTGGTAATCCCTGTGGATTGCTGGATAGCCTTCGGGTGGATTGTGGATAAGCCTACGGGTTGGACTTGTTGTATTTCAAAGATAAATATGATAACTTGTTAATAAGGAACTTGTTTGACATTGTTTTTCTATGTCAAGTGATATGATTACGTGAAAGAACCAGCGCCTAACGGGCTAATTAAAGAAGCTGATTGATACATGTCTAACTAAATGTGTTAGGTAATTAAATAACTAAAACAACCCGAGGAAAGTGCGGAGGATGGGCCATAGGTCCGTCCTACGGATGGGTGGTCCCGATTGGCCGGGAACTTTTCTCAAATCATGATGGACAGCAGGAAGATCATCAAAGAACACGAACAACAAAAGTGTTGACCTAGATTTATGATTGATCCCGATTTACGCTGTTTTAGGGGAACAGAATGGGACTATGCCTTATGGCAGAGAGGTTGAGCTTTGCATCCCTCTCGTTTCCCATTCTCCTTGAACCAAGTGCAGCGTGAATCCGCTTTGGACCTGGCGTTTCTGCGTAAAGTAGTTCGCTTGGGTCCGACGCTAGTTATCGTTAGAAAATGACCAATAAGGAAAACCCTAATTCAGGTCGATCCTAAGTGGGAACGATCGGAATACTTCCGCTACGTGGTAGATGCAGAAAGCCCTAGATCGCAAACCCCGTAACATTCCATGGGAGTGTCGGGCAGAGCTTTCTAGACATCCCTTCTGATGGACTGCTAACACGTGTCCTGAAGATACAAGTGGACACGTTACATAGTTGCAAGGTCCTCATCCTAAGGCTTCTTCTCTTTGCCATTGGTAATTGCCCAAAGGCCCTTCTTCACATCAGGATGATCTTGATGCAAGTTTGCCAAGTGTGAAACCCAACTCCTTTGAACCAAATAGTTGGAGAGTCTTTTCCCATGTTGGAGTAGCAAATGAGCACCAAAATTCTCATATTTAAGCAATAGAAGAGTTGATTGTGTCAAGAGACACAAGTGTCAAAAGCATAGATGAGTGTCAATAGACACTATGCCTGTATCTTCTTCTTTGAGTCTTCTAAATCTCAAAAATCCTTCAAGATCTTCCAAATCCAAATCTTCCCCTCCTTGATTTGATGCTGGGAACTTCAGATTTAGTAGGCTAGAACTTAAGTTGACTGGAACAGTGAGAAACTTAAGTGAAAAAGAGAGGTTAAAGTAAAATGGCTATGGTTGCCACAGTTAGGGTTTAGACATAGAGCCTGGTTTTTTTTTGCTTATAGCAACTCATATAGTGAGCCATTTTGCAAAATATTTGAGCTGAGAATGGCTTAAGTAGTGCCCTTCCATTGCCTTATGGTTGTGGGAAGAATCGTTGTAGCATTAATCGTACGACAAGCTACTGACAAAATTTGCACCAGATCTAAGAAAAGCTCCAATACTGGTTACAAGGCGCATGAATATGGTCAATTTTTAGGATAGGAGGGAGTGCCTTGACCTAAAGAAGATATCCACAGAAGAAAGTTCAGGGAATTCTCCAAGTTTGGTAGGTCCTATAGGCTATGACAGTCATGAAGGAAAGAATGAGGATGAAGGTGAGAAATGAGCTCATTAGTTGGACTTGAGCCAGTTGGGCAAAGGTGGAGAGAAGATGAAAGAGTAGAGAAGGGAGTTGAGAGAGCAGTGAGGTGAGTCAAGGTGACTGGGCTCTGATACCATGTTAAAACATGGATCTAGGACATGGCAATACGGAAGCTATGGAGGTTGAAAGATGAAGACCAAACTCATGAAGACGTAGACACAGACAAGACCAACAGTCACACAAGTGAATTAGGTTCCAAGATTGAGACTTGGACTCATAAACACAATTTTGTGTGTGGAGAATGACACAGACACTTTAATGGAAAGAAAATAGTACTACCATTGCATTGAAAAAAGGAAGCAAGTGCAATGCTTTATAGTCCTCTAACTAGGCAGCACTTTCCACCACTATGCATATGGGATAAATAACCTGAGCCCACGCTGCTCCATATAAAGAGGCTAATCTAGGCGTGATTCCCAACATCTCAACATAAGGGTTATCACATTACTAAGTGGCAAGATGACTCTTTCACATGAGATATTAACTTGTCTATAGAAATCACTATCAGCAGGTTCTTACTAGTATCCCTATTGAGTTTAGTGAGGAAGGAGGGATTGTACCTATCTTACACCCCCTCTCTTGATTAAACTTTGATTATCATAAGTAACCTACTGGATCAGGTTGATTGCCATGGTAGGTTACATCAATGAGGTTGTGCTCTACACATCATATATTGTTGGAGCTTCTTGAGGACCTATTAAGCATACGAGTGTAGGGGTTGTCATTAGAGACCCATGTCATTGAGTGGTTTTAAAAATGGGAGTATATTTAGGCACCGCTTTTACAAATAATATGGAAGAATAAAAGTCCTTGCTTATGGGGTTGAATCTATCCAGATGTGGTGGCATTCGCCGGTTATTGGTGAAGCAAAATGGCATATTCATCGGATACCCCTTACCATTTATATAGGGAGTTTAGCTAATAATTTGATGCATTTAGTGTAAGGTGTGAACGGCCATCCCCTTGGTCTAGTTTTGTGCTTCAATAAGGTTTATGTGGGGACCTAGGATTTTCTTTCAACAATAGTTTTGCTAAATGGTATGCTTTATGGTTACATTTCATTAAGCTTAGAGGGCCCTTTGTTCTTGTAAAGAATTGGTTATATCTTGCTAGGCCAAGAGGGTCATTTATTTTATAGTGAAATGGGTTATCTTGTTAGGTTAAGAGGTCCATTTGTTTGTTTGGTGGGGGCGCAATTATTGGTTTTTTGTTTTTAGTGTTGCACTAAATAGACCCCATGGAGTACCTAGAGGGAGCCTCTTACTATGTAGAAGCTTCTTGTGGCCAAGTCCAAGTGATATCCTTCCTTTATAGGTTTTTCCCCTTTATGTTGCATGTTATGTGTATGTGGGGTATCTTTCATTCGTTGGAGACCGGTAATCAAGGCATAAAGTCCTAGGGCCAGGTTAGATGTGTCTGGGGAGGTTTGAGAAATTGTCCACCTCCCATAAAGACATTCTTAGGCACTCTAAGAACTATTTTTGAGGGTAGTCCTAGTGACCGTATTCTACTAGCCTGCTAGGCAACTGTTTCTAGGAATCCCTATTAGCTGTGAGATAGTTAGGAAAGCCTACCAATAAAAGGAAGGAACAATGCATTTATTTAAAACATAAGATACGAAGGTGTGTAAAAAGGGATTCTAACCCTAATATAAGGAAATAAAGAAACAAAAAATTCCAAGAGTAGATGCTCATCGCATTGCCAAGGCCTAGTAGATTCTTAGGCGTGAGTCAAGATGCCTTGTTTTCTTGGGGGTATGGCCTTGTGAGAGCTTGGTAGGTTCTTGGATATCGAGATGACATGGACCTGAGGCCGATGTCCTATTCTCCTTGAGTCATAATATGCTCAAGCCCCTCCCTTTTACATGCTTGAGTATAAATTATTGAAGGAAAAAATATGATAAAATGGACAAATATATGATTTTTGGTAAGCGAAGTTATACGAGTCCTCACCTACTAGAAGAAGTTCCTGGTCTAGTTATCCTAGATAAGGTAGGCAAGTTAAACCACCAATTAGGATCCTTCTTTGATAGTTATTTTTAGCCATGGTCTGTGTTGAAGCAATTGATTAGTGACTAGCTCCAGATTTTAAAGCTGAATTTAAAGCACAAAAGTGGCACGAGAGCCATAAAAGAGACGTTTCTGGCAAAAAATGGAACGATCACAAATCAAGGAGTTGGATTTTTCTTAGATGCATTTTGACATTAGGAATCCAATGCAAGTGTCCATTCATCAATTGGAGTGATTTAACTATCCTAAGGTTTGGTATTATAAAATAGCTATTGGATTCGAAAGTCAAAAAGCACATGATGAAGGTTAGCATGCTAATAGATTTTGATGCTAGGAAGCTGCTCACCCTGTCGGATGGTGAATCTAAGGTTGTTTGACTCTTTGTCTAGTTTCCCGAAACCACTTAACGGGAGAGTGTGAGCACAAAAAGATGAACGGTTTTCTTTTTTCTTATGTAACTAATGGTAATTAAAAGAAACATGCAACTAATAAAAACCTGTCAAGATTTTGGGCCGGGGGGGCAGGGGGGAGGCACTTTTTTGTGCTCCATTTTTTCCCTCCAAAATTGGCAATATGCAACACTCTACATCAAATCCTCTCCTCTGGGGGATGAGATCTTCCAATTCTTCGCTCCCTTTCACTCTAGATCGTGTGCGTGATTTGATTAAAGGAATGAAAAGTTTAGATTTCAATCTTTCTCTATCCTCTTTCTCTCTCCCATACGCATGGTTTATATGGGCTAAGAGAATGAGAGAAAATGGATGCTAGTTCATAACGAAATGCGAGGAATGGATCAAGAAAGAATGTGCAAAGGAAGCATCAAAGGCTATAAACGAGAGTAAAAAACTTTTCGTTTTTGAAATGCAATGCGTGCGTATACAAATTTTGGAGTAATCTATTTTATTTAATTTTAATGATGAAGCTTTCGTTCTTATAATGAAAAATGGTTGAATATGCTTGAATATGTCTAAAACCATAAAATAATCAATACTTTCCAGCAATGCACATGATGAGAATTAAAATTGCAAAACTCGCAATGCAGAATTTAATAAAAAATGATAACTTTATGAATTTCCATGGTTTGAATGGTGTTCTTATGGAGTGATATTGAATATAATACTAAATCATAATCCATATAAGCTTCATGAATTTGAAATTAAAAAAACTAGTAATAAATATTAAAATAAATGATAAAAATATCGAGAAATGAATTTTTTTATGAAAGTTTTAGTTTTAATGTGTAAAAAGTTATAATACATTAGGTACATGTGTGTGGATATATGGTGAAGATTAGGCATGAGGATTTGCCTCAATCTACCTTTATCTTTATGTGAAAGTGTGTATTTATCGCTTTTTTACATGAAAATTTGACATAAAACACCCTCTTAAACTAGTGCATGATTGCAAAACCTAAATGGTAGGGGGAAAAGGGGTTGTGAAAGTTAAGTATCAATTAAATCATTGTTTCCATGCATATCATGACATAAAAACTCACTTCATTTAAGTTTAAAAGAGACAATTGCACAGATTACTCCAGTACTATTTTCAAGCAACGTAGCACTACGTTAGACAAGAAATCATTGAAAGATTATTTTGTGCATGACACGTTGGATGTTTTTGTGGCTACTTTGTTTACACACTCTACATTTAAACATGGTATTAAGAGAAAATATCCTAGATGCATAGTACTTGATTGCTAAAATGATTAACCAACTATGAGAGTGTGTAAATATTCTCGAGTAGCTGTAGAATAGAATGATTGTCTTTGGGGACTCTTATGTGAGGAAATGAAAATATCTCTTGGAACGCTTTATCAAAAGAGCTCACTCTACCTACTACCTGGTTGCCAACTCAATCCTAGTAGTAGACCATTGGATGACATGTGTGTGTAATAAACTCTGTTAGACTTAGTTGGTACAATTAGGCTAAGTCTTTTTACACTACTAGACTTAGGTTGTAGTATATTGTACATTGTGTTACTCACTTAGAGTAGTGTAATGAATAATAAAGAAGAAGATTATTGAGAGCTATCTACTCTTTGTTGCCCCTATCTCTCTCTTATATTTCTAACATGGTATTAGAGCCATGAGCCCTCGTGACTCCATGAAGCCTGAGAATCCTGGGTGCTCAGCATCAACATTGTGGGAGCTGGGGTCTGAAGTTAGGAGTTGGAATGAAGAGATCTTAAGTGGTCTTCTATAGGAGAAAAGAGAGTTGTCCTGAAATGTCCTATAGCAATGGCAACCATAACTTTGTTCATTGATATGTATATTGTGCCTGAGGTGCCTACAACTTATTGAGGCTTTTTAATAGGGTTCTTTGCCACTTGAATGAGCTCTATTGCATGAGCATTTGGTGGAAGAACAACAACAAACCCAAAAACATGGGTAGATCTGTGCCTGCTCCAGAATGGATAAATGGACAGCTTGAAGGATTGATATGATGAAGGTATGTAGCTCAGTATAAGGAGCTAATCAAAGCAAGCATTATTGCAGCACTATTCGTAGTAGGAGCAACATCCATTTGAACTTGGAAACCATTGTAAATAGGCTAAAACTATGGTTGTACCTACCTACATGCAATTGTGGAAAGTATTCAGCCCTTAAATGCTTGTGTTGGGCACATATAAGTACATGATATGTTTGGCAATGTATATGCCTTGGACTTTGTGCATTTGGCATGATTAAAAGGGATTGAGAATTCAGTTCTAGAATGCTTTATAGATCTCAAATTGTAGGCTGAAATATATTATTGAATATATGAGAGCTTACACTTGAAATTTTGGAGCATCTTGACACCTATTTGGTACCCCCATTAATGCTTGGATGTCCATCCATGAATGTAAGATGTTTTATGAATGTAAATGAGTATTAAATGCTCTGATTTGGACTGAAATATTGCTACTTATAATAATGGATTGGTTGTAAACAGCCTCCTTTGGGAAGAATATTTGGCATTGCTACTTGCATACAATGCAAGCATTGATTCTTGTTTGATCACGTATTGAATCCCTGATGTAATGGGACATGTCTATGATGTCTTGAGACTGTTTTGAGCCAAAAATACTTTAGATTACATAGAGAATATACTGCTAGTTACAACATAGAACTAGCTAAAAATTGACCATTACAATTATGGAAAACTGAGCAAGCATTTATGCCTATGAGATCATATGTTGTTCCCTACAAGTCATGACACATGTCCTGAATTGAGTTATGCAATGAGGCTGATTAGCCAGTTTATGCAAAAACCTCATAAGCCACACTTAGATGCAATCAGGAGGATTATGCGGTACGTGAAGGGTACTATTGATTAGGGGCTATTTTATGAGCATGGAAAATCATTCAACTTGATAGGTTATACGGATGTTGATTGAGCTGGTTGTCTCTATGATAAGAGGTCAACCAGTGGTTATGCTTTCAGTTTGGACACTAGTATGATCAGTTGGAGTAGTAAAAAGCAATCAACTGTTTCTTTATCTAGTGTAGAGGCAAAATATAGGGGTGCAGCCTTAGCGGCATGTGAAGTAGTTTGGCCTATGAAACTACTATATGACTTGGGTATACAGCTAGACAATAAAGTCACATTGCATTGTGACAATCTTAGTAGTGTGATGTTGGCTATCAACCCTATCTATCATGCTAGATCCAAACACATGGAAGCTCATTACCATGTTATCACGGAGATGGTACTTGTTGGAAAGATTGATCTACTCCATGTGAAGACAAAAGACCATGTAGCAGATATCTTTACCAAATCACTTGGTAAAGAGAAGTTTATGCATTTCCGGGAGCTACTTGGAGTACAGCAGTTAGCTTGAGCTTGAGAGGGAGTGTTGAGAATCAAGCTCATGATCAGTATCACTGACATGACCGACTTTATCTAGACAATTGTCGTCTTAGCTATCTCTCTACATGTGTGGTGTAATAACTGAGTCGGTTAGACTCAACTACAACTAGTAGTATGGTCAGTTAGTGACCTAGTGTGTTTATCAGTTATGTGTGATTAGACTTTAGTAAGCATTATGGAAGAATGAGAAGGAGAGAACAATGAGAGTTCACTACTCTCTGTTACAGCTTCATGTCTTTGTCTCTCTCTCCCTCTGAATCTCGAACACTTTCTTCTCCCTTATGTATAGGATGGAAATCAAAGAAGCCAAAGTGTCTGATGGCCCCCCTTTCTATTAAAGCTTGCTACAATCCTTGGTTCCTTCAAATCCTTATGTCATGAGATCTAAGCTTGATATGACCATTGCCTTTCTCTCCTCCACCTTCTCTTCCTCCTCCTTGCTATTGGTAGATCTTTCTCTTATTGTTGGTGGCTCCTTTCCTCACATGGCTTGGTAGTGGTTTCCTCTTCTTACATCAGTGAGACTAGATGGTGGGGGGTAATAGTGGAGGAGGTAAGAGGGTGGAGCAACGAGAGTAAGCTTATGCAAGGAAAAAGGTGTATTGGACAAGATGGAAAGGAAGGAAATAACGGTGGAAGGGAGCAAAGAGAAGAGATGGAGAGAAGTTGGTGGAAAGAAGTTGGGGGCAATGATGGGATATTAGAACCCGAAGTGGAGACAGAGGATGGGTGATAAGGTGTAGATGGTGATAGGGTGGAGGCCCAATGATGATAAGGCAAGCCAACATTCTCTTTGTTTGCTAGGACAACATCAAACCCAATGAATTGGAAAAGCCTCAAGTTTACCATTTAGATTATGTGGCTACTGTCACGTGCTTGCCTAAAAATTCACTGGTATCATGTTTTAGTGGTTCATCGAGTAACTATCTTAGATGGTTTCGCCCAACACTCACAAGAATGCACAAGGTCTATCGTCTAGGTTTCCCAGAGTCCACCCTGTAATGGAAGGTACTGACTGCCCCCATGAGGATCAACCTACAAGCTCAATACCTCAGTTAGCTCCATCAGAGGTATCCTAAAAGGGCTTCTTGTTTGACTAGAGCAATCGTTGTTACCCTTGGTTCATGGAGTGCAACACTTTTTTCGAGTAACTGGTTAGGATTCAATGAACCCTAACGGAGTTCTAGCATAGGCGCCGCACCTTTTCCCTAAGATAATTTTTTATTAGGGTTTTAAGACCTAACCCTAAGTAAGTTGATGCTCTCTCTACCTAATTTTTCTTAATTAATGTTTTGTTTAATCTCTTGAGAGAAGCTCCCAGCTTACCTGGGCCACCCATCCGTAGGACGAATCTATCAGGGATCTCGCCCACCCGCTTCCCACAAATGGTTTTCTTTAGTTTTCTACTTATCTATCACATTAAGTTATGGCATATAAAAGTAGCTTTGTTAATTAACTTGTTATTATAGGTTCCTTCGTGTAATTTTATGGTGCAACACAAAGACAGAGAAAACAATCTTTTGGTAAAATATATGCATTTATTATTTCACAAAGTTATTTATAATGATTGTTTCCTTCTACCTATGCAGAAAATAAACCTTCGTTCACCAAAAAATCCCTTCTGTCTGTGCGTAGAAGAAAAGAAACCCTCCAAGATTTCCATCCCTTCACTAGTATGGGGACTCAAGGATCCTATCCTGATTCGTGTGAGAGTCAGGCAGTTTCTAGGAGCGATCGAGAGGTTTATGGCATGCCCCTTGGTACTCCCACCTCCTCCTGCCTAACAGATTCCTCAACCGGCCTTGACCTCCCACCGGTCGGTAGGGCCAGTCCAAATCTCCTCACTGTGGTACAAAACAATCCCCCTTGGAGCAAGGTTTCACATCTAGCCATGGAAAAGGCATAGCCCGATCTTTTCTCTAATTATCCTAATTATATATTTACAATCAGATCTAATACTGCAACAAGCACAATCAATCTTTTTTTTGCAATCATCAGTGCATGCAAAAATTTAAAAAAATAGTACCAAGTGTTTTTAGCATAGGAAACAACCTCACCCAAATCTAGGGTTTCTCTTTTAAGATCTCACCTTATTCTTAGGGTTTCATTTCCTACTTGCAACTCTTTTTCGGGATCCACAAGTTATTTTGCAAATCTAATTAATTATGAGAAGTCTATTTTATTCTTATGAAAATTTTGGTATTTCCACCCTAAAAGATAATATGAGCATTTATACCTATGGCAGTTAATTCATGCACCACCCTGCCTTAACCAACACTTAACAGGATTTCAAATGCTTTTCAAAGTCTATTTAGACTTTAGAATTTGTATCAAAAAATTCTTATTAATGTCCAAAAAGTCTTACAGACTTCCAATATTTATTGAATTTCCTAATACTTATAGTTTCAAGATTGTGGAGTATTTTATAGTTGTTTTTTGATATTTTAGGCTAGGTTATCTCACTGATTCATACATGGGTCAACTCATGATATTGACGCTCTCACTAATATAATCATTAATATTAACATTACGTGTGTTTTTAGCAAGAAAATAATTTTTATTTTATTCTACTCATATTTTATGGTTTAATCAATCATGTTCTTTTAGCTAGAAAGATCAATTTTCTTTTAGCTATGTCCTAAGTGCAATGTTGATTGTTTTTTTGAAAATTTTATTCCAAGAAATGAAAAAATAATAAGTTTAATTTTTATTTCATATTTCAGACATTGAATTATATTTCCTTGCACCTAATTTATGCATGTCTAGTATATATTTTCCTATATAATTTTCTATTGATTTAATACATTGATTATTCCATGATATTATCTAAATGGTTCTCCATAAATTATTATAAAATTTATATGTGTCTATTTATCATTAGTAAAATAAAATAGAGATAGGCACTTTCAAAGAAAAATTATAAATATTCCCTTCTCTAAGAACATCTACCTTTTTTTGTTATTATGATCACATGCGTCTTTAATTAAATAAGAATAAATATTGCAAAATAAACCATAACTAAAATATTTTCTTAATGATAGGCATATAATTCTTTTTCAAGTGAAAATTTCTTTTCATTAAATATTTAAATATTATATTACTTAGGTTATTTTCCTATGTGGCAGTTCATATGCATTTTTATTAGAATACATTTATAATTGTTTAAAGCCAAATAAAGTGATAAGCTTATAAAATATTAAAATTTTTTCAAACCCATGAGATGTTACCTCTCTTAGGTTTGTTGTGATAGGGATCTAGCTAATTCCTACTGTGTCATTTACTCCATCAATTGTGTTCCTTGCTTCCCTTACTTCAAATGTGCTAAGTTTTGAATTTCTGCGACCTTGTGGAGCCATCGGATGTTAGGCAAAATTAACATGGTAGTTCAGGGAGAGTTGATAATCGTCCAGAAAAATTTCACTAGGGTTTTGCCTAGTGATTTGGTCATATGGGGGGATGAAGGCGTAATAGGGGCAAATAAAATAACAATGAGGTAGAAGGGGGGATATTTTCCTCTTTCAAGGCTCAAAGCTTCAATGGATAAGAGAAGTAGAGAAATTTCTCCATCATCAGGAGGTCTTCCTTCTTACTTTTTTTGTGAAGGAGAGGGGGTGTATTTATAGGTATGAGAAGGAGTATGCAGTCGATTAATTCATTTGGCTACTTGTTAAGAGCCAATTGAGCTTTATTAAATATTCATTTTGATTGCTTACCTGTTGGATGATGGCATGGGGATGATTTTTTAAATGCTTTCTCTCCCTCCACACATTAAAAATGTTATGTATTTTGGTCTATTTTTTCAAAAACATCTTTTTTTCTTCAAAACGACTTCTTCTGGTGATTTTTTACCTAGCTACTTCATGACTTATCTAGTATATAAAGTCATGTCATAGTCTTTGATAAAACTTATTCAATATCATGCTTGTTCTTGCGCATTCTTCATCTACCGATTGAGGCTTTTGCAATTTTTCTTGCCGTTATGAAATCAATGTGATCCTTGATGCATTAAATGAAATCGGGAGTGCCAAATTAAATATAAGGCAATAAAAATTATATGATCAAGCCGTCATAATATTATTCACGATGCGTCTTTACTTTTTGTTGGCTGGGATCATTGAGGCATCTTCTCATGTTGGATTGCGGAATTGATTTAATGAGAGACTTAATATCAAGAAAATTGTGTGCGGTCACTCATGTGACAGCTTGACAAGTAATTTTTAAAATGCCTCAAGCCTAAATTTGTTTCTTGGTATGAAGCATTGTGGCACAAATATTACATCCTCTCCTCCTTAGAGGAATCAAGATGTCCTCATCTAAAAAAGAATTAAGGAAACAGTTTTTCTAGAGTTGTCTCTTCTATCCACTAGATAAGATACTCTCTAACGGTTCTGTTTCTCAAAGGTTTCTCTTTTACATCTAGAATCTTATCAGGCTAGTGTTCAAAGGCTCCTTGATTAGGCATTACAATTTGCTTATCACCATGAATATAATCTTGATTTTTCACATAAGCTTTTAGAAGACTAACGTGAAATAAATTGTGGACTTTCACATGATCATGAAGTTGTAGTTTTTAGGCATTAGCTCAACTCATGGTCTTCGTCTCTCTTGGAGTATGTTAGGATGTCATCAAAGAAGACTAGGACAAACTCATCAAGATAAGGTTGAATAATGTCCAGCATTAATCTGTTAAATGTAGTAGGAGCATTAGTTAGACCAAAAGACATTAGAAAAAATTCAAAATGACCATATCTAGTGTTGAAGGTAGTTTTGGGGATATCTTATTCCTTGATCCTTATTTGGTAATAACTAGATTGGAGATCAATCTTGGAAAATATTTTTTCCCCTTGTAGCCTATCAAAGTAGCTCATCTATTCTTGGGATTGGATACTTATTCTTGATTGTTACCTGGTTTAGTCCTTGGTAATCACTGTGAAGGTGGAAAGTTCCATCCTTTTTCTTTTGAAACAGTACTGGGGCACCCCATGGTGAATTGGTGGGTCTGATGTATCCTTGATCCAATAATTTCTTGAGTTGCTCTTTAACTCAATTGCTTCAAGGATAGATATTTTATATGGACTCTTAGCGATTGAAGCGATTCCTGGTTCAAGTTTGATCTTGTGATCACGACTTCTCTTCAAGGTGGTAATTTAGTTAGCTCTTATGGGAAGATGTCATCATATTCCTTTAGCCAATATGGCTCTCCCTCGTCTTGAATAATTTGCTCAACCTTATTTAATTTTATGAGATTCTTGCAGAGTTTATTTGGAGCAAGAGACAAAGGTATTAATATCTCTCTCTGTTTGTTTTTTTTTTGCTGCTATCTTTTCAATACAACATGATGTTAGTTCTAACCTTTGTTGTTGTTTTATTGTAGAGATCATTTTGGGTGACATTGCATAAGTGCTCATCTCTCTCTCCCTCTCTCTTTCTCTCTCTATGTTTCCTCTTTTCTATTGTTTTTTCAGTATACCTTCATGTAAATACTACTCTTGCTATTGTCTTTTGCAGAGATCAATTTGGGCAAGAGTGGATAAGTGCTCATTTCTTTCTCTCTCCTACGTACTCACACATACTCTCTTTCTTCCTCTCAGTTTTTTCCCTTTTCTACTATCTTTACAATAGGGTTTGATGCTAGTTCTAACTTAAGGATCAATTGTTGTTGTAGCACTTAACACAACACATGTATTCCTTTTCTTAACCCTTTTATTATGGGAGATGGTTTGGCTAGTTGAACCTTGGGTTTTCGTGCCTCACCTTGGGTCATCACTTTTTCCCCCTTTAGGTTTTGAAAAGTCACCTGGCCTTTTCTACACTAAATATGTGCATCATTGGGGATTATTCAATCCATACCCAATAGACATTCGTAGGGCCCCTAAGTTCATAATCCTAAATCCCATTTTAGAGAGATTGCTTCCTAGGATAAATGTCACTTTACAAACTTGTTGAGTAGACATGATTTTTTTCCATTGGCAAGTTTCATAAGCAACCTAAATGTAGGTATTGTGTGTATACCTAATTTCTTGGCACACTTTGGTGACATGAATGACTGTGTGCTTCCATAGTCAATTAGAATTTTAAAGGACTTACCTTGATATTCTACTAGTGTTTGAATCACCAAAAACTGGCGATGTGGGCCTTTCTTATGGAGGGTGGCATGAATTGATGCCCTCTCCATACTAGCTTCCATAGTTGGGTTTCCTTCTTCTTCAAGCTATTGAATTACCGCAGATGCTTTTCCTTTGGCAATTGAATCTGGGTTCTTGACCTATGTACTATCCTTGGTGAGAAATTTGGCCAAGCTTTGGGCACTGTCTTTTAACGTGGCCTGGCTCATTACAATGGAAACACCTAGGTACTCCTAAATTACTTCTCATAGGTATGAAGTTTTCGACTGCATTTGTTTTGGCCCTCTTTCTTTGACCAGGCGAACGCTGACTTTGGGCTCGCTTAACATAGCCCCATGAAGTCCCTTTGTTTTGATTCTAGGGCCTATTATTCCTTGGCTTTGACTAAATCTCTTGAATGAGAGGTGCTGCATGAGTCAAAGCATCTTGCAGATCAATTGGGCGCATAGATTCAAGTTGTGTGTTCAAAGGACCATTCAATCCATGATAAAACTTAGACACCTACTGAGCAAGAGTCATGGAAGGTGCATATTTAAGCAATGAGATAAACTTTGTGTAATATGCTTCCATGCTCATTCTATGTTGTCTTAAGTTGAAGAACTCATTCATTTTTAGTGTGCAATAAGCTGGTGGCAAATATCGACCACCCACATCTTCTATAAGCTTTTCCTAGGTAATAGTTGTCTCAACAAGTCCCTAATCTTTACACCACAGTTTTTAGCACAGGCCTGCCTCACCGGTCAATTTCAACTTGGTGATCATAACTTGATTAGAAGGGGTAGTTCCCATGACAAAAAATTAGTCCTTCATGGTCTCAATCCAAATCTCTTCCTCGGCTTCAATGTCTTTGTCGTTGCCATTGAATTCGGGTGGCTTAACCTGCTTAAGGAGATACTTCTTCTCCTGAATTTTAATCAGACTAGCAATAGATGTATTACCCTGGGTTATCATAAGTTTCATGAATTAGTTTAGCGATTAAAATTTTCAGCTTTGTTTCCACATTAACATATCTTACTAGTTTTGTAAAACAACGATGGGCCAAAGAGCACAATATTTTTACAAAATCTAGCCACTGTTATCTTTTATTATTAGTAGCCATAAGCTATGATTTTTACAAGTAAGGGATATTTACGAATGGCAGATGTTTACAAGTAGAGATACATCAGTATTGACAGGTTAGGCTGGATGCTATGTATAATTTCCAAAATAGGATATCATTATATCTTTCTTTTTCAAGGATGCATATCAGTTAAATTCATGTAGAAGAAAGTAGGCCAATTGTTGTCTATGTCCAGAATCCTATACTGTGGAAATGGCAGATTTGGAAAACCATGGATATAGTAATCTCGATACTTGCGATGTCCTTGGATTATGATCCTGTCGGCGACTGGGATTACCTTCAGTACCTTGTCATAGACATAACCATCTAGACATGTCTACTGATCACTGGTAATCATAAGTGGATTCCTTTTAGATGGACAAAAGATAAATGCCTCAACTACTTTTAAATTGTCCATCCATTTAAGGCCTTTCATATTAGTCTGCATATTGAAGAATCAATTGGCCTCGATATAACAATAACGCTCACCCCATAACCATCTTCTTTCAAGATTCACAAAGGATGGATCATATAGGCGATTGAGTATCCTCATCATTTCTCTTCTCCACTTGTCATCTGTGGAGTTCAGTGTAAATGTGTACATTGCTCGAAAAACAAGAAACTGGTTTTAGGCTTCATTATTCTACCAAAGTTTATCCCTTAACAATTAGCAGGCTGATTATTACTTAGAACAATTGGTCTTAAAAACCATAGATATTTTTAATTTCAATTATGCTTTGATACCACATGTCACATGCATGCTTAATAATTCCATGGTAGCACGTTTTAGTGGTTCATCCGGGAAGAACTATCTTAGATGGCTTCACTTGACACTCATCGCAAGAATGCATGGGGTCTATCATCTAGGTTTCCCAGAGTCCACCTTGTAATGAAAGGTGCTGGCCATCCCCACGAGGATCAACCTATAAGCTGGAGGTCCTAATTTGACAAGTGAGATCTCGATACATCTGCTATCTCCATCATAGGTGTCCCACAAGGGCTTCTCGTCCGACTAGAGTAATCGTAGTTACCCTTGGTTCATTGAGTGTAACACTTTTTTCCAGTAACTGGTTAAGATTTAGGGAACTATAACAAAGTTCGGCACATCTGTTGCACAACATAGGTTCCTTCATGTAATTTTATAGCACAACACAAAGATAAAGAAAATAGTCTTTTGGAAAAACATATTTATTTATTATTTTGCAAAGCCATTTACAATGATTTTTTCCTTTTGCCTATGTAGAATATAAACCTCTATTCACCAAAAAATCCATTCTTTCTCTACGTAGAGGAAAAGAAACCCTCCAAGATTTCCATCCCTTCACTAGTTCCAAGGACTCCAAGATCCTATCATGATTTCTATGAGGATCAAGTAGTTCCTAGGAGCAATCGAGAGGTTTATAGCCAGAGTCCCCCTTGCACTCCTGCCTCCTCCTGCCTAATGGATTCCTCATCAACCAACCTCACGCTGGTCGGTGAGGTTGGTCCAAAGCTCCTCACGATAGTACAAAACAATCCCCCTTGGAGCAGGGTTCCACGTCTACCGTGGGAAAGGCATATCACGATCTTTTCTCTAATTATCATGATTGTATATTTATAATCAGATCTAATTGTTGCAAGCACAATCAATCTTTTTTGTATAACCATCAATGCGTACACAAATTTAAAAAAATAGTAGCAGGTGTTTTTAGCATAGGAAACAACCCCACCCAAATCTAGGGTTTCTCTTTTAAGATCCCACCTTATTCTTAGGGTTTTGCTTCCTACTTGCAACTCTTTTTTCGGATCTGCAAGTTATTTCACGAATCTAACTAATTATGAGAATTCTATTTTATCCTTTATGAAAAAATTGGTATTTCCACTCTAAAAGATAATATGGGCATTTATGCCTATGGCATGCAATTCATGCACTACCCTGTCCTAACCAACACTTGGCAGAATTTCAAATGCTTTTCCAAGTCTATTTAGACTTTAGAATTTGTATCGACAAATTCTTATCAATGTCCAACAAGTCCTACAGATTCTGATATTTATTCAATTTCCTGATACTAATAGTTTCAGGGTTGTGGAATATTTCATAGTTGTTTTTGCTTCAATATTCTTGATATTTTAGGTTAGGCTATCTCGTTGATTCGTACGTGGATCAACTCATGATATTGAGGCTCTCACTAATATAATCATTAAAATTAATATTACATGTATTTTTAGAAAGAAAATAATTTGTATTTTATTCTACTCATATTCTATGGTTTAATGGATGATGTCTGACCATTTTTTGAACTTTCAACGTTATCTAGAAATATCAAATTTCTTTTAGTTATCCTAAGTGCAATGCTGATTGCTTTTCTAAAAGTTTTATTCCAGGCAATGCAAAAATCATAATTGCAATTTTTATTTAATCTTTCAGACATCGAATTCAAGCAATGATAATTTTTCGTTGATTCAATACATTGATTATTTCATGATATTATCTAAATTATCTTTCATAAATTATTATAAAATTCATATGAATATGTTTATCATTAGCAAAATAAAATAGAGATAGTCACTTTTAGGAAAACATTATAAAATATTCCCTTCCCTAACAACATCTACCATTTTTCTATTATTATGATCACATGCGTCTTTAACTAAATAACAATAACTATCGCAAAATAAATAATAATTAAAATGTTTTCTTAATCACTAGCATATAATCCTTTTCTAAGTGAAAGATATTTTTCATTGAATATTTAATTATTATATTACATAGGTTATTTTCCTACATGGCAGTTCATAAGCATGCTCATTAGAATGCATTATAATCATTTAAAGAAAAAAAAATAAAGCGATAAGCTTATAAAATATTAATTTTTTCAAAACCGACGAGATGTTACCTCTCTCAAGTTTGCTCTGATGGGAGTCTCACCAATTTCTACCACGTCATTTTTTCCATCGACCGTGTTCCTTGGTTTCCTTGCTTCAAATGTGCTTTTTGAATTTTTACGACCTCGCGAAGCCATCAGATGTCAGGTGAAATTGACGTGGTAGTTTAGGGAGAGTTGTTGGTCGTCTAGAAAAGGGGGTATTTTCCTATATCACGGCTCAAAGCTTCAATGGATAAGAGAAGTAGAGAATTTTTTCCATCATCAGGAGGTCTTCCTTCTTGCTTTTTTTTGTGAAGGAGAGGGGGTGTATAAATAGGCATGAGGGGGAGTATGCAGTCGACTGATTCAGTTGGCTACTTGTCAAGAGCTAATTGAGCTTTATTAAATATTTATTTTGATTGCTTACCTATTGGGTGGTGGTATGGGGATGATTTTATAATGCTTTCTCTCTCTCCAAGTGTCGAAAATGTCATGTATTTTGGTCTATTTTTTTAAAAACATATTTTTTTCTAACTCACTCAATATCATGCTCGTTCTCTTGCACGTTCTTCGTCTACTGATTGAGGCATTTGCGAATCGTCTTGCGATTTTACGAAATCAATGCGATCCTCGACGCATTAAATAGAATCAGGAATGCCAAATCAAATATAATGCAGGAAAACTTATATGATCAATCCGTCCTAATATTATTTATGAGGTGTCTTTGCTTTTTTTTGGCTGAGATCATTGAGGCGTCTTCTCATGTCGGATTATGGAATTGATTTAATGTGAGACTTGATATCAAGAAAATTACATGTGATCTCCTATGTGACAACTTGACGAGTAATTTTTAAAATGCCTCAAGTCCAAATTTGTTTCTTAATATGAAGCGTTATGGCGGAAATATTACAGCTACATTATGGTGTTGAGATTAACAACTATCACAAGAAAAATACAAACCATTAAAAAAAAAGAGAAGATATCACAAAAATAAAGAAAGTAAGAAATAAAAATAGATTTAATTATAATGCTAAGCTTAAAATCAAGCTCAAGAAATAGCAACACCATTTGCATAGTGATGTAAACGAGGATTCTATTGCTCACAAATGACCAAAATTTAAGCCATTGATATGAAGGGCATAGTTTAAAGGGTGCAAGTTCACACCATCTCATAGGTGTGAATATTATTCTTTTGTTAAGCTCACAAGTAACTACTGATTAGGATATAGGACAATAGACATATCATTATTATTTAGCATAGAAGAAAGCAAACATATCGTTGGTAATTAGCATACAATAGAGCAAACATGTTATTATTAATTAGCATATATGACAACATGCATGCAGCTTCTTATTAATATATTGCTAATTAGCATACAAAACAACACACATTATTGTTACTTAACTAGCATCCCTCACACTACCAATTAACATAAACTTCTTTATTCATAGCATGATGTCACACTGGTGATATGATATTAAAATATGTAACTGACATTATATATTTGAATTTTGGTTATACTTTTAGTTGGAAAAAAAGTATCCCTAAATCAAAGAGAAAATTTTAGGTTACTACTTCGGTTATGAGCAATCTTATAGTGCGAATATCTCTCAATCCAACCATTAACTTTTGAAGTAATAAAAAGACAAAATGTTCTTTTATATATGATACAACATGACTATTGGGATTGTTGAGATCTAATCTTTGAAATATTTTATGTACTTGGTGCTAGAGAGTGTAGCGGTAGGCTACTTTTTACTACTCCATCTGATCATATCACTACCTAGACTGAAAGCATAACCACAAGTTGATCTTCTATCATAGGCACAACTAGCCCAATCAACATCTATATAACCTATCAAATCAAGTGATTTTCCATGATCATAAAATAGCCCATAATCACAAGTGCCTTTCATGTATCACATAATCCTCCTGACTGCATCCGAATGTGGCTTGCATGGCTTCTACATAAATTGACTAATCAACCCCGCTAAATAACTGAGATTATGACAAGTTATAGTAAGGTAGATCAGGTTGCCCACCATCTACCTATACATAGTGACATTCTCTATCCACTTCCAACATCAATTGCAAGTTTGACATTCTGATCTAATGGTGTTTCCATGGGCTTACATTCCATCATCCCATATTTTAGTAGCATATCTTGAGCATACTATTTTTGTAGTAGCCAAATTATTTGAGGTGTAGACACAACCTCAACCCCAAGGAAATATTTCAACTCTCCCAAATCTTTCACCTTAAACTTAGCCTGTAACATGTATTTAATTTCAACAATACCATGGTCATCATCTCTAGTGATGATTAAGTCATCGACATAAATAAGAAAGAACACGTAGCCTATTTTGTCTTCTTCGTATACAAACTATGGTTTGCATGTCCCATTTGAAAACCAAGCTATTGTAAATATGTACTAATGCAAGCATTCCATGCTCTTGATGTCTATTTTAATCCATAAAGCGCCCTTTTCAACTTGCACACATGATTTGGGTAATCAAGGGATACATAACACTCAGGATGTTC
This sequence comes from Lygodium microphyllum, assembly GCF_053477565.2. Lineage (NCBI taxonomy): Eukaryota > Viridiplantae > Streptophyta > Polypodiopsida > Schizaeales > Lygodiaceae > Lygodium > Lygodium microphyllum. The sequence goes on along the minus strand of NC_141153.1, from coordinate 52,897,282 downwards.
CATATACACCTCTTCAATCAAATCTCCATTAAAGAATGCATTCTTTGTCAAGAATCGCGTGGTGGGGGGACTTGCTCAAGATGCTGCACTGAACACACACAGAATGCACAAGGAGAAGCTCACTCAAGAGATAAGAAGAGAGATGGAGGCCAAAACGTTTTCTTGCTAGTTTCTTCTTCTTCTTCCACACACTTTACAATGTACAGAAAGTATAGATAAGATACAACATAAAGGAAAGTGGCCTACTAAGTCAAACAATGCATAACCGACTACACTAGTCGACTGGCGCTATAACTATGCCAGTTGTAAATAGGTGTAACAACCTGAATATAATAAGTAATGAGTCAGTGGCCATGTGAGAGTCATAATGACCACTAACGTGCTAAGTGTAGATGTGTGGACCCATCTAACCAGGTGGTCCATCATCAATGTCCGCATGTGTTGAGCTTATCATCTCAACACTCCCCCTCAAGCTCAACTGCATCTCTGCAACTCCAAGTAAGCTTCGAAACTTTTGAAGCTTCTCTGTACCCAATGCCTTCGTGAAGATGTCAGCTATCTGATCCTGTGTGCTGACATACACCAAGTCAATCTCACCTGCTAGTACCTTCTCTCTCACAAAGTGATAGTGTACCTCAATATGTTTTGTCCTAGCATGAAACACAGGGTTCCTAGCCAACTGTATACTGCTCATGTTGTCACAATAAATGACAACTGGACCTTCCACCTGCACATCCAAATCAGCCATTAACTTTTGTAGCCATACTACCTCACATGCTGCAACAACAGCACCTCTATACTCAGCCTCTGTACTCGGCAAAGCAACTGTAGATTGCTTTTTGCTGCTCCAAGCAACTGCTGCACTACCAAGAGAGAACATGTATCCGCTGGTAGATCTTCTATCAGACATACTACCAGCCCAATCTGCATCTGTGTATCCAAACACCTGTATATCTGTACTTGCCTCGTAGAAAAGTCCATAATGTAATGTGGACTTCACATATCTCAATATGCGTCTGATTGCATCCAAATGTGGCTTTCTAGGTACTTGCATAAACTAACTCACAAGACCAATAGCATAGCTCAAGTCTGGCCTTGTAATGGTCATGTAGATCAAACTCCCCACTATCCTCCTGAACATAGTAGGATCTTCTATCTCATCCCCAACATCAGCACTCAACTTTACATTCTGCTCCAACGGGACTAAAAGTGGTTTGCATGCTGTCATACCATACTTGGACAACATATCCAAGCCATACTGTCTTTGGAACAGCCCTATACCATCATCACATCTGATCACCTCAATGCAAAGGAAGTACCTTAGCTCACCTTAATCCTTTATCTCAAACTTCTTCTTCAGAAAATCCTTGACTTCAGCAATTCCACTATCATTATCACCTGTAATAATCAAGTCATCCACATAGATGACTATGATGACCAAACCTGCATCTCCCTTTCTCACATAAAGTGAGTGATCAGCATCAGAAGCATAAAAGCCAATATTGACAAGATACTCTCTGATCTTGTCAGACCATGCTCTAGGTCCTTGCTTGAGCCCATAGAGTGCCTTCTTCAACCTACACACATACGTGGGATGCTCTAAATCTTCATAACCTGCTGGCTGATCCATATACACTTCTTCCTACAAATCACCATGCAAGAAGGCATTCTTCACATCCATTTACTGCAACCTCCAACCTTTGGCTGCTGCCAAAGCAATCACACATCTGATAGTTGTCATCCTAGCAACTGGACTGAAGGTTTCATCATAATCTATGCCATATGTCTGGGCATAGCCTTTTGCAACCAGCCTAGCTTTGTATCTACTAATAGAACCATCTGCATTGTGCTTACTCTTATAAACCCACTTACATCCAATAGCTTTCTTGCCCTTCGGCAATGATACTAGATCCCAAGTCTTATTGGCCTCTAATGCAGCCATCTCCTCATCCATTGCTGCATCCCAATGAGTATGACCAACAGCATCCTCAAAACAAGTGGGCTCAACATCCTCAACTAGTTTCACCATATAAGCATAATGGTGAGCTGCATAACCTTCAAAACCAAATCTTTTAATAGGGTATCTGACCCTGCTAGATCTGTGTACCACCGGATCACTCAATGGAGCCTTTACATTCTTATGAGCTCTCTGTACACCTGGTATCTTGACAGAAGGAATACCAAGCTCATCATCTAAGCTCTCTGAGCCACTAGAGTCTCCATCAAGAATTGCATCAATGCCATCTGACACTTTATTCTTTCCTTTGTCTTTACCTGTAGTGCTACTAGATGCACCTGAAGATGTAGAGGTACTCCTTAGTCTCCCAGACCAAGGACTACCAGATGATGTCTCTGGTCCACTAAGAGTCTGTGATTCTTGCTTTTCAGCCTACACATGAGTGTCATGATCATCATCATCATCCAATGCATCACCACTAGATACATACCAACTGCTCATTTCATCAAAGATAACATCCCTGCTCACTCTGAACTTACATGTGACAGGGTTATAACAACAATACCCTTTCTGCTCTAAAGAGTATCCAATAAAGACACACTTTTCAGCCTTTGGATCCAATTTCTTCTGCAACTCATCTGGCACATGAACATACGCAATGCAGCCAAACACTTTCAAGTGTGAGACATCAGGCTTCTTACCTGTAAAGCATTCTTCAGGAGTCATACCATGAACTGCAACTGTGGGGGTTCTGTTCATAATATAAACAGCAGTATGAACAGCCTCAGACCAAAAATGCTTAGGCATATTCTTTTTAGCCATCAAGGCGTGCGTAACTTCTGCAATATGCTTGTTTTTCCTTTCTGCAACCCCATTTTGCTGTGGGGTATACCTACATGTGAATTGTCTCTTTATCCCATGAGACCTCAGAAAATCACTGAACTCATTCGAGAGGTACTCTCCCCCTCCATTTGACCTCAAGCACTTTACTTTTCAAGCTTGTTTCTCTTTCAACTGCAGCCTTGAAAGTTCTAAAGTGCTCAAACGCTTCACTCTTTTCCTTCATAAAATATACCCACAGCTTTCTAGAACAATCATCAATGAATGTGACAAAGTATGAACTGCCTCCAAGAGATACATTTTGTGTAGGCCCCCAAATGTCTGTATGCACAACATCAATGATATTTTTGCTTACATCTCTATCATGTGAAAAGGGTTGTCTTGCCTGCTTACCAAACTGACATGCTTCGCATACCTTATGAAATTCTGCAACTCTAAATATAGGCAAACCTGTAACCAACCCTTTGGACTGCATTAATTTCAGCCTTTGTACATTTGCATGTCCAATGCGTTTGTGTCAAATTTCAATATCTGCAACAACACCTTTTCCTTTAGCATACATAGCAGCATTCATAGTAGGAATTCCAGCATCCAGAGTAAACATACATCCAACTCTACTTCCCTTTGCTACCAACCTGCACTTGTCATTGAAGTCTTCTACAAAGCAGCCCTTTGCATTCAATCTGACTTGCAGCCCTTGCTCTACCATTTGACCGACTAACATCAAGTTCTTTGTAATAGATGGCACATGTGATACATCTGAAAGACTCTTTGTCTTACCATCATGCAAGGACAAGGGAACTTTTTCAATGTGTGAAATTGGGTGGCATGAATCATCACCTGTCTGCACATAACCTACATTTTGCAAATCCTGCATCTCTCCAAACCATTCTGCATGGCTGGTCATATGATTGGATGCACCTGAATCAACATACCAAACATCATCATGTGTTCACTTTCCTGTAACAGCATTCAGCATATGCTGCATAACAAATAGATATTCATTTTTGTCTTCATTCTGTCGTGAAGACGATGCATAGTTTCCTTGCTGCAACTTACCACTGCGAATATCATCTTTCTTAGCATAACATTGGGCTGCAATATGACGTGTTTTGCCACAGTAGTGACAATACTAGAGTTGTTAGAGCCTCTGTTCTGCCATCCACCTCTTCCTCTAAAGCTCCCCTACCTCTAAAGTTACCAGGACCTCTTGAAACCTGCATATTGCCAAATTGCTGATTCAATCTGTTTTGCTAGTTGTCACTACCACGTCCTGTACCACGGCCTCTTGAAGAGAACCTGCCACGTCCCCTTCCTAAACTGGAGTAGAAAGCTTGGACCTGTTCACCACTTTTTTCAGATGTCTCACTCTGCATGTTAATCTCTTCAGTGATCATAAGGGAGACCAACTCATCAAAATCTGGAAATGGCTTTCTAACATATATGGAAGTTACAAAAGACTTCCAAGCCTTTTCATTGTTAAGTCCACCCAAGGTAGACGACACCAAATCATCATCATTGGGCATTGCATCAATCGCTGCCAAGGCATCTGCAATGCTCCTTACCTTCAGTGCATACTCATTGATAGATATCTTCCCTTTCTTCAATGTATTCAACTCTTGCTTGAGTTGAATCTTTCGTGCCTTTGTATTTACAGAAAACATACTTTCAAGTATGGTCCAAGCTGCATATGAATTCTCTGCATTTCTAATGTGTCTCAGCATATTCTTGTCAATTACTACAGACAACCAATACATGACCTTTTTATCTTTTGCATTCCATTCCTTCCGTGCCTTTGTCTCTTCTGCAGTTGGAGGATCACTCACCTTCGGCTCCTTTTCTTCACCTGAAACAAACTCGTAGAGGCCTTTTCCAATAAGGAAGTTCGTGACATGGAACTTCCATGAAGGGTAGTTGTTCTTGTCAAGCTTCTCAATGATGGGGCTTTCACTGTTCTCTACCATTATCACAAAATTAATACCAAACAGCAAGCAAATCTTCTGCAACCCTCGACCTGTAGTGCACAGCAATACACCAGACAGTCTTTTTCACTGTCTGCTTAACAATACATGCAATCTGCAACCAGTTTGCAGATAAACCTTGTGTTTACTCGCTGGTAAACACCTTTGAACTTACAGATCTGAAATCTGTAACTTGCGCACCCACTTTCGGTCAATACAGTCGAAGTCACAGTGTATCGTGAAACTGCTATCCGCAACCTTGCGGCTCTAAAACGGGGCCTGAAACGGCCTCAGATGGCCAAAATAACTGCGGGCAAGCCTTAAAGGGCTTATCTATAGAATAGACAGTGCTCTTCGCGCACACCAAATCTCACTGCAATCTGAGATTTTTGCTCGACCCTGCTTCCGGTGCCTCCACAGGCACTATCCAAGAGAGAGAGTGGAAGAATGGGAGAGCTTCTTACCCGTGGCTTGCTTGCTCGAACCTTGCTTCTTCTCCTTCGCTTCAGCCTTTGAAATCAGCCTCTCTCAGTGGCCCGACTCTGATACCATGTCAAGAATCGCGTGGTGGGGGGACTTGCTCAAGATGCTGCACTGAACACACACAGAATGCACAAGGAGAAGCTCACTCAAGAGACAAGAAGAGAGATGGAGGCCAAAACGTTTTCTTGCTGGTTTCTTCTTCTTCTTCCACATACTTTACAATGTACACAAAGTATAGATAAGATACAACATAAAGGAAAGTGGCCTACTAAGTCAAACAATGCATAACCGACTACACTAGTCGACTAGCGCTATAACTATGCCAGCTGTAAATAGGTGTAACAACCTGAATATAATAAGTAATGAGTCAGTGGCTATGTGAGAGTCATAATGACCACTGACGTACTAAGTGTAGATGTGTGGACCCATCTAACCAGGTGGTCCATCATCAATGTCCGCATGTGCTGAGCTTGTCATCTCAATATTCTTGACATCCATGTGCCAAAGATTCCATCCCTTAGATGCTACTAAAGCAATGACAATTCTCATGGTTGCCATCTTTGCAACTAGGCTGAAAGTCTCTTCATAATCCAAACCATACTGGTGCACATAACCCTTAGCAACCAGCCAGGCTTTGTATCTTTCCAATGATCCATTTGCCTTGTATTTCACTCATGCCCTTGGATGTGTGGGGTTGTCTTGTGAGTGTTATAGAGGCAAGGCTAGTGCCTATAGCCAGTGTTGGGTCCATTTTGGATTTTAGGAGCCTATTTTGAGCCGTTCTTAAAGCATTTAAGGCTGTTTTTGGGGCACGAAATGCCCCGGGAAGCGCAAAAAAGACTAAATTTTCATGAAAAATAAAATGGTGGCAGATGGCCAAGCTGGAGTTTTCCTAAATGCATTTTGACGTCAAGAATTCAACACAAGTCTCGGTTCATCGATTGGATGTCATTTAATCCCCCATTTAATCCCTGCAAGGTTTGGCATTATAAAGCATCTACTGGATCCGAGAGCCAGAAAGTACGTGACGGGGCCCAGGTTTATGGATTTTGATGCTGCGAAGCCACTTGTCCAGAAAAATCTCAAATCCAAGTCCATTTGCCCATCCGAAATTGAAATATCCATTTAGGGACAATGTGAACACCACAAAGCTGAATTGACTATTTTAAAGATTAATAACCTTAGTCTTAAAAGAAGCCAAAGTAATTGAAAAAACTAACGAACAGGGGGGCACAAATTTTTTTGCGCCTCCTCAAAATTGCCCGATGTCTCCCGGATCCTCAACCTTTTGGAGAGAGATATATATATATATATTCCTGATCAGGACGATAGAGAGAGGAAGGAGATGACTCTAATTTGGCTTGGTTTTATGGAGGATTTAAAAATCTATTTTTCTAGTCTTTCTCTCTTCTCTCTCCTCTTAGCAACTATTCATATGTATCAATTCAAGAGAGAAGGGGGAGGGTTGTGATGACAAATTCGGAGCAAATGATGATGCTAGAGCGATGGACGACATAAATCAACCTGAGAGAGTGCGTCAGTGGCAAAGAAGAAGTGCTAGTGGCCTCCCATCTATGAGATACGAGCCTTAGAATCACGGTTTCTATGCGTAAGTGAGCAGTTCTTTTGTTTCACAGAAAATGGTTGAAGAAAGTGCTTGTTTTTGTTTGTTCTTGATTTTCCATGTTGCATTCTCCCTGAAATTATGAAAGAAAACCAAAAAATATGATGGTATAATAATTTCCCGCAAAACCCGCAAGTTGCAATTTGTATAAAAATTATGGAATTTGGGGTTTTCATTGAGTGTTTTGGGGTCATATGGGATGAAAATGAATATGAAAATGATGTTGAATATCCTTGATCAGTACGAACTCATAATTATGAAATATCTCATTTTTTAAAGAAACAAATGAAAAAAATAAGAAAAAAGGGAAAATTTTAGTTTTCTCGCCTAAAAATTTAGGAAAAAATACATTTTGTGTCCGTGAGTATATAACAAGACTGGAGCATGAGGATTAAGCCTCAATCAAGCCTTGTTTTGATGCTATAGTATATTTTTATCGATTTTTACATTAAAATTTACATAAAAATGAACCCTACACCTACCCAACAAATGCAAAAGCTAACCCAGTAGGAGGGAAGAGGGATTATGAAAGTGAGTGGTTGCTTAAAATGTTTTAAATTTTGATTTATTTGATTATGCTTAGCATATAGGCCGATCACTATTTAAATTTAAGAGAGACTAGCAGCACGAGGAAACTCGGTGCTAGTCTCCAGCAATGTCACAATTATGAGTATCTTGGAAATCATTAAAGGATTGGTTTTGCACCTCACGTGGTTGGTTTTTTATCATAAAATTCTTGAGCACGAGGTGTGTCATCGACAATTACATTATGCATATCACATGGTAACTCTTGGATGCGTAACAATTGATTGCTCATTACATGGTCTACGCCGAGTTGTGAGAAAACCTAAGCTGTAGGCTAGATGATTGAATCTTTGGGAAATTATCAAGTAAGGAAATTAAATCTCCTAGATCGTTCGAAATATATAAGAGTGGAGATTGTTCGTATATACTTTATGTTAGAGCAGTGCATCCAAGGGCCAATCCTCTCAGTGTAGGAGAGTTGCAGTGGGGCCAGGGCATTCAACAAGAGAGGTGCCTCCTTTATGTTTGTGTTACGTGGTATATTGTACCAAATTGTGTGGGATCTCCCTCTAAGGAGTAAGGAAGGGCAATCATTGGACTACGTTCTATTACAAATGCAATACCTACAGTAGCAATTAGGGTAGTGTGCCCTTGGACGCTCTTGGTCTCGAGGCTGTGGAGTTGTAGGCCCAGCTAGTGCCTATAGCTAGTATCGGGCCCGTTTTGGGTTTTAGGAGCCTATTTTGAGCCGTGTTAGAAGCATTTGAGGCTATTTTTGTAGCACAAAGTGCCTGGGAAGCGCCAAATATCAAATTTTCATGAAAAATCAAACAGTGGTGGATGGCCACGAGCTGGAGTTTTTTTAGATGCATTTCGACTTCAGGAATCCAATGCAAGTCTCGATTCTAGTCAATCAAAGGTCATTCGACCCCCCATCCTCACAAGGTTTGGCATTATAAAGTAGTTATTGGATCCGAGAGCTGAAAAGCACGCAACGAGGCCTAAATTTATGGATTTGGATGCTACGAAGCCGTGTGTCTAGATAGATCTCGAATCTAAGTTTGTTAGCCCACCCGAAATCAAAATATCCACTTAGGGATAGTGTGAACACAACAAAGCTCAACCGATTATTTTAAAGATTAATAACCTTAGATTTAAAAGAAGCCAAACTAATTGAAAAAATTGATAGGGGAGCACAAATTTTTTTGCACCCCTTCCAAATCTACTCAGTACCACTCCAATCTTGATCCGTTGGGTGGGGGGAGAGAGAGAGAGAGAGAGAGAGAGAGGAGAGAGAGAGAGAGAGATTCTTGATTAGGACAAAGAGAGGAAGGAGATGGCTATAATCTTGCTCATTTTTATGGAGGACTCAAAAATCTGATTTTTTTAGTCTTTTTCTCTCCTCTCTTCTCTCTTCTCTTTGCGGTTGTTCATATGCATCAATTCAAGAGAGAGAGGGGGAGGGTTGTGATAAAGAATCTAGAGAAAATGATGATGCTAGAGCGATGGAGGACATAGACCGAGGTTGAGAGAGTGTGTCAAAAGGGCAAAGAAGAAGCATCAACGGCCTCCCGTCTATGAGATACGAGCCTCGCAATCACGATTTTTATGTATAAGTGAGTAGTTCATTTATTTTCTCAAAAAATCGTTGAAGAAAGTGTTTGATTTTGTTTGTTCTTGATTTCCCATGTTGCATTCTCTTTGAAATATGAAAGAAAATCAGAAAATTTCCCATGTTTTTTCGGAAAATGGTTGAAGAAAGTGCTTGATTTTGTTTATTCTTAATTTTCCATGTTGCATTCTCTTTGAAATATGAAAGAAAATAAAAAATTAATGATATAATAATTTCTTGCAAAACACACAAACTCGTAAGTTGCAATTTTGATAAAAATAATGGAATTTGGGGTTTTTGTTGAGTGTTTTGGAGTCATATGGGATAAAAATTGATATGAAAATGATGTTGAGTGTCTTGATCAATAAGAACTCATAATTTTGAAATATCTCATTTTTATGAATAAATAAATAGAAAAAATAAAAAATAAGAAAAATTTTAATTTTTGTGCCTAAAAATTTAGGAAAAAATACATTTTATGTTTGTGAGTGTATAACAAGGCTAGAGCATGAGGATTTAGCCTCACTCAAGCCTTCTTTCGATGTTACAGTATGTTTTTATCGATTTTTACATGAAAATTTACATAAAAATGAACCCTACACCTATCCAATGAATGCAAAACCTAACCGGTAGGAGGGAAGAGGGATTATGAAAGTGAATGGTCATCACTGAAAATGTTTTAAATTTTGATTTATTTGATTATGCATAGCATACACTCCAATCACTATTTAAATTTTAGCGAGAGTAGTAGCACGAGGAAACTCAGTGTCAGTCTCTAAGAACACTGCAATTACGACCCCGAGTAGCTTGGAAATCATTAAAGGATTGGTTTTGCACCTCACGTGGCTAGTTTTTTATCATAAAATGCTTAAGCACAAGGTGTATCATCCACAATTGCATTATGCATGTCACATGGTAACTCCTGGATGCATAGTAATCAATTGCCAAACACATGGCCTATGTGGAGTTGTGAGGAAACCCAAGCTGTAGGCTAGACGCTCGAATCTTTGGGAACTTGTCAAGTGAGGACATTTATACCTTGGAACATTCAAAATATATAAGAGTGGAGACTATTCATATATGTACTTTATGTTAGAGCAGTGCATCGAGGGGCCAATCCTCTCTACGTAGGAGAGCTGCAGTAGAGCCATGGCATTTAGCTGGAGGGGTGCCTCCTTTATGTTTGTGTTACATGGTATATTATACCAATATTTGTGGGATCTCCCTCTGAGGAGTAAAGAAGGGCAATTGTTGGACTACGTTCTATTAAAAATGCAATATCTACAGTAGCAATTAGGGTAGCATGCCCTTTGACCCTCCTGACTGTAAGGCCATGTGGGGTTGTCTTGTGAGTGTTATAGAGGCCACACTAGTGCCTATAGCTAGTGTCGGGCCCGTTTTAGGTCCCGAAAAATACCCACTATAAGTTAGCCTATCAATAGGCTTTATGACCCTTTTTTACCTTCTTAACTATGGTTCACTATGCGATTGCCTCTCATGAGGTGATATATACCTGCTTTGCCTTACTCCAAGCATCATAACAAATGGTATGCCCAATTCACTATCAAGACTTTCACTACAAGGTGACTCATATGCAAATGTAAGTGGACTAGTAACATCATCAAACATATTTTCTTTGCCTTTATCTAACCTCCCCCTTACTAACATATTTGTGTCAGTGTGGGTGGATGCAGAACCATAATTATGTAGTTGTCCTATCAAGGTGGCTTGATATTAGAAGACACATCACATGTATGTCCACACACGGTAATACTAGTGGAAGGGTAATTTTCAATATGAGTATGGCTAGTTGGTCCATAAAAAAACCACTGCATTTTGACCACCATACCATGATGCCAACAGATCATCAAATACTACATCCCTTTTAATCAATGTCTCACAAGTAGACATACTATGACACTTATAAGCTTTTTTGTCATGTGTATAGCCAATAAAAGCACTCTTCATAGCCCTTGGATCTAACTTCTTCCTATTCTCATCAGGTAGATGTACATAAGCAATACAAGCAAATACTTTAAGGTGGCTAATATCCAGTTTGTAGCTATACAATTTCTCATACACTGTAAGATCATGAATCCCCACTATAGGTGTTCTATTCAAGACATAAATTGCAATAACGATTGCTTGAGCCTAATAATAATTTGGCAAATTCTTTTCATTGAGCATGGTCGTGGGACCTTCCATAAGTACCCAATTTTTTCTCTCTACCACACCATTCTCTTGTGGTGTATAATTGCATGTAAGATTCCTTTTAATGCCATACTTAGCCAAGTACTTGTCAAAGTTCTAAGAAACATATTCAACACCTCCATCAGAACTCAAGCATGACATATAACACCCACACTCATTTTCACCATGTGGCTTGAAATCCTTGATCTAGCACCTCATCTTTGTGTTTCAGGATATATAGCCATTTATACCTTATTGAAATCATCAATAAATGATACATAATATTTGGCACCACCAAAAGATACACTAAGGTTGTTGGACCCCATATATCCAAATACACCAATGCAAAGGTCTAGAACTATTTTTGACATGTATGACAAACAAAAACCTCACTTGCTTTTTGAACTGACAAACAGAACATACATGTCCTAAATCTATAAGCTTGAATTTTGGCAAGCCAAGTACAACCTCCTTTTGTTTCATATTTTTTAGCCTTTGAATGTTTACATGACCAATGCGCTTATGGCACTACTCCATTATCATGGGCAAACATGGTTGCCTTTAACTTAGGAATAGAAGTATCTAAAGTGAGCATCCTGCCATGTAGTGAGGATAATGATTCACCACTATTTTGCTTCAAGGCATCCAACTTCTCAAGCCTAAGTCTTAGTGTTAAACCCAAGTCAAGAAGGCGGAAGAATGAATGAAAAAGTGGGAAGAAGATGGAAAAAGAGCAAAGACACGCAAGCGGCCTCTAAAGCTAAGCTGGGGCCAAAAGCGTAATTTTAAATGAAAGGCGCCTCAAAAAACTCCAAAAGTTCGTGTAAAAGAGTGCCAGGCTCCCTCCTGTACCAATTGTAAAGTATTAAACGGGTGTAGGCTAGAGGCACAAGGCTAGAAGGGGGAAATAGACAAAGGACCTTGCCACAATGACCGGTCATGTAAAAGAAAGGAATGGGTGCCCATGGGAATTTAGGGTTTTGTATATAAAGTTCAAAAAGTGAATGGAAGCTCATTCCTTGGTGTGTGGCTAACAAGAGCTATTCTCTTCTTCTCTTCTTCTCCTCTCCTTGCTTATGTGTGTTCTTGAGAGAGGGAGTGTTAGAGTGTGAGAGAGTGAGTGTGTGAGAGTGAGGGATCAAGAGGATGAAGCTCTTCACCATCTCCTCTTCTCTTCTTCTCTTCGCTTCTCTTCTCTTCTCTTGTGCGTGAGGCTATGGTGGATGGAGCTTGGAGATGGAGGAGGCTTGAGGATGCTTGAGCTAGCATCAAGGATTGTGGAGCTATTGGTGTGTGCGAGAGAGAAGGCAACTCATATCGGCATCAAGGCAAGCTCACTATGCTCTAGGATCGACAGCGCGTCGGCTAGGTGAGAGATAGCCGTTAGAGCTCACTTGGAACGCTTGAAACAATAAGTGGTCCATGGGTCTTGGCGGTTGAGCGAGAGTTCCCACATTTTGGTTCTGTTGCCGGGACCAATGGATTCAAGCTTGAGCGCTTGCGCGCCTCATATCGAGCATCGAAGTAAGGGATTCATCCCCGAAATGGAGCTTGAGATAGGTAGGAAGGTTAGGTGTTTTGATCTTCAAAACAAGTAAGTACTTTGGGTTAGTTTGTTTGTTTGATGATTCGAAGACATGGAGAGATCATTTCAGTTTGTTACTTTCGATTCTTGTTGCATTTAGTGTAGGATAGGATTAGGAAATCGAATCGAGAAAGGGTAGGGTTTACTATTGCAAAACAAGGCAAAACAGGGCATGAATCATGCTAAAAATGTCAAAAATCTTACTTAGAATGCTTAATGTCGGCAAGTGAGTGATTGGGAGCATCAAAGCCTTACCCTGGAGGGGGTTTAAGAGCCAAGAGGCCAAGGGAGAGCTCATTTGCAACCACTACAGAGAGAGAGAGAGAGAGAGAGAGAGAGAGAGAGAGAGAGAGAGAGAGAGAGAGAGAGAGCCCACAAAGATTCTATTCGATCTCATCATCAGAGAGCCTACCGCTCACCTCAGGTATACCAATCACTTCCCTTGGTGCCTTAGTTGGGATCTGGAAGTTTGTGCTTGGAGTGATTGCCTAAATCATGAGATTTGATCAAAATCTTCATCGCACGGCATTCGTCGCGCCCCATTCGGCCTGTTCGAGTGGTCATTGTTAGGCCGAGTCCCAGACTCGGCCCTCGGACCCTGCCATTCGGCCGGCTCAACCCTGAAACCCTAATTGGCCCTCGGCCCATAGTCCACTCGGCCCGTCCGAGTGACGGCACTTGGCCCCTTTGACCAACTCAACACTCGGCTCGTAGTCCACTCAGCCCCATTTACCATTTCGGCCCTCGATCCAAGACCTAACTCAACCCTCGGCCCAACACCTAACTCGGCCCATTCGAGTGACGGCACTCAGACCTCGGCCCGTGAAAATGTTTTGTCCTCGAACCAGTGCGATTCAGCCCGTCCGAGTCATCCATTTAGCCTCTACAATTTGGACCAGTTGGGCCGAGTGTGTATCTGCCTCAACTTTTTAGAAATTTGACCTGACCCAGTTGGAGCTCAGCAGCGCAAACTGGGTCAGGTCAGAACTTGATTTTGGCGTGATGCTCAGAACTTGATTTTGGCGTGCAGAATAGATAAAATCGTAAGGCGCAACCGCTTAGCAGTTTGAGTGGGCTGTCGCGAGACCTAGAAACCTAGAGACATAGAGGCAACCCGCTGACCCATAAAACCCTGATTGGACCCAAAAACGGGCAAGGAAACGTAACCGAAAAGCCCTAAATCCTGTCAAGACAGCCAGAGAATTGATTGACAAGCCTATCAGGCCCAAAATGAAGCAAGGGTGCGTAAGACACTTAGAGGTAGTTTGCCACACTCACCTTGAATTTCTGCACTTGAAGTGTACTTAAGGAAAACTGAAAGCCTGATTGAGCACAAGTACACTAACACATGCATTGAGTGGAGATAAATTGAGGACTCTATTTAATAAGTCAAGGAACTCACTCTGATAAACCACTCAAGGAACCCACGAATAGGAGAGAACCCCATACGGAGACAAACCATCAACACGCGAAGTAGGACTAAGCAAGCGGTGCAAACGAAGTGGGTTTGAAAAACCTACTCAACCTGATCGATAGCTTGGTGGAGCATGAGAACTCAACTATGGCAGAAGAAAATTCAGACCGCAGGTTTAACGAGAAACTCGACTTAGGCACCTTTCCAGAGGCTATTCAGCAGTTGGTTAGGAGCTACGATACACACGGTCGATATGAGCACCGCGGCCGGACAGCAGATGCTATCATCGTAGACTTAGAAGAAGAGAGAAAGATAGCCCACAAAGCATTGCAAAGCATAGTCGCATGTTGAGATATCGAGCTCCACTCGTGATATGCCAGGGTGACCGTTGTGCATTTATGTCACCGACTTGTTAGTTGCTGATGCGGTTGGTACACCGCTCATGAATAATAGCTAGATGACAGCTATCCTTATCTACTCTAGTTCATGGCTCAGTTAGTATGCCACCTTAGTTAGTTGAGTTTGGTTTGAGACCCATATATAGGGTTCTTCTATTTCTATGTACTTGAGTTCTTTTTGGCTTACACAACTAAGAAGAGGAAAACTGTTTTTCAGCCTCCACCTGTGTGTGTATTTCCCCATTGTGCAAGTAAGAAAGCTACAAGTGAGACTCCTTCCTTCTCTCCCACAATCTTGACATGGTATCAGAGCCTTGTTCGTGGTAAGGAGCTCAAGAAAGCAAACCAAGTTTGTGGTGTTCTGGTAAGAGGACTAGTGTTGCTTTCATTTTTCTATTTTGGGAGCAAGTCTCTGCAGGTAGCATAGCCGGAAAGTGCAAGAGTGCATTGTCTCAGATTGAGACGCCCTTCGCGGTGTAGCAAGAGGGTAGTATATGTTGCGGGTAAGGGTTTTAGCCCTTGGTTGCTCTGTTTTTTTTATTTAAGGCCATTTCGGGGCCTGTTTTGGAGGCAAAAGTTTTCTGCATGCACTCAAGAAAAGGCCCTATTTTATGCTGTGCGACCACTGTTCTACAGGTTGGTGAAAAGTTACTGTAGAAATTGCATCGTATGCCTGTGCGCAGAGAGATTGGGAGTTACAGAATCATCCTTGTTGCCTGTTGATGAAAAATCGTCACTAGGAAGTGACTGTGTGGTTAAATACCACTTTCGTCAGTTTTGCAGATTTGCCCTTGTGAGGCTGAATCTGTGTTCTTTGCAGTGACAGAATTTTTTGCAGTGTTCTGTAATGGCGTTTGATTCTCTTTCACAGATTGTTACTAAAAAGCTTGACAAGAACAACTTCCAAGCATGGAAGTTCAGAATGACGAATTTCCTTATGGGAAAAGGATATTGGGAATTCATTGCAGGAAATGAAGAAGAACCAGTTCTTCCTGATGTTCCCAATCAACAGCAAATGCAGGCATTTAAAGCATGGCATGAGAGAGCCAGGAAAGTTATGTACTGGCTGTCTATCAGCATTTCAGACTCTATGATTGTGCATATTCAAGATGCAAGTACGCCAAAGGAGGCATGGGATACTTTGTCAAAAATGTATAGCACAAATACGCAAGCCAGGAAAATGCAGCTCAAGCAAGAGTTGCACAATGTGCAAAGAGAAAGTATGTGCATCAATGACTACCACATGAATGTGAAGAAGATTGCAGATGCACTTGCTTCCATTGGGTCGCCAGTGGAAGATGATGATTTAGTTTCTGTGACCTTGAATGGTCTAGGAAAGGATTATGCACAGTTCCGAACATCCATTTCTGTCCACGAAAGATTTCCTGATTTTGAGGAGTTGATTGCTCTTCTAATTTCTGAGGAGCAGAGAAATGGTGGTGCATTTTCTTCAGGAGGAACTTCAAAAGAAGTTGTCTTCTACTCAAATGCTGGAAGAGGTAGAGGAGGCCGATCTAGAGGCCGTGGTAGAAATTAGAATATGCAGCAAACTCAAGAAAACCAGTCCTATGGAGGAGGATGTGGTAACTCTAGAGGCAGGGGAAGCCAAAGAGGTCGTGGTGGATGGCAAAGAGGCCAAAATGCAAACATCAATGTTGAATGCTACTACTGTGGTAAAATGGGTCATATGGCTAAAGACTGCTATAAAAAGCAGAATGACATCATGAATGGAAAATTGCAATAAGGGAATTATGCATCTTCTAGTAGACAGGGTGATGATGACAGAAATGAGCATTTGTTTATGGTGCAGCACATGACCAATTCTGTGACAAGTGCAGAAGAAAGCAACGATGTGTGGTATGTTGACTCAGGTACATCAAACCACATGACAGGTCATGCAGAATGGATGAGGATGCAAGGAAAATGGAAAAACCAGGATTTGTGGAGAGTGGTGATGATACTGCACATCCTATTGTGCAGATTGGAAAAATTTCTTTGTCTTTGCAGGATGGGAAAAAGAAATACCTATCGGATGTATTTCATGTCCCGAATATCACCAAGAACCTGGTTTTTGTTGGTCAAATGGTTGAGCAGGGCTTGCGGGTCAAATTTAATTCTCATGGATGCTTTGTTAAGGATATGAAAAATAAAGGTCGCTTGATAGCAAAAGGAAAGAAGAAGGGCAGAATGTTTATGTTGGATGCAGACATGCCTGAATTGAGTGTAGCAATGTTTGCACATGGGACCGGTGTAGTTGCATATATTGATATCTGGCATAAACGCATTGGTCATGTTAATGTACATCGACTTAAATCAATGCAAGCCCAAAATATTGTTGCAGGATTGCCTAAATTCAAGGTTGCAGAAATGCATAAGGTATGTGAAGCCTGTCAGTTTGGAAAATAGGCAAGGAAACCATTTCCTAGACATGTTCAAGAGAGTAAGAAGCCATTGGAATTAATCCACTCTGATGTGTGGACTACTAAAGCTGCATCTCTTGGAGGCTGTCATTATTTTGTCACTTTTATTGATGACTATAGCAGAAAAATTTGGGTGTATTTTATGAAAAAGAAAAGTGAAGTTTTTGGGCATTTCAAAACTCTTAAAGCTATGGTTGAAAAAGAAACAGGCCTGCAAATAAAATGCCTAAGGTCAGATGGAGGGGGAGAGTACCTCTCAAATGAGTTTGCAAGGTTCCTGCAGGAGCATGGCATAAAGCAGCAATATTCATGCAGTCATACCCCACAACAAAATGGAATTGCAGAAAGGAAAAACAGGCATATTGGAGAGGTATCTCGTGCCATGCTCAACGAAAAAGACTTGCCAGATTTTTACTGGGCTGAAGCAATTGCCACAGCAGTCTACATAATGAACAAGACTCCCACTGCAGCAATACATGGGATGACTCCAGAGGAGAGGTATACTGGTAGGAAACCAGATATTTCTCATTTGAAAATTTTTGGTTGCATTGTCTATGTTCATGTGCCAGATGAGTTGAGATCCAAGTTGGATCCAAAAGCTGAGAAGTGCATCTTTATTGGTTACTCTCTGCAGCAAAAAGGGTATAGATGCTATAACCCTTCTACTCGTAAGTTTACAGTGAGCAGGGATGTTGTTTTTGATGAGATGAGTAGCTGGTATAAACCATTAAATGTGATTGATAATGTAGATGCACAAAATGGTAATGCTGCACAGAATTCACAGCAGCAGTCACAAGATATTAGTGGACCTCGAGCGTCCTCTAGCAGTGGTTCACATTCTTCGCCATGGACAGGCAGATTGAGATCAAGAGAATCTTCTCAAAGCAATGCAGATAGTGGTATGCAGGTATCACGAAAAGGAAAAGAGAAGGTAGATTAGCCCATGTTTGATGTGAATGCAGGTCACTCTTATGTGGATTGTGAATCCAGTGGCTCAGAACAGAGCATTGATGATGAGTTGGGTATTCCTTCTATTGTTACACCTGGAGTAAGGAAGATCAGGGATGTTTTGAGAGCACCTGGGAGTGAACCTACTTCGCGCAGGTCTACCAGAGCTAGGTATCCTATGGATAGGCTGAAATATGATGGATTTATAGCCATTCACTATGCCTATATGGTCAAAGTGATACAGGAACCAGAACCCAGTTCTTTTGAGCAAGCCATGGGAAAAGAAAAATGGGAGAAAGCCATGGATGCCTTGGAAGCAAATGCGTTAGTAATCTTACTAACTTATTAATTGACTAACTAACTTTTAAACTAACCAACTAACTTTTATTGTGTGGAAATATTACAGAAACCAACTCACGAAGTTCAGAGAGAGCGTCAGCCTCTAGTGAATGACCAGCTCCATCATCCCAAGATAAGGGGAAAGCCACCGAGACAAACCAAGACTTGGCTGATGTCAAGATGGATATAGCCAAGCTACAAGACATGTGGAGACAACCAATGCGCCCACACGTCCAATGTGTATACTGTGGTGGAAACCATTTTCCGGCAGAGTGTCAAGACCCTCGGTCGAGACCTTGCGCTAATAACTGTGGTAGGTTCAGTCACAACATCGTGCATTGCAGATTGCCTAGAAGACTTCTGTACTCCCAACCATATGGCCAACCTTACCTAGCGAACAAGCCGCATCCACTCTTCGGAAGGGGAGTCCCATTGGCCCTTCCTGCACCTAACGGCATTAAGCCAGCTATCCCTAGGGTGGACATAAACCCTACAGGCATTCCTAGACCGCCTGGTCCCTATGTGACCCATCCACCGAGTGACGCTCCAGTTCACTACGTGGACGAGCCAAATGAGGAAGAGACTTACTTATACCCTTATGTCTCTCACAACGACGAGGGCAACACAATTCTTATGGATTATTAACCAGTACCAGTGATGGCATTGGGGAGAGGAAGAGGTAGAGGCCTAGGAGGGTAGACATAGGATCCAATCATCTGTTGGACTTGTGGTCACCTAGGTCATGTCTCATCACGTTGCCTTGAGAGGGAGCAGCAGAACAGAGACAAAGCTGACCTAAGGTGGGTTGAGTGTGGAATCACCCATCTCTTTGTCGATTGCCTAAAGTGAAAACCTTCTTCAGGTTCAGCCAACGTACCATCTGTCCCATTGGGGCTGTTTGGTGTTGAAAACGTCGATGGGCAAGCCACACCTATCCCATTGTGGGTCATGACCCGTGCCCAGATGAAACAGGCCGGCATATCACTACCAAGACCCAGCAACCTCGATGCAGCCTCGATAGGGAAGAAGAGCTGTAGGTGAAGGAAGAAGAGGTCGGAAGCTAAGATCACACTGAAAACTGAGAGTGCTACGACTCTGCCTATTGGAAAGAAGGTCAGGGACGCAGAGGCAGAAACCTCAGCCCCCAAGACAGCCGAAAAGGGAAGTGCTAAGGTAGAGGAATACCTGCATCTGAAGTGCCTACTCGAGGCCATAGAGAAAGTGAAGGACTGGGTGAAAGAGGCCCAAGAGTACTTAAGGGATGCTGAGCCCATCCTAGAGGATGAGATCGATGACCTCCCCAACATAAGCACGATGGTCTCACCCCCTCAACCAAAGTCAAGAGATGCAACTGCACCACAGGCAGCACCGCTTAGGCCAAGCCTTGATACTACAAGCCTGCAAATCAGTCACGGCATTGGCTAGGACAATCTAGTTTAGGAGAGAGACGAGTAGCCGACAGCCTCCTTACCACGCTATGACCACCCCTGTGACGTTAAGCCTGGGAGACCTGCTTAAGCAGCATCCCACCCTATGGCAAGACCTCAAGCAGTGGGTTGAGGGGTCACAAGAACAAGCTGCGGATCTGCACGATCATGATGCAGAAACACAAATACCGAGTCTAATCCTACACTCTGTGCCAAAATCCTTGCACGTTAATGCTTTTTGGGAAGGCACCGAGATGTATGCAGTGTTACCAGTACTAGCCTTAGGTGACACAATGAGAAAGGGGATCGTAGAAACAGGAGTCGAGGTTAGTGTGTTGAGCCACGCAGTACTACAGACCTGGGAAAACCCACCTGTTGAGACCGCTCGGTTTAATGTCATGTTAGCAAACGGCATGAGAGTGAAGCCATTCGGGGTACTTAAAAACTGGCTGGTAAAAATCGCGGGTGTCCAGTTCTCTGTCAAATTTATAGTCATGAAGGGGGTGGACTACGATATCCTATTAGGTCGATCCTAGATGCGCAATGCCAGAGCTATTGAAGATTGGGGTAACAGCTTGATCTTCCTAGGCAACAGAACAAAAGCTATGAGGGTAGAGATAGACACTTGGAAGACCTCACCAGTCGACTTGGATGCCATCTCCGCGATGCTCAAAGGTAACGCTCAAGTCAAGAAGTCATATGGGCCCTTGACCAAGTATATCCCATGCCCAGAGGATGAACAAGATTGGATGCATGTCCTTGCTATAGTCAACCTACCGTTCTCGGATCAAGAGGCGTATGAGCAAGCCATCAAGATGATGGGCACGTCTGACGGCACGCCCTCCGTATCAGTTTGCATGATGGAAGGAACCCTTCTTGGGAGACCTAAGCCCATCACCTTCAAAGTGCCAAGCAACAAAAGAGAACTCCAGAAGGCTCTGGAATACTTAACGGACAAGCTAGCTGACAATTCAACAGCAAACTTCAAACCACTCCATGATCTCTTAGGTGAATCCAAGTGGCAATGGACCAAGGTGCATGACTTGAACCTTATGTACAACTGGGCCCTAGTCCCTGATCAACGACAAGAGATATACCAAGCCCTAGGAGACGACGAGCAGTCTGACGCAGAGGCCTCTGATAACAAGTACGAAGACTACCAATCCTTCAGAAAGTAAGGGTGAGATAGACACAGTAGAATACGACACTAAGGGACATGAAATAGAACAAATACGAAGCCATAGAAAAGGAGTG